>NC_091298.1:40255717-40612181 GCF_038502225.1 Cherax quadricarinatus
AAAATATAATCAAATGTTGTGTAATAAATCTGTTGCTGTCAAAAGTCAAAGAAGGAGTCTGTGTCAAAGGTGGGCCGTCAGAGAGGAGGATAAAGTAAGGGTGTTAGAGCGGTGACGACGTCGGAGGTAAATTCTGCGAGCTGGCTGGTAGACAGGTCAGTCCAACGGAATATGGCAAACTGAAATTGGAACCTGACAATTCGCATAGAGTAGAACTGGGCGTCTCTCCTTGAGATACCCATGAGTGAGACTAGTGTGCATCGATGATAAGAAAAAGATCAGGATCTCAGACTAGAAATGATAGAGTGTAATTTTTTTTATGAATCAACTCAGAAAAACTGTTTCCAACGGTTGCAAAGGTGGCTACAGATTACAGCAAAATAATCTGAGAATAGGGTACCTCTATATGAAACCGAAAGGTCACGTACCGGTGACCGCTCAGCAGTCTGCCTGCTCGTTGCCCTGAACTTCAACATGACCAGGGACACAGCAAAAAAAAAAAAAAAAAAAAAAAAAAAAAAAAAAAAAAAAAAAAAAGGATTTCTGTTTTTGCTAAAAATGCGGTGCAACCAAACTTGTATATGAAAAACTAGAGGATGGGGCGAATTAAATTTTTTGATAGCTTGTAAAGCACTAAAAGTCTGAGGCTACCACAAATGCTGAGTTAGGCCTGGATGAGAATTGCATTCAGTTCAGCTGTAAAAATGTTAGCTAAGTCTAATAATGACCTCGATTAACACTGTCCGAGAACACTGCTGCAAACCCAACACCGTCAGAGGACATAGAACCATCAATGTAAATTACAATGGCATGAGAATGAGACCGGAAGTGGTTAAGAAAAAGGAAGCGAGAAGCCACTCTAGGTATTTGAGCTTTCGTGCACGACAGTAGGGAAGAACAGACACAAACTGTTGGAACCTCCCAAAAGGGAAGGGAAAAGTTTGATGCCAGATGTACATATAAACTGGGCAGCTGAAGAGGAATCAAGACGAGCGAGTGAAGACGAAGAGAAAATGGACGAGGTAAACAGGGGCGACGAACAAATAATGGACCTCTACTAACGTCCGTTACTATCCTATATGTAGAAGTATCGTGAAGATCATGAGAGAGGACAAAATGAAGGAGGCAATGGGCATCACTGCGATCTTTCTAGCATGGAATATTTGACTCTGGATATAGACAATCGACAGGGAAGGAACGAAAAACAATTAGGCATAAATATAATCCTGGATGATGGATTGGAACAAGTTTAGAAGGAGTTGCAGGAGAGGCTAAAGAGTATATCTGCTCGCCATAGTCAAGCTTCGGTAAAATTAGGGTTGAATGCAATCGAAGGAGATTTCGACGATCCGCCCCCCACGAAAGATGAGCGAAGGTTAAGGAGGTTCAGCCGGCTATGGCAAGTTGCTTTCAGGGAACTAATGTGAGGTTTCCAGGACAGTCGGCGATCGAACAGAAGGTCGAATAATCTGACCGTATCACGTTCACGGATACGGTATTATTATTATTATAATCAAATAAAGCACTAAACCGACAAGGGCTATGCAGAGTGGATTCGGGAGCCATACACGTATAATGGATATGGGAGCCATACAGGTATAATGGAATGGGGAGCCATACAGGTATAATGGGTGAAAGTAATTTGGTTCATTTATCGACTAGAAAATTTAAACGAATGAAGAGTGAACCAACGGGACACACTGTTGAGAGCATTCTGGAACGTGGCTGCTACTAGGCGACACTGAGCACCTGCATAAGCTATAGCAAAGTCATCAACATAAAGGGATGTCCAAATATTAGATGGGAGAACAGAGGCCAGATCATACATAGCCAGTAGAAAAAGAGTGATGCTAATGACACATTCCTGAGGGACACCTTCAGTTTGGACAGAGTCTGGGGGAAAGCGAATTATTAACCTGAACACGGAAATGTCTTTTAGGTGATAAGCTTTTATGAAAAAGTGACAGAATACCTCGGATACCTAAGGAATGAGCTTGGGCCATGATGTTATATCTCCAAGAAGTGTCATATGCCTTTTAAAGACCAGAAAAGATTGCAATAACTATGTGATTACTAGCAAAGGCATTACGAACATAGGTATCTAAGCCAGGAAGGTCAGGAAAGTCAACATGCAGAAGCAATGGGAAACTGGTAAGGAGTGAAGTACTGGGATGACGTGAAGAAAGGCGTGGAGGGTGAGAATGTGAAATGTTGCGGGTGGACGGGTGTCCATCATAGGTATTGTCTCCTCAATAAACGCGAGGATGCCTTCAATAGTTTCAGATGAAAAAGAAGTCGGAGAGAGGTAGACAGAAGAAGGGGAGGATGATGTTCAGGGATAAAGTTGAGAGACAATGGAAGACACCAAATAAGTGGTAGAGGTGTGTTGAGAAGCAGAAACTTCCAGATGGACAGGCGAGGGAGCAACTGTACATGGGAGTTGATGAACCTCTATAACAGTATCAGAAGCATCTCAAGGTAAAGGTCTACACTCAGAGATAGGGAAAAAAGCACGTTTGGGAATATCATGTAGTTTGGGGGTTGAAGGAGATTTGGACGTAAATGAAGATGTAGACTTTGTAGAAGTGATGTGTGGAGTCAATTTAGATAGGAGGGGGGGGGGGCGAGTAGACCTTGAAACATGTGAATGGGAAGGTGAAGGACTAGGAACAGGAAAAGATGATAAAGTTGGAACCTCAGAGCCCAGGACCGTAAAAAGAGTCTGAGATAGAGCTGACTGTGGAAGAAGGCACCATCGAGGTCTGGGGCCGTCTAGCGACCTTAGAATAAGAGAGCCGTGGGAGTCTCGCTTGGAGGCGGAGATGGGAAACTGTCATTCGGGCAGAATGGGCTGCAGGATGGATTGCTGAATGCAGCAGGATCACAGACAGGGCATTCTGCCACTGACCTGCAATATTTTGCTTGGTGGCCGAAGCGCCAGCATTTTCTACATTGTTGTGGAGTAATGATCGTTTCCCCTCACCTGTAGGTGTTGTCCTTCTATGTAAACAAATGGTGGCAGTTCACAGCTGTCAAAAGTTAGCCTCGCAATATTCCAAGGACAGAGGCCTCCGCCCACGGGCAGGGAGTATATACAGTGCTAGTCATGGCATTATGCCGGGTGAGCACCCCGGCATAATGCCATTACGAAAATCAAAGGCCTACCATACAGGGGGGTGTTTTCTCGTCAGTGCATTATGTTGGGTAGCAGCTGTTAGCATGACATCACAGCCTGCTACCACACTCCACAGTGACTCCTCAGTGCTCACGTGGCTGCCGTGGTGAGAGGGAGTGTTGCACTTTTGTCTCTCATCGGCCCCATATTTTGTCCAGTGTTCCCTTCGGTTTTAAGGCTATACATGTTTGATTATGGGTAAAGGGAAGTCTTTAACATCTGAAACTATAACTCAAATTATAGGGCTTCACAAAACTGGGCACCAGACGAAAGAAATAGTGGAGAATTTTGGTGTGTATGAGTGTTCAGTGAGGAACTGGGTGCAGTGTTTCATGGTGGGTGGCGGTGTCGAGTTACCGTCTGCCAAACCTCGGCCTGGCCCCTCGAAGAAGACATATGTTTGTACCTTAACTCTTGGAGAGTACACCTATGATAACTGCTAGAGAACTAGAAAAAAAACCCACATCTTCTCTCAGAGGTGTCTGTAAGAACTGTTAACAGACGTGTGTCAGAACCGGGGTACAGTAGTCACCGCCAGGTTAAGAAACCGATCCTCTCCAAGCCACAGAAGAAACGTAAGCTGGATTATGCAAAGAAATATCTTCACTGGATTGCTCAGCAGTGGTCTGAAGTACTTTGGAGTGATGAAGCAACCTTCACAGTCACCTGTAACTGTGGGGGACATGTGTACAGGTCCAGAGGTAGTGACCTACTAGACCCACGCTACACCTATCGGACCACCAAACACCCAGACTCGCTCATGGTTTAGGGGTGCTTCAGTGCTCAGTATATGAACCAGTATAATTACATGGAGTTATTGTGTGACAATTTACCTGAGGCGTTTGACAAGTGTGGGGCTATGGTTTTTATACAGGACAGTGCACCATGCCATACCACCAAATCTGTAGTTCAGTGGCTTAAAGACTGTGAAGTGAGGTTCTTTAATGACTGGCCAGGCAATTCCCCAGACCTAACCCTTTTTTAGAACCTCTGGTCAATAGTGAAACGAAGTTTACTGAGCAAGGATATCAGTTCCATCCCACAGTTGGAGGCTGCTCTACATGAGGCATGGAATAATATACCTCCCCAAACCCTCAAGAATTTGTGAGAGTCTTCCTACACAGCTAAGGGATATGATTCAGCATGAAGGATGCAGCACCAATAGTGGAACCTCGGTACTCGAATAGCTCTGTACTCAAACAATTCGGTACTCGAATGCTTTGTTCAATAAAAAAAATCGCTCGGTAGTCGACCGTTTGCTCATCACTCAACCAAACAAACACGACCTGCCAGAATATATGCACCAGTCTCCCCACAGCTGTCGCTCAGTCCAAAGCTCCACTGAACTTCACTGTAAACTATTTCGTGCTACCTAGCAATTTTTTTTTATATATTTGCGTAAGTCACTATGGAGCCAAAGAAGATTAGTTATAACAGCCAACCAAAAAGAAAATTGGTTAGTGTGTGTTTGCCTGATGTAAACATCGCCTCTGCTTCATATAATATACCTATTATTATTAATTTCGGCGCCTTTAGTGTGCTTCTAAGTTATCTACCATATTTCTGATATCAAGTTGGAATAAATGGGATAGACAGATGACCTTTGCTACTAATATTAGCATAATTACACAACAATGTATTCGTGCCACCGCTAGTATCTGGCTATTAATATGACTCATCAGATACTGAATGCTCCTTCAGGTGGCCCCTCCCTCTCTCTCCTATAGCTCCTCCCACTTCGGGCCCCTCTTATATTATGCTTGCTTTCCATTTTGAATTTTTATTTACAAAAAAAGAAAATAGAAGATTTACTGTTACACAGACTACTGCATTATTGAAAAATATGATATAACTAATATCAGGGAATTTGTGAAAGCACATTAGACCCTCCAGTTGACGTGTATTGGATGCGTGACGCGATTTGTTTACTCTTGAACGTCGGCAAAAATCGAACATTTCCGCTACCTTAAGCTCAATTTCAAGGTATTTTTTAGTCTGTAAACCATTCAAAATCATCTTTATTTCTGTAATATATCTTTCATTCTATCAAAGAGAAAGCGAGAATACAATCATAAATACCATACGAAAATACACCGCGAAGTCGCTGTAAGCGTATTTTTGGGGGTCTGAAATGGATTAATCTAATTTACATAATTCCTTATGGGAAAAATTCGTTCGGAACCCAGACAGACTGCCACTCGAACGACGTTCTGGAACGAATTAAGTTTGAGTACCGAGGTTCCGCTGTATTATAATGTTTGATGGCATGTGCTTGTGTTTTGGTACGTGTGGGGGGAGAGGCGGCATAATGCTGTGACTAGCACTGTATCAACTCTAATGATAAGGATATTCTGGATCTCGAGTTGCTCCAGAATGTCTTACCCTCAAGGGAGGTTTCTTGATGCTGGTGAGGGGCTCTTGATCTAGGGAAGTGTATCTGTGCTCCAGTTTCTTGAATACCTTCCATCGCACCCCCCCCCACAGGTACTGTATAATACTACGGCTTTAGCTCTCCCCCTTGATAATGATAATAATAATAATAATAATAATAATAATAATAATAATAATAATAATAATAATAATAATAATAATCCAGAATGTCTTCATTACATGAGAGAAAGTCGCGTTTTAAGATCGTGTGTGGAAGTACAATAGATCCACAGTGAGAATTAAGTCAAATGTACATGGCTGGTGTGTTGTCAACAATGTCAAGAAGCAAAATATGTACCTGCTTTACATTTTGCAATATGAGAATGCATGAAATGAAATGATCTGCTCAATATGACAAAGGAGTCCCTTGTTGATGCTGTGGTCAGAAAGACAGATAGTACAAGTTGGATGGAGTGTAAAGAATTTCGTCCATGAAAGACTCTGAAACAGAGCGTAAGGGAAGGAATTGCTTAGTCGGACATTTCTTAGTTGGACATTTCTTAGTTGGACATTTCTTAGTTGGACATTTCTTAGGTAGACATTTCTTAGAAGCGCAAGAGGAAGTTAGGCAGGGTCACTGGTGACAGGTCGAGGTCGTTTAGACTGATGGTTAGAGGTGGACCATCCTGAGTCGTGTGTACGATCCAAATATCCATGCACTGTATGTGGAGAAGCCGGGATAATAGTCAAAGCCATGCGGAGGTCAGAAGTGTCTAAAGGGTTGGTTGAAACCGAAGTACCTGAGGAAAGTAACAGAACGTTACCCAGAGAAGGTATTGAAATGGAAGAGATGTCTAAAGAATGGACCGAAGGCATGCCAGGGTCTGTATGGGGTGCTGCCAGTAAGCTCCTGGGAGGAGGCAGGTAATGGGTATGGGTCTCCATGATAATTATTATTATAATCATGGGGAGCGCTAAACCAGTAAGATTATACAACGCACGTGGGAGGGGGTGATGGAAGGTATTCAGGTTCAATTCAACGACCTGGAGCACATATCCAATTCCCTGGATCAAGAGCCCCTCACGAGTGCCAAGGAACCTCCCAAGAGGGGTCCTCATGACAAGTTTCCCAGTTTTTATTTGAGAAAGGGAAAAAAGGGGGGTGGGGGAACGTGGATAGATAGCTCCCAGAAGGAATGAGAAGGATTGTATATTCCCCTTCGCAACTAAGACGACCCCTCAGGCAGCCACCAGTGCAGATGCTATGTGGAACCTGTGTCATACCCTACCCTTTATGCCAGTAAACCAGCAAGCCAGAATACCAGCCTCATATTTGCCGAGCCACCTCAGCAGACAAAAGAGAGGGCAGTCGGAAATCTGCCACGAGGCATACCTTCATCGGCCACCACCTCCCAGAACCGACAGCCAGCCTCCGTAACACCCTTAGCCATCCCCTGGAACTCCGAGGAGGGACCGGACATCCTCAGATGATCCACATTCCACGGCAAACAACACTACCGGCAAGGGCCTCAAAAGAATTGGACAGATAACGACACTCTTTCCCCAAGCTAGGAGATAGAATTCCAGAGAGGAAGACCCCAAAGGCCAAAAGCAGGAAAGGAAGGAGATAGGAGGGATGGGGAAAGGAACAGGGAAGGGAAAGAAGGGATGGGAAGGTTGTGGTAGGGAAGGGGGTAGGGTGGGGGTAATTAAGTTCGGACGGAGGAAGAATACGAGATGTTTCAATTCCTCAAACCAAAAACCTCTTCACGCACCAAGGAGTTTTCCTTGAAGAGGACTTCTCATGACAAAAATTCGGTATTTGTTTGGTATAACATTCATAGGCTGGTATAATAAATGTAGGTTGTGCATGTCATGTATATCATATGTAGGCTATTTTTGTCTAGTATAACGTATGTTGGATGTAGATAAATGATTCAGAGAACTGACAGGTTGATGAATTAAATACTAGTGCAATAAGTTATTAAATTAGACACATGTGCAACTCTTGGGTAACTTTATTGAGGAAACGTTTCGCCACACAGTGGCTTTATCAGTCCATACACAGGAGAAACTTGAAGAACAGTACACAAATAACCCGCACATAAAAGACAGAAGCTTACGACGACGTTTCGGTCCGACTTGGACCATTGACAAAGTCACACTAACAGAGGAGGAGCAGGACGGCTATATATAGGCAGGAAGAGGTGGAGGTAGTAGTAGTGGAAGTAGTAGTAGTAGTAGTAGTACAAGAATTGTATATAATACCGACAGGATGAAATGACACATGCACAACACCCGGGCATCCCCACCGTAGACGTTTCGCCATCCAGCCAGCCACTGGATGGCGAAACGTCCACAACAAAGACAACCAGACGCCGTACATGTGTCTAATTTCATCAGTAGATGTAGTAGAAGAAGAAGAGGTAGTAGTAGTGGTAGTGGTAGAAGTGGGAAATAAGGAAGACGAGCCAGTCAAATACAAAGGAAGGGGAGCACTGCAAGAGAGCTAGAAACCCACAGAGGGAGAGCAAGCGCACCGAGGTGCGTGAAAGGGGAAGTGGTGAAATAAAATAAAGAAGGAACAGAAACACGAGACAGGAGAGAGAAAGACAACCCAGAGGAGAAAAGGAGAGAGGAAAGGGGAAGAGGAAGAAGTAAAAGAAGAAGAAGAAGAAAAAATGAGGATTCAGGTTAAGTCACGGGTGTTCTGAAGTTTGGAGCATTTTACAATGTAGTGGGAGAGGAAGGCATCTACAGAGACGAAGCCAGGGCTAAGGTTCATACAAGGAAAGTTGTGTATAAGAGAAGATTCAACTAAACGGCGACTGTTCGAGTTGGAAGTAGGGAAGACAGTTTTAGCAGAAGACCAGTCAATAGGATGGCTATGATCTCTGACGTGACAGAAAAGAGCATTGTTAGTGTCGGCAAGCCTAACACTATTTTTGTGCTCCCTAAGTCTGTCAGAAAGAGATCGACCAGTTTCTCCAAAGTATTGAAGAGGACAGGAGGAGCAAGAAATAGAGTAGACACCAGGAACATCTGTAGAGGGAGGAGAGGTATGAACGAGATTAGTGCGAAGAGTGTTAGTCTGGCGGAAGGTAAGCTTGATGTCTAAGGGACGGAGAGAATTGTTGAGATTAGAAAGACCGGAAATGTAGGGAAGGCAGAGGATAGAAGAGTTCCCATGAGTAGAGAGTTTGGGAGAGAAGAAATTGCGTTTAGCACGTGAGAGGGCAGAGTCTATGAAATGGGAAGGGTAGCCAAGACGGGAGAACGAATTATAAAGAGTGGAAATTTCTGCTGGAAGGAACTGAGGATCACAGATGCGGAGGGCACGGAGAAAGAGGGAGATAAGAACACTTCTCTTGACAGGGGAAGCATGATAGGAAAAGTAGTGAATGTACATGCCACTGTGCATAGGTTTACGGTAAACGGAAAAGGAAAAACCTGTATCTGAGCGGTGGACATGGACATCAAGGAAAGGAAGTAAGGAATTAGATTCCCATTCAGCTTTAAACTTGATGGAAGGGGCAAGATTGTTAAGAGCTTCAAGAAAAGGTTGGAAGAGACTGGAGTCATGAGGCCACAGAGCAAAGATGTCATCCACATAGCGGAGCCAGAGTGAAGGTTGCACATCGAGGGTAGGAACAAGAACAGTCTCGAAGTATTCCATGTAAAGATTAGCAAGGACAGGAGAGAGAGGAGAGCCCATAGCGACACCGAAGGTTTGGGAATAATATTTCCCTTGGAAGGAAAAGGAGTTAGAGTCCACACAGAGGCGGATCAGATCAAGAAAGACATCAGTGGGGATAGGGAGATGAAGAAACCCTTCATGGGCCTTCTCTCTAAGGAAATCAAGGACATCATCAAGAGGGACATTGGTGAAGAGGGACTCAACGTCAAGACTAAGCATCTTACAGGTTGGGAGAGAGCGAACCCGTTCAATGAAGTCTTGAGAGTGACGGAGGTGGGCAGGAGAAAAAGTACCAAGAAAGGGAGTGAGGGTTTTGGCCAGCCAAGAAGCAAGAGAATAAGAGACAGAACCTCTAGAGGATATGATAGGACGAAGAGGAATATCAGGTTTATGAGTTTTGGGAAGGCCATAGAAATAGGGAAGAGAGGGACAGATGACACGAAACCGTTGAACAAGGTCAAAGTCAGGAGGACAGAGGTCGGAGAGAGTCCTTAGTTTTTTGTTGAAAGTTCTCTTGATGCGATCAAGAGGGTTGGAAACGAGAGGAGTGTAGGTGCGTGAGTCAGAGAGCAAGACATCAGCTTTACGGAGGTAATCCTCGCGATCAAGGATAACTACCGAATTACCTTTGTCAGAAGATAGTATGACAATGTTAGTGTTAGATTTAAGAGAAGAAAGGGCAAGTTGGTAACGGCGTGGAAGGTGGTGATTCTTGGAAAACAGACTAACAAGAGCAGGAAGGAGAGCACCACGAAAAGTGGACAAGTCAGGAAGATTACGGAAGCGAGATTGACGAAAGGAATCAAAAGAGCTAATCAGGGAAATACCAGCGCGAGGAGTAGGCGAAGTGGCAAAGGAAAGACCAAAACCAAGAAGTTCAAGCTCATACTGAGAGAGTGAGACAGAAGACAGATTAGTAACACAGTCAGTGAGGGAGAATTTAGACCAAGGGCTAGCTGAGATGAGACGTTGAAGTTTATTTTGTAGTTTGGAAGAATGAATTTGCGCATTCAGGCGAGCAGTGTCAAAGGCAATGGCAGAGAGAAGGTTACAGAGATCCTGTGGTAGAGCCGCAAAGAGAGCACGTTGACGTTGACGGAGAGTAAAGAAGGCATCTTCAACCTGTGATTTAGTAGAAAGAATGAGCTGTTGAAGTAGGAGACGGGCATGATCAGGAAAGGGAGTGCCCAGTGGGTTGGTTTTCAGGAAGTGGGAGAAGGAAGGTGGCAGAACTTGTTCAGCAAGACAGTCACGTAGGAAGCGAAGCTGATTCTTACGACGCCGGGTAGCAATAAGAGCAGCCTCCGCCAGACTAACACTCTTCGCACTAATCTCGTTCATACCTCTCCTCCCTCTACAGATGTTCCTGGTGTCTACTCTATTTCTTGCTCCTCCTGTCCTCTTCAATACTTTGGAGGGAGCACAAAAATAGTGTTAGGCTTGCCGACACTAACAATGCTCTTTTCTGTCACGTCAGAGATCATAGCCATCCTATTGACTGGTCTTCTGCTAAAACTGTCTTCCCTACTTCCAACTCGAACAGTCGCCGTTTAGTTGAATCTTCTCTTATACACAACTTTCCTTGTATGAACCTTAGCCCTGGCTTCGTCTCTGTAGATGCCTTCCTCTCCCACTACATTGTAAAATGCTCCAAACTTCAGAACACCCGTGACTTAACCTGAATCCTCATTTTTTCTTCTTCTTCTTCTTTTACTTCTTCCTCTTCCCCTTTCCTCTCTCCTTTTCTCCTCTGGGTTGTCTTTCTCTCTCCTGTCTCGTGTTTCTGTTCCTTCTTTATTTTATTTCACCACTTCCCCTTTCACGCACCTCGGTGCGCTTGCTCTCCCTCTGTGGGTTTCTAGCTCTCTTGCAGTGCTCCCCTTCCTTTGTATTTGACTGGCTCGTCTTCCTTATTTCCCACTTCTACCACTACCACTACTACTACCTCTTCTTCTTCTACTACATCTACTGATGAAATTAGACACATGTACGGCGTCTGGTTGTCTTTGTTGTGGACGTTTCGCCATCCAGTGGCTGGCTGGATGGCGAAACGTCTACGGTGGGGATGCCCGGGTGTTGTGCATGTGTCATTTCATCCTGTCGGTATTATATACAATTCTTGTACTACTACTACTACTACTACTACTTCCACTACTACTACCTCCACCTCTTCCTGCCTATATATAGCCGTCCTGCTCCTCCTCTGTTAGTGTGACTTTGTCAATGGTCCAAGTCGGACCGAAACGTCGTCGTAAGCTTCTGTCTTTTATGTGCGGGTTATTTGTGTATCGTTCCAGTCACGGTATTGTGCCTTTTTGTTATTTATTTATTCTTGAAGAACAGGAGGAGAATGAGGTAATCAGTCCCTCAACCTTGAGTCGATGTGTTCAGTCCATCAATCTTGAATAGAATACGGCATATGAGCTGAGAAGCAGCTTATAAACCGTATGGTAGGAGAGGTGCAGCAGTCGTAGGTGGTGTCACATTTGTCCAATGTGGAAGTAGGTCGTGCCCAAGGGTTAGGCAAGCGAAGAATTCCCAAGTATTAAGATTCCAAGAAGTTGCAGTGTCTGACAGGATTGTAGATGAATGGTTCAAAGAACCGGCATGTTGTTAAATTAGACACATGTGCAACTCTTGGGTAACTTTATTGAGGAAACGTTTCGCCACCATTCATCTACAATCCTGTCAGACTGCAACTTCTTGGGATCTTAATACTTGGAAATTCTTCGCTTGCCTAACCCTTGGGCACGACCTACTTCCACACTGGACAAATGTGACACCACCTACGACTGCTGCACCTCTCCTGCCATACGGTTTATAAGCTGCTTCTCCGCTCATATGCCGTATTCTATTCAAGATTGATGGATTGAACACATCGACTCAAGGTTGAGGGACTGATTACCTCATTCTCCTCCTGTTCTTCAAGTTTCTCCTACGTATGGACTGATGAAGCCACTGTGTGGAGAAACGTTTCCTCAATAAAGTTACCCAAGAGTTGCACATGTGTCTAATTTAACAACATGTCGGTTCTTTGAACCATTCATCTACAAACTAGTGCAATAATTGGGCATCTATAGTGTATAAACTTCTTGCTAATCAGTGGCTTCCTCAGTACAGTACAAAGAAGAATAGTTTAATATAAGAAGGAGTTTGAAGTAATCAGTCCCTCAGCCTGGAGTCGATGTGTTCAACCCATCAGTCTTGATAAGAGAGCAGCATGTGAGAGGAAAAGTTTATATATGGCAGACAGGTGAGGTGAAGTAGTCGTAGGCCTTATCCTCTTGGGCAAATCCGCAGGTGGAAGTAGGTCATGCCTATATATTGGACTGAGGGAGCCACTGGTTGGCGAAATGATACCACAATAAAGTTACCCAAGTGTCGATCAAGAGTCTAATTCATGAGTCTGGGGGTTCTCTGAACCAATTATCTACATTCTTGTCAGATATATCATTATGCGGACATCTTGATACTAGAAATTCTACGCTTGCCAAACCTACAGACATAACCTGCTTCCATCTGTGAATGTGTCCAAGGTGACAACACCTACGACTCTTACGGTACTCTTCACCGACTCCAAGGCTGAAGGATTGATTTTCTTATCTTTTGTATACAGTTCTACTGTCTCCCCATTATGTTCTTGAACTTGTGTTGATACACTGGATACTGAAGCGTCTGCAGTAAAGATAACCGAATATTGCACATGTATCTGAGTCTTCTTAAAGTCGGGTACAACACATGCAGGCTGTTTATATCAGATATATCACATGAAAGCTCTTTATTTCTGGTTTAACATATGCATGTTGTTCATGACTGGTATTACATACGCATGTTGTTCATGACTGGTATTACATATGCATACTGTGTATGACTGGAATTACATACGTTTGTTGTTTATGACAGGTATTAAATACGAATGTTGTTAATGAATGGAATAAGATATGTATGCTCTGTCCCGGTCCCAGCAGACTCGCGGAGTTCCGTGTTCGTCACAACCTGAAAGAAGCCCTTTTCGCATGCCTTAAGTATGCTATGAAGAGAGAGCCTTCACATTGGTGTCATCCCACAGTCCCTAAAAACGAAGGATATAGCCCATCTCCATAAAGATGGCAGTAAAGAAACAGCAAAGAATTATAGACCGATATCTCTAACCAACTACTTGGATTCCCAACAACTGCACAACCCAGGGTTCCTGCCTCGCAACTACTAATCTGCTATGCCATTGTCTTGGGCGCACTGAAAAACAGAATGCAGATGTAATATACAAAGCTTTTGCAAAAACCATTGACAAGTGCGATCATTGTATAAGCGCTAGAAATACGAGATAAATGAATAAATGGAAAAGTGGGCAGATAGATCTTCAACTCTCTACTCTGTCACAGTCGAAAGCTCGGTTTCACAACAGTACCCGCCCCCATCCTGTTTCTCATCCTCATATTAGCACCGTTTCTTCTTTGGCAGACAATACTAGCATCCGCAGGAGAGTGTCATCCATTGAGGACACGTTAAATCTCCAAGAGAATATAAACCAAGTTTTTCAATGAGCCACGGAAAGCTATCTGATGTTCAGTGTGGATATATTGCAGTTAGTCCGTTATGGAAAACTTGAGGAAATAACAATTGGAACGGAGAATACTACAAACTACCTATACAACAGAGCGAAAAATTAATGGGAAGGACTTGAGAGTGTTAATGTCAGAGAATCTCACCTTTATGGATCACAACAGTGTCACTATCACATCTGAGAGGTAAATCATAGGATGGATAATGAGAACCTTCAATTATTTTAATCAAAACTAAGCGCTAAACCACCAGGGTCATACAACGCTATAGGGCAGAGGTTGTAAGGTCTGTGAAGAGTGAAAGGTTGTGTAATAAATCTGTTGTTGTAATGAAGTCAAAAAGGGAGTCTGTGTCACAGGTGGGACCGTCAGTGATACAGTGATGGTGTTAGAGTGGTGATGACGTAGACGGTAAATTCTGTGTGCTCACTGATAGACTGGACAGTCCAACATAATATGGCAAACTGAAACTGGAACCTAACAATTAGCACAGAATAGAACTGGGCGCCTGTCCATCAGACCCCGAGGGATTGTTACCGAGTGTCGCCACCTGGTTACAGGTTAAATACATAAGATGAAACATTTCTGGTAGATCACCGTACCTGATCAGGAGAAGAGTGGAGGTGAAGTGACTCCCCAGATTCTAACCCACACCAGGTAAGGTTAACAGTACCAGGAGTACAAATTAAAGAACCTCGGTACTGGCGGCGACACTCTGTAACATTACTGGTAACTAGTAATGGTTTGAAGGTTCTCATGTTGAGTTTGTAGCAGTGTTCCCGGACAGTGTTGTACGAGGTCTTTTATTAGACCACTGAAGCAAAATTACCACCATTTCTCTTTCTTCAATGTTATACTTAATAATAATCATGTAACCAGTTTTATTTTTCCATTATCAGCTCTGCTACTGGCTTGGTCTTCCACATTAGATGCTCCATATCTGGGACCTAGAATCCAGGCGAAGGAATGTAGTGGGACATAGCTACCCATCATCTCATATTTACGATCTGGAGTGAAATATTGCTAAACAGAAATGACAGGAGCTTCACCATCTACTTAAACTTCAAACTACCACCGCCTACCCAGGACAGCAAACATATCCTCAGTACCTCTTAAGATCTGGACCTGGAAAGGTCTCCTTTCTTAAGATATCACTGGAACCTACGGCGGGCTCTTGTTTATGTTATTTAAGTAAATGCACTTTAATTTTTCCACTATTTTCTCCTGGAACTTATTCATTATTTACTTTTCTATACTTCTGATTAGGCGGAAGGCGTTCACTTGACAATACCCGTGAGCGAGATGTGTGTGTACCCGATGTGAAGACAGGAGAGCATAGTTTCCCAACCATAACATCAATGATAAGATGAGGAACTTAAACTCGGCTTATCATGAATCCATTCAGACCATCGTTGTTGCCAACGGCTGCTAAGTTGGCTAGAGATTACAGCAAAATAATCTGAGAATGGAATACCTGTATATGAAAATGGAAGGTCGTGTACCGTTGACCGCGCAGCAGTCTGTCTGCTCGTTGCCTTAACATCAACATTTCCAGGTACCCAGCAGAAAACGATTTCTTTGTTTTTACTGGAAATGTGTCGCAACCAAAGCTGTATACGAAGAACTAGGGAATGAGGCGAATTAAATTTTTTGATAGCTTGCAAAGCACTAAAGGAGTCCGAGACTACAACAAAACGATGATGTAGGACTGGACGCAATACGGATGATCGCTATGAAAATTGCGTGCTGTTCAGCTGTGAAGATGCTAACCAAGTATAATAAATGACCTCGTACAACACTGTCCGGGTACACTGCTGCAAGACCGACATGAAAACCTTCAAAACATGGGATGCCAAGCCTATGGTGATCCTTTCAAGTCATTTGTCCTCTCTAGCCTGGAATACTGCCGTACAATAACAACTCCATTCAAGGCAGGTGAAATTGCAGTTTTAGAGAATGTACAGAGAAGCATTACTGCTCAAATAAGTTCACTCAAGCACCTTAATTACTGGGAACATTTGCAGTGTGTTGATCTGTACACCCTGGAATGCAGGAGAGATACATCATAATCGACACCTGGAAAAGCCAAGAGGAAATATTTCAAAATCTGCACATAGAAATTGCTCTCTACGAAAACAAAAGACTAAGCAGACCATGTAACATTCTCCCAATGAAAAGAAGCGCCATGAGTACACATAGAAAACTGTTTAACAGCCTCCCATCATGCACAAGGGAAATTTCCAATAGACCCTTGGCTGCCTTTAATTAAGACGGATTTTTTTTTTATATTTTATTTAAAACTCAGATACAAAATAGATATGGGTGCATAAAATAATATCTCAACGAGATACAAGGCACTAACAAGATCATTATTATATAATAAATAATAAAATCAAAACACTGGAAAATATAAAGACTATACAAAAAACAATGTGACAAAAACGAGCACACAAAATTACACACATACACAAGCAATCACGTATTATAAAACATGATACTACATCTGGCATATAACTAGGCATGACTTCCGCCTGCCAACACACAACGTATCCAAGACTTAATCTAAGAACTCAGGTGCCTAAAAGAGCACAACAATACGTTAATTTGGGCAACTACCACGGGGTTATTATCATCGACTAAGAATAGGCATTTACAGTTCAAAGATGGAACAGGATGACGCTACAATTCACAAAAATGAAAATATCTAATACTATAACAAAACGAAACTACACTGTGATATTTGACATCTAAATAAACACAAAGAAAAGACAATGCAAGCAGCTATAAGTGAACTTATACACTGACGAGAGGCAAACATTGAAAAATACTGCTTCCCCATATAGTTCAAGCTCCATCACAGCTTACAGAAAAACAAACACTTGCATAGATACATACTATTGAAAAGCACACGAACACGGCATAAAGTATAAACAGAAATAAGAAAACGTTCAACTGTGCTAGGAAGCACACCATATACAAAATGTACACCAATGACTTGTATTGAGGCATAAATGACGAAAAACATTCCTAAAAGCTGTATATACAAAGCCTTAAGATATATCGTCGTCACCATTACATAGGAGACGCACATAAACTCGGAGAACACAAAACATTCACGCACTTGGCAAACGCAATTAGACACAGCTGACCAGCCCGTTAGATTACCCACTGAACACTCACAACTATCTCAAATCTCGTAACTCCAAGGCTTTATATTCAGACGGGAAGTCTCTCTCCCATCTCCCCTCATATACCAACCTATTTCGACATTTTGTCCTATAAATCGTCCCCGCTAAAACCCTAATTCTACTGTTACCATCAACGTGCCTCATAGCCCATGACACGAAAATATAATCGGCCACAGCGTACGACACCGCGCGTTGTACACGCAAGTCAACCCCACCTACATCAAAACTCAACGCCCGGAGCACCGACAAACCTCCCCCCCACCAAACGCAAAACCTTACTGAACCACTCTCGTACCATACCTAAAGTCTCACAGAAATACACAACGTGAAAAGCAGATTCCTCCATCCCGCACGCCAGACAACCCCAGTCTTCGGGTGGCCCGGTGGCCTGGTGGCTAAAGCTCCCGCTTCACACACGGAGGGCCCGGGTTCGATTCCCGGCGGGTGGAAACATTCGACATGTTTCCTTACACCTGTTGTCCTGTTCACCTAGCAGCAAATAGGTACCTGGGTGTTAGTCGACTGGTGTGGGTCGCATCCTGGGGGACAAGATTAAGGACCCCAATGGAAATAAGTTAGACAGTCCTCGATGACGCACTGACTTTCTTGGGTTATCCTGGGTGGCTAACCCTCCGGGGTTAAAAATCCGAACGAAATCTTATCTTATCTTATCTTATCTTCCCCCAAACGCCTATTATACAACACCACCCCGGACGGCAAGATTCCATGTAAAAATTTAAAAACCACTTCCCGCACTTGAGCAGGCAGACGCAACTGTTGAACTTGCCTCCATATATCACCCCACGCATACATGGGATACATTCCTTCAACTCTCACCACAACTACCTCCATACCCGCCCTTTCTAAGGTACATAATTTTACACAGCGCACGTCCCTCATGTGCAATAATACGCGGAGCATCGTGTCGCACCTAATTAAATTCCTCCCTCCCCACCACCTGTGCAGGTCGTGATACAATTCACTTAACCCACCATGCATCCCGCCCAGTCGGAGAAAACGACGCTTCACGTAACATGCCATGACACGAAACTCTAGAGGAATGAGACCCAACCCTCCCTGATGCATTGGTGTCTCCACCACCACTCTTGTGAGTCAATCTCAACCTGAACCCCACAAAAATCGATAAACTCTATGCAAAAGACGTTTGACGTCCCCCTGCAACAGAGGATGCAGTGCAGCAACGTGCCATACTTTGCTATAAAGCAGGACATTAATGACCACCGCCCTCTGATGCAGGGTTAAATGTCGCAGCCATAGACTATTTAAGCGCCCCAAGACACTATGTACAACCCTCCCCGAATTACACACCCTCATCTGATCGACCTCCCGCATATAATGAACACCACATATAGTGATACGATCAACCACAGTCCACCCCTCTGCATCCACCCCATCCCCCACCCACTCCCCCAACTCCATAATCTTCGATTTTTCTCTATTAACACACATCCCCGTAGCCTTGCCAAATATGTCAACAAGTCTCCCAACAAAACCCAATTGCTCCTGTGAACGTAATAACACAGTAGTATCATCTACATAACCCACAAGGGTCGGTCGACAACTGCTCGGACCCCACGATGTCTCTACTCCCCGTCCACAAACAGCCCAGTAAAAGGGGTCCTGCATACATGCAAAAAGCATTTGAGACATGGGGCATCCCTGACGAATGCCCCTGCTCAAGTGTACAAAAACATAACTTGCCATTAACTTGTACTTTAAATCCCGCTCCATTGTACAACGAACGGGCCCACATGATGACCTCATTTCCAAAACCCTGCCATCTCATAAATTTCCACAGAACCTCCCTTTCCACACCATCAAAAGCGGCTCGCCAGTCTAAAGCCAAAACACCACCCCCATCCCTCACCCCGCATTCCTCAACAAACTCCCTGATATTCCCATGACCCTCATACATTGACCTACCTGGCACACCAAACTGACTCTTATGGATTACCTTATCAAACACTTTCTTAATTCTATTCATCAAAATTTTTGCATATAGTTTATAGCCACTACACATCAACGATATGGGATGGTAGTCCTTAATCGCTAACGGCACATCACATTTCCTAAGACCAACAGTACCCTATGCTGAGACAGACCTAACACCCCACCCCCCCTTCTTCATCGCATTGAGTAAACGAACCATAAAAGTCCGTATTACCTCCCAATGTTTGATATAAAATTCACAAGGGATGCCATCAATGCCTGGTGCCTTCCCCTTACTCATTCCTTCTAGTGCCTCCCACACCTCTGCCTCAGATATAGGCCCACCCATGAGAAGGCGATCATAATCATTTAACTCGCATCGTACTCCTCTCCCCAATTCCTGTATTGCATGCTCACTCACGTCTTTACTTTGCATCTGGAGCTTACTCCAAGTATCGACATAAAAACTTATCCCCTCAGTTGTTGTTAAGACCTGTCCCTCACTATACCCGTCAACTTCATCCTGCACCACTAAACTCACAATTTCAGTCGCTTCTCGCCTTTGTGTCTGACTTCGTAAGACACAAGCAGATGTCTTGTCACCCCACAAAGCCTCCTCCACCCCACCCGAAATGCGCACCCCATCGAAAACCTTATTTTTCAATACCTGGATTTGTTCTTTAAGAGCGTCAATCTCATCCACTGGGAAAACTCCAGATGCCTCTCCCTGCACATAACATTGTCGTAGATGACCCTCCAGGTACCTCAAAAAACCATACTCCAAGCGAGTGGCCTTCTTACCCCGATGCACATAAAAATCCTTAATTCGAGGCTTCACAACCTCATCCCACCATCGAACTAAATGCCACCCCTCTCAGGAGTCTACTCCCATAGACGCCCATAAGTCCGCGAATAGTTCCCTATCATCTGCACTTTGTAGCATCCGCGTATTCAATTTCCAGTATCCCTTAAAACGATTCGGGAGACCCCCCCCCCCAGTCGAGCTCTACAAAAACTCCCCGGTGGTCGGAGAAAAAGACATTCAACACACGCACATTGATTACGACCACCCGCCGAGACACATACACCCTATCTAAACATGCCACATAGCCCCTGCGCACGAAAGTATGCTCAATCCCCAAGTCACGTCCTCTGTGTACATCTACCAACCCCAGCCCAGACAACAAGTCACCCAAAATAAGAGAACAGAAACCCGCCCCCCTCGGTTCAACGTCTTTACGGTGCACCACACAGTTCCAATCACCACCGACCACTGTAATTTCCGGCAGGGACCTCAAATAATATACTAAGACATCTCTAACAAAAGTATTTTTAATATTAACATCATGTTCAGCCGGCCCATGTACCCCTACGAAACCAACCCTTCTACTACCCCAATTCCCCACGACTCGCACCACGCGACCCTTCCCCCCTTCCTACCAATGTCTCATCACAAACAGGCTGGTCGCTTTTATCAACACAGCCACTCCACCTTTCAGGCGTCTAGAGTGAGTCACATAAATGTCATAACCATCCATCTCAAACAAACTTCCTACCTTATGGTTATGTTCTTGCAAAAAACACACATCCACTGCAAAACGATTCAACCAGTCACGCACCTGCACACACTTTCTGACAGATTTCAAACCATTAACATTAAAAGTTACACACCTAACTCTGTTAAAGGTGGCTTTCCTCTAGGGGCCACCACTCCCTTTTTCTCTTTGCGTCGGCAAGCACCCAAGGCACTCCCCGCACCTTTGGCAATCCTCGTGATATTACCTGCTGTCCTGGACTCGCGCGACCTCCCCCCACCCGTGATTTCCGACCACATCTTCTTCCCTGAACATTGTCCAGGGGTCAAGACATCATCGAAGTCGGACGGGGTAGCTGCACACTTCCTAGAAACAGCATCTTCAGACAAGTCAGTACTTGGAGTGCTCTCCTTGTGAATTTCTGCCTCAACAGTCTGAACCCTCGAACTCTCCAAATTTCGCACTTTAGCTATCTGATCAGCATCATCTACACGTAATCTCACCTCATCAGAACACTTCAACAAAGGCGCACACGGCACAGAATCATACTCATGCGATGCTAAAAGGTCACTCTACGCAGATACAATATCGGCCTCCATATCACCTGCCTCTCTTGCTAGAGGGATCTCACTGCTCACATGTTCCACCTCGTCAAGGGAGGCAGTCCCAGGTAGAGTCACACAAGATGACTCTAGTAGCATGGCCCGATCAACCTCAGCACTCCAAGATGTCAGACACGGTGAGTCCTCGACAACCTCTTCTTCCGGAGTCTGACAGGGTACCTCGCTGTCAGGACGACGACCACGCCCCGAGGGCGGCTGGCGCTGAATACATTGAGCCGCCATGTGATCCAAAGTGCCGCAGAGGCGGCAAGTTCTTCTCTGTCCAGGATACGTAACGTACACCTGGGAACGAAAATCCTCCAGGTGTACGTACGAAGGAATCGGCTGATGCAGGGACATTTTCAACGTAAATGACCCCTCCTGAAGACCAGCATAGTGGCCGTCAGACCACCTACCCATGGTGACCAGGTGGATCTTCCCATAATGTTCAAAAACGTCACATACATCAACTTCATTAGCCTCAAAAGGCACGTTTCGCACACGTACCCACGTATAGTACCGTGAAACGTCATGCAACTGGACAGAAACTGCTGGGGTGACTTGCTTACTTATATCCTGATACTGGGTCATAATCTTCTCGTAAATCTGAGTATCACAAAACTTGACGAAGATCCGTGAAGTTCCATTCAAGGCGACGCCACACAAGGATTCACGCTGAATGCCATATGTATCACAAATGATTGCTGGCATTAACACATTTATTGATTCGCTGGTGATAGAGCCCTGTGTTAGTTGAATACAAACAGTATTAACACGCCGGCGAAACGCAGTTGCCATTGTTGTTGATGTTGTAAAAACTCCTCCATCAGGTGTTGGGACTGAGGAGAAGCAGCTGACAACCGCTCAGCACAACGTCTGAGCAGAGAGTGCTTAAGACGGAATTGGACAGCTACCTAAAGTCAGTACACGATTAGCCGGGCCGTGGTTTGTACGTTCGATTACTTGCAGCCAGCAGTAACAGTCTTTTTGATAAGACTGGGCCACAGGGGCGTTGAGTCCTCGGAACGACCTCCAGGTAAGTCTTGTATATGTTTACTGGTTGTCTGCTGTAACTTACATATGTTTACTGGTTGTCTGCTGTAACTTACGTACGAACTGGCATGACATAACTATGTGTCAGAAACGAAGAGGGTAGATGTGGTTAAGCAGCTAAGGAAAACTTAGATCTCGACAAAGGTATCCTGCGTCCAGCGATGTCTCCCTGTCCCCCCTTCACCTAGCCATCTGCTCACCACAGCTGTCAATACCACAATCCACTGTTCGTTGGTTTCTCATTCACCGTCGACTAGGAGAGACATTCTTATGAGGACGCAAGCCTCCCATGGGTGAAGTTTACTTTGCGTCCCAGAGATTCCTTCCTCAATCACCAAACTGTAACACAATTTAATTTTGTATCTACACTCATAAAACAGGAAACTCTCTGTTGCGATTTCATTATATCTAACACAAAAACACGAAACACACACTAAAGCATAACAAACCACAAATAAGTTAATTCAAATAAGTACACACAAACTGTGAGCGAAAAGTCCAATAGATAGGAGTAGCAATATAGTAACAATAGTTTCATTACCGGCTACTAGTTAAGGTAGGGTAAGTCACGCTCCCGTTTTTCCCGCCTTTTCTCCCCCCCCCACCCCTAAAGTGATAGTTTGATTGCCGGCTGCTTGTTAACGTAGGGTCAGTCTAGCTCCTGCTATCCCTTCCCCTCCCTCTTCCCCCCCCCGAAAGGTGACGTGTGGGGCTCTGGTCAAACAGTAAATCACTCGACTCGCAGCTCCCAACACTACTGTAAGTACATGCCTGCCTTGTATTCTAGTGGATTTATTGGTTAAAAGCTTCATTTTTGACCAATAATAAACTTAGTCCTTTCAGTCTTGCTCTAGGTTGACTGTTGTAATAATCACCACGTCTTTTGAGTGATGTACACTGCCATGGAGAGTGATTATTTAAGCAGTGGGTAACCTGTCTATCTTTTCAGCTTGGATGACAGTGAGGGTCACCTGTCAATCAACGAGAAGAACAGGAGAAAGACTAACGTCCATAGACTTCCCCATTTTGGATCTACTTATCTGTGCACCTGTATGAAATTGCAGGACGTAACCCCATATCATTGCAGCGGTAAAGAACCTGCTTTCCTGTCATCGGGATACTACTCACGGCGTTAATCTGTGAAGAACTAGCCAGTGGTGGTCACCAACACCTGCGACCCCCCTTCCCCATCATCAGCAACGGCTACGATTTCAACAAGCAGTGTCACCAACACCAGACACCCAAGTGTTAAATTAGCATTGAATTCAGTTATCATTTATATTTTTCCTTTTTCATTTTCTTTAATGTAGGATTAATATTTCATATTTAAGTGTTTTATATTTTATATTTTCTACATAATAAACTGTTTATGTTTGTCTGTTATTATTTCTTTTTCTATTCACTAATTTTCCTGAGGAGGAGCCAGCCTGAGTAATACTGTCTGAAGTTGTTACAGGGCTGAGTAAGCCTTCACAAGTGGCGACCTTGCCAGGATTTTCTCTACTGAATCAAGATTCAACTCCATCTCGAATCTACCATTGGAACTTCAACGCTGCATACCACAGACGGTTACCACCAGCCATGAGTAATCATTCTCTATGGTAGGACTACAGTACAGGTATTTAAAAGATTTGGTGATTGTTATAGTCTCAATTTATTGTAAGTCAAGTCAGGCAGGATATAATATTTAATTCTGCCACTTTTTTATGTAAGCTTGAAACACTTTGGAGGATTAGACTCTAGGGACCCGAGATTTTCCAGTGACAACTTGTTTCATTGAGCTCTTTATTATATCAAGGGAACTGTCATAGGACACTCTTGATTTGTTGGTGAGAAGATTGGATGGTCAAGTGACCCCATTCTACTTACTGTTTGCTCGGAGCCAGCATAGAACCCTTCGTTTTCATTAATACATATTGTTTAATTGAAGCAGGGATCGAGCCCTCTGGTTTATTTACAGTTCGAGTGGAGCAGAAATTGAACCCTCCATTTTCTTTAATACCCGTTTCATTTCCCCTGATAGTTTAAGTTATTCTTGCAAGTATGGATGAATACCAGTTTTGGATGAACGCTGGAAGTAAGTTAGGAATAACAGGGAAAAATTTAGAATCTTTCATTAGTGCTAAGATCCAGGAAAGACTTGAAAGAGAGAGAATTGAGAGAGAAGAAAGACAGAAAGGGAAAGAGAAGAAGAAAAGGAGAGAGAGAGAGTCGAAAGAGAAGAGAAAAAGGAGAGAGAGAGAATTGAGAGAGAAATCCAAGAAAGACAGTTAGAAAGAGAGAGAGAAGACAAAAAAGCGCGTGATAGACTTGATCGTGAGGAGAGAGCGAGAGTACGTGAGGAACAAGCTAAGATACATGAGGAACAGGTTAAATTAAGAGAACTTGAGGAAAGAGCAAAGGATAGAGAACGTGAAGAAAAAGCTAGAGAACGTGAAGAAAAAGCTAGAGAACGTAAAGAAAAAGCTAGAGAACTTGAGTTAATAGAGAGAGAAAAGGATCACGAGCTCGAAAAATCTCGCCTTGAATTAGAGAATAAAAAGTTAACTTTTACACAACAACAATTAGAGGAAGGAGTAATGGAACAACATGCAGTCAGTGCACATATTCCAACACCTAATTTACCTCCCTTCACAGAGGGGGAAGACATAACTTCATACATTATCAGGTTTGAAAATACCGCTACCCTCTGTGAATGGCCTGCTGACACCTGGGCTACCAGGTTAGGAATGTTATTTTCTGGTACCGCTTTGAATATCTATGCAACTTTGTCGCAGGATATCATATGTAATTATAACCTACTGAAGAAGGCAATCCTTAAAGCATATCAAAAACCCACTAATTCTTACAGGAAAGATTTCAGGTATGCCACCTTACAGACTGGCCAGAACTTTCAGCAGTTACAGGTAACACTCTTTCGTTTGTTCGACTTTTGGATAGAGAGTTCAGGAATTGATCACAGTTATGAATCTCTTAGACTTCATGGTTGCTGACCAGTTCCTGACAGCTCTTCCCCATCAGATACGAACATTCATTAGAGAACGTAACCTGATTAAAGCTGAGGAAGTTGCTGAGGCTGCTGACCTGTATGCCGAGGCTCACAATTCCTATAAAGACCTAAAGGGATCGAACCCTAAGGGCAAGGGTTCATCAGACCTGAAGAAATCAAAGCCCCTAGTGGAAAGTAAAATGACTTCTTTTATTCCTGTTTGTCATATGTGTGGTGTTAAGGGACATAAACGTCCAGATTGTCCTAAGAAGGTCCAAAAAGTTGGAAGATGTTTTAAAGACTGTAATGATCAAGCACCCTTCTGTTCAGGAACAGTTAATGGACTTAATGTATCTACCATTTTACGAGACACTGGATGCACATGTATAGTCATTTCTGATAAGCTGTTCCCTAACCTTAAAGAAACTCATTCCTCTGCTATACTTTCAAACTACTTGGGCCGTACGGACACTTTTCCTACCATCCGTTGTTACATTAGGTCTAATTGGTTCACAGGTTGGTCTGAAGCCGTACTAGCTCCCATCACTTCTTGCTTCTTACTTATAGGTAATGTAAAAGGTGCCATTCTTCCTTCTGAGGTTGACCTTTCATCACCAAAGATGGATATAAGTGTTTCAGATCCTCTTCCTGTGGAGTCAGAGAAGCCGCTCGAAAGTTCAGATGAGACAATGTCTCGCGATATTCATGTGGGATTAAAAACCAGTGATGCTACTCTCGAAAGCGAGGAAGTAGGATCACCGGTTCACTTGTTAGATGAAAGTGAAGATATCACCTCCGATACCATAAATGTCTTGACTAGGGCTCAGACCAAAGCCCAGGCTTCTCCTACTGTCCATCCTTTGATTTTCCCTGACTTTAAGCCTTTAGACATATCGAAGGACTCCTTTGTCAATTTACAACGTAATTTCCCTTCTCTTCAGAATTGCCATAATGCCGCTAAACAAAATCAAGTTATCCAAAGGAAAAACTTTTCATATAAATTTGAATATATAAAAGGTATCTTGTACAAGTCAGTATTCAAATTAAATTCAGATGAGATTGACTATTCCATCTTAGTTGTTCCAAGTCAATGCAGAGAGACTGTTCTTAAAATGGCTCATGACCTGCCAGTGGCCGGACATTTCTCGCATCGTAAAACCTTAAATAAAATTAGGGAAACCTATTTTTGGCCAAAAATGTCCTCAGATATCACTACCTATTGTAGATCGTGTAAAGTTTGCCAACTGTCATCCTCCCGAGGTACCAGGCGAGTACCTATGGTCAAAATGCCTATCTTTACGGTACCGTTTGAAAGAGTAGCTATTGACATCGTTGGTCCTTTATCTCCACTTTCATCTGGGGGACATAGATATATATTAACATTAGTTGATTATGCTTCGAGTTTCCCTGAAGCCATACCCTTAAAGACCATAACTACTACAGAGGTGGCTGAAGCCCTTTTGTCCATCTTCTCCAGAGTGGGCATCCCTAGAGAAATTTTGTCTGACCATGGGACACAATTCACATCTGACTTAATGCAACATCTATACCAACTTCTGGGAGTGAAGGTTCTCTTCACCACACCCTATCATCCCAGCTGTAATGGGAGGATTGAGCGCCAGCATTCGATTCTCAAGTCCATTTTAAGGAAACCTTGCTCCCTAAACCTAAGGAGTGGCATCGTTACCTACCCTGTGCTTTGTTTGCCATGAGGGAAGTTCCCAGTGATTATTTGGGGTTTTCACCTTTTGAACTTCTCTATGGTAGACAGGCCAGAGGCCCATTGTCCATCCTTCATGACTTATGGACTAATGAGGAGGTAAATGCTGAGGTTCAGTCTTCTTACCACCACCTCTCCAGGAGGTGACTGTGGTGCCTGAGTTGGATGCACGTCCAAAGACATCATTGTGGAGTGAAGAGGTGGAGCAAGAGGAGCTGATTGAGGGGTCTTGTGTGACTACCTGGAGATCCTTCCTCTGTTGGCCCGGTTACGCTGGGTGAGGAGGGTAGGATGGTCATGGAAGAGAGAGTGGACGACACATTAGCGACTGTGCTGAAGGGATCGTTGGACACACCTGGAGAGGTGGAAGAGGAGGGGCTTGAATTATCCCTTGGGAATGTGTCTTGTATACTGTCCCAGGATGTAGAGGAGCTGGTTGAGAAACAGGCTGCTGGGATGGATGTCATCACCGTGGAGGCGGTGGTGCATAACGAAGGCCTTCTGGAGGTGGCTATGGAGGCAGTGGGAGGATCATGCAAACGGGCGGCGGCATTGTCAGACTCTGATGATGTCCTCACCCCGGCGCAGAGGCCAGGCAAGAAGGTGTGGGCAGAGGTGGCATGGGGCGGCCCTAAGGGGCCAAGGGGTCCGGTGGCGAATACTGGAAGACCTCCAGTGTCCGGTAGTGTACATGGTGGTAGATGCCAACAGGCATCTAAAGGCAGATCAGTGCTGACGGGGCACAAGGTATAGCTGGCTTGAAGTGTGTCTCAGTAAATGTAAATGGGTTGCGAGACAGAGTGAAGTGTATGTGGTTTGTGGGTTTTCTTCGAAGGTATGGAGCGGATGTAGCTTTTGTGCAAGAGCACATTTATAAAGCCAGATGTGAGTAAGTACTGGATGGATTTCGGGTGTTTGTTGTGCATTCAACTCAATTGAAAGAGGGGGTCGCCATCCTTCTCCAAGAGACCAACCCGTTTGTTGTGTATCGTAGTGAGGTAGGGGAGGAGGGGCGGGTCGTGCGAGTGGATGAGCTATGGATGGGGGTGAAGGTGGTGCTAGTGTGTGTATATGGGTCCGCAGAGGGGGATGGACGTGTCAAGACTGCCTTTGTGAGGGATGTGTTAGTGTACCACCTCCGGTCGCTCCCCCCCCATGGCGGTTGTGGGGGGTGACTGGAACTGTGTGGTGAGAAGGAAAAATGTGGAGCCTAGAGGGGCTGGGTTTCACTCTGTAGTGTTAGGGGATCTTTTGCGAGGGGCGGGACTGTGGGATGTGGCTATGGGAGAGGCATGGGAGGTGGAGCACACGCTTGTGCGAGGAGGGTATGCTGCTCGTCTGGACCGTTTGTATGTAAACGCAGACTGCAAGGGTGGAAAGGGTGTGTGTGGTGGAAGTAGCATATTCAGATCATCGGGCAGTTTTCATTGAAGTAGGGTGGGATGGGTTGCCTAGGAGGCATAGGAGTTTTTGGAAATTGAATGTTAGGCTCCTTGCAGATGGAGGGGGAGGGAGGGGTTTGTGCAATTGGGGAGGGAGTTGTGGTCAGGGATGGGGGATGTTGGGCATATGTTGGCGTGGTGGGATGGAGTGGCAAAGGAGAGGATCAGGGCGTATTATGTTAGGGCAAGGGGGAGGCTCAGATGACTTTTGGGCTTATAAGATATTTAGAGGGGCGGTTGTGGGATTGTTATGGAAGAGGGGTGGGGGGCGGGGGTTACCCTGCAGAGGAAACAGAGGGGCTGAAGCAACGCATCAGGGAATTGCTGAATGAGAAGTTTAATGCAGTGCGGGTTAAGGGTGGGTTAGAGAAAGTTTTGTGGGGTGACAGGCCGTCAGCGTGTGTTCTGCGGGGGCAGCGGAAGCATCAGGCGGCCACAGAGATGGAATGTTTGTTAGTGCAAGATGAGGTCGGAGGGTTTCGTGTGGGGCAGATGCTTCGTACGATGGAAGGGATGGGTTGTTATGCGGATGAATGGTTCGACACTTCTTTGAGGAGTGTAGGTGTGCAAGAGGAAACGTTAGGGCAGTTGGGAAGGCATGTGGTCAATGTCCTGAGCAGGGGACATTGAAAAAGGGGAGGTGTGGAAGGCATTATCGAATATGAGTAGGGATAAATCCCCCGGGAATCGACGGTCTGCCATGTGAGTTTTACTTACAAAATTGGGACATACTTAAGGAGTTCTTTGTGAGGTTGTTGAATGAGATGAAAAAAAGGGGTGAGCTGGGGTTTTTGCAGGCGATGGCGATGGTAGTCTTGGTCCTGAAGGTGGCCAGTCTGCACACGGTGAAGGACTGTAGGGTTATTTCTTTACTGTGTGCAGATTATAAGTTATTCGCTAAAATACTGGGGAATAGGTTGAAGTGTGTGATCAACAGGGTGGTGGCAGCGGGCCAGTATGGGGTGCCGGGAAGGACCATGTATGAAGAGCACGGGGTGATTTGGGGGTTTGTGGAGAGTGTGCAAGGGATGGAGGGTGGGGGATGTTGGCCTTAGATTGGCGTGCAGCATACGATAGTGTCGAGAGAGAAGCATTGTGGTGGATAATGAGGAGGCAAGGGTTTGGGGATGAGATTGTGAGGTGGATGCAAATGTTGTTTTATGGGGCAGGTGTATGGGTGCAGGTGAATGGGGGTGGAGCGGATCCCTATGTGTAGAGGTCTGCGGCAGGGTTGTCCTTTATCCCAATTACTTTTTGCGTGTTTGCAGGACCCGTTTTATAGAGCGGTGGTGGTATGTGTGAGGGGGGGGACAGGGGTGGGTAGGAAGAGGTGTGCCGGGAATTGTCGGTTATGTAGATGACACGACGATTCTTGTGCGGGAAGGGAAAGGTTTAGGAGGGGTGGGGAGGATTATGGACCTGTTTGGAGAGGCGACTGGTATGAGGGTGAATGTAGAGAAGTCTAAGTTTATTGGGTTGGGGGATTGGGAGGGGAAGGTGGTAGAGGTAGGTAGTGGGAGGTGGGGTGTTGTGGATAAGGTCAAGATTTGTAGGATTGAGTATATGCAGGATGCACAGCAAGCTAGGATGGTTAATTCAGGGAGTGTCATGGAGCGGGTGACTAGACGATTGGAAGGGTTGCGGTTGCGGTCAGGTCATTTAATGCTTCATCAGCGTGTCATTGTAGTAAATGTCTTACTATATAGTAAAATTTGGCATGTGGTCACTATGTACCCATTGTTGCAGTCAGATATTGGGGTATTATTGAGGAGAGTCTTTAGGTTTATTTTGGGGTCAGGATATAATTGGTTGCGGAGGGGGGGGATTGTGACTCTCCCAGTGCGCAGAGGCGGGCTGGGGTTTATTAATTTAAAGAGTAGAATCATGGGTGTATATGTGAAGAGGGGGTTCCTCCTAGAGGGGGGGGGTTGTATAGGTGGTGGGCTGCACCTTTTGTATGAGGATGTTAGAAGATGGTGGGGAGGGAAGGATTTGCGTGTGTGAGGACATGATGCAGGTGCTTATGTATGTTAGGGATGTGAAACACATGAGGATGAGGGTTTTAGAGAAAGTGGTGGAGAAAAGGGAGGTGGCGACAGTGGAAGGAGCGTATCCAATGTATGCATGGGGGGGATATTTGGGGTAGGTTGTGTAGGCTACGCATCCGGCCGCGGGAGCAGGAGGTGATGCTCCGGTTCCTGCATGGTATCCTGCCATCAGGTACGGTTCTTAGAGACTGGAGGATTCGAGAGGAGGGCATCTGTGGGGTTTGTGGGGGTGAGGATACAGCCTTTCATGCAGTCTATTTCTGTGAACGATTGGGGGACTTACGGGAGTGGATGGGGAGGGTTGTACGATGGGTGGGAGGGGGTGGATTTCGGTTTTGCGAGCTTTAAGTATGGATGTGGGAGGGGTGGGTATCCCTGTGCAGCGGGCGCTTGGTTACCTTATTGTGGATTTTGTGTTTGTGTCGTGGGCTATGAGGAGTCAGGTGGAGGTGGGGGTGCGTAAAAGAATATTGGCGGCAACCTTTTATCGTACGTTGGGTCGAAATCGGGTTCTTTACAGGATATGGTGGGAGCGGGATTTCCCTGTAAGTTATCGTGGTTTAGCGGTGGGGGTCCTCTTGGGGATGTAAGAGGGGGAGGGGGTAAGGAGACGCGGCGGGCTGGTCTCCCCGGGGGGGGGCTAGTGTGTGAGAGTATGTATGTAACACCTATTATATGTTAACAAAGAGGATTGGTGTTTTGTGGTGTGTAGGTTGAGAGTATTGGGTATGAGGTATGAGGTTTTCTATGTGTGTTGTAGCATATGGATATATTGTGCTTCTTTAATTATGGAGAAGTGTTAGGTGAGATTGTTCTTCATTGTATACTCGTGAATTCAACTCGTGTAACCTGTGTGTGCCTTTTATGACAAAATGGGGAAATAACATTTTTATGTTAAGAGAAATGATGTTTTATGGTGTGTAGGTTGTGAGAGTATGGGTATGAGGTCTGAGCTTTTCTATGTGTGTTGTAGCGTAAGTATATATTGTGCGACGTCTTCATAACATAGAGGTATAATGCAGGGCATTATGTTTTTAGACAAGTGTGCGCATTTTTATGGTCTGTGTTTATGGTGCTGGTTCTACCCCATAGGGTTAATGCAGCTATTCAAATGCGATATGTTTATCGCAAATGTACTTTTTTTCCATGTGCATATACCATATAGTGGAATTGTGATGAGTGAACATTGCATGCCAGTATGGAGTAAGGTTTATGTTGTATGCATTGGGGCTGGTCACAAGGTTACATTATTTTGTTTTTTACATGGGGGGGGGGTATGGTGCCAATACTATTGTATGCTGCAACCATTGTACTAGTTGCTCATAGTTTCTTGTGTTATGCATGGTGTCTTGTCTTTATGACCTGTTGTAGTGGCCGGTTGAGTTAATGTTTATACCACACACACTATCTTTTTTTTGTGTGTACCTAACCATGTATGAATAGGTATGAGCGGGTTCTAATAACATTAATAATATGTTATGCATTGTGTGTTTAGGTAGGAGTGTGTATTTATATTGTATTGTTGTGGTATAGGTTATTTTCCTTTTATAGTTAATGTTCAGTTGTTTATATGCGTTATGCTTATTGTGAGTGTAATGTTTATCCTTTGTGTTATGGTTTATATGTATTTCGGCCTTGGTCACAGTGTATCATATTCTTGTTATGTCGTGTTTTAAATAAAATATAAAAAAAAGATTCAACAAAGTGATAGAAATATTCCTTGGGGATTCTGCTCCATATTGACATACCATCAGACATGATGCAGATTTGCCTGCTGTACATTCATGTTGCGCTGCATATCTCCTGTTCCATCACATGCCGAAGGTATAAGCCAAGTTCTCTCCTACCATCTACGTATGGCAGCAGAAATTTCCATTCATTAGGCCATGCAACGTCTTTTCAACCTGTCCAGTTCTGTTGAGATTGTATCCACTCTAGCTTCATTTTCCTGTTCGTAGCTGACAGGAGTGGAACCCTGTGTGGTTTTCTATTGCTGTAGCCCGTGTACTTCAAGGTTCGACGTGTTGTACCACTGTTGTAAGAAAAGTTCTCTGGGCGTTATCGCCCACAGAACTGCAACTCACTGCATTTTTTGCTTTTCTCATCATTCTCTGTAACTAGATATTGCGACCCCTGAATGGGTCACAATGTATATAATGTATATTACCTATTCATGTAATTTTATATTGCTGGTATTTGCGATATTTGCTAAATCGTAAATATATTGCTTTATATTAATTTTTGACTTAGTTATATTTTTTTTATATTTTATTTAAAACGTAATATTACAACATAAAAAATAAATATATAGAAAACCACCATCCCTTAACAAACAGGTATCCAAAATAGAATTCATAAGCACAATACACCATGTGAATTGCGCAACATTCCGACAGTCGCTATATACACTTGGAGTCACCTAGGCTGTTCATCATGCATAAATAAAAATCAGATAAGAGCTTTGTGGCCACATATGTCATCCTAGTACAAAAATGCACTAAAAGACGTGCTATAATAAATCATATACCACTATCTCCTCCACCACAATAGATATTATATAATCACATAGCTAGACCTATAGCATATATGTTTAGGAACATATTTTATAATACTTTAAACATTATGACAAAATAATAAAACAAAACATCAATACACAAATAATATAATTACCATGCAAACATGCATCCTTATACCTGGACTAAATTTCCCTTGTATCGTAACTCTGACAGAATGATAATACACGAGGTCCAGTGAACCTTCTAACACAACCATCTTACATCACTTTTCTGTTATATACAATTCACCACTAACACCACCTTGATCATCTCTCAAATGCTTTCCACTCAAGGCTTCCTAACCATAATATTGCCACTTACGGCGTACATTACACATTACATAATAATGACGGTATTTATACCAGAGCTATCAATACTAAATAGATATTTAACAAAGTGTCGCATAACACTGAAGAATTTTTATTTATATGCTATTTAAAATCATACATAAGACAATATGTTAAGTTTATATTTCCAACACTTGTAACGATTTTTGTTTTTTTATCTTAAAGAACATTACTTTTAACACACACACTACATTCACACACATTCACCTCCATACCCAAAGCACTTTACACTTGCACACAGTTTTACTTGTTCCATTCCTGCAACAGCAACCGGAATCAGACTGGTTACCACCCAACCATAATCCGTTACACTACATACCATCCACCCATGTCATTCGCTAAAACCATGCCCATACACGCCACCACCCCTGAAAACCCGTGAAAACCCGACTACCAAAGAAAACCAGTCCCCTACATGGTTATCACTGTACCAATTGCAGGAGACGACTGACTGTAAGCTCTCTGTAGTTCTCTGGAAAACAAGCTCCCCACTGACTCCCATAAATAAGTTTGTTCCTACCAGCAGTCCTGTATATATGCGCTGCAATTGCCTTAATTCGAATCCTACCCCCAGCATCTCTCATTCCCCAGGAAATATACAGAAAATCCACTACCACATTCATAATCATCCTTTTTACCTCCCGTGATACCCCTTTTACCTCTAATGTTAAAGCTCGCAGGGTCTCTACATTACCCCCACCTAGCAGACAAAAAACCCTCGCCAACCACATCTGTATCTCCGTCAATTCTTCACAAAAATAAACCGCATGAAATGCCGTTTCCAGCTCACCACACTGACTGTAGGACGGTTCCCTCACCAAACCCATTAAACTCAAAACTGCTTTTGAAGCTAGGATCCCCATCATGTCTGTATACCAACTCATGTACCCTAGGCATTAACCTGAGCCTCTGGAAGTCTTCCCATATCGTCCCCCAATCATACAATGGGTAGACCGATACGCCCTGCAGGATTTCCGTCCTCCCTCTCAATGATAGCAAACGCCCCACTTTAAGTCGCTCAACATCTTTAACCAATAACAAAACCGTCAGCATATCCTCATATTCAATTAACAATTTACCTCCCCATCATCTCCGCACATCCCCCATCACCTTCCCCACTCTTACCCCTCTAGCCCTGACGAATGACTGTTTTACATATATGGCTTTCACCCTCGGCCCCAATGCTAAAAGACCCACTCCCCTTCTGCACACATTCGACATCACCACTTCCTTGCTCAGCCATGCCCTTCCAAAACCCCAAACATAACGTATAGCTCGTCTCTATATTTCTTGTACGTCCTGTGTTCTCAAAGGATACACTTCCACTATTCCCCAAAGCTTACTTAAACCAGCCAATTAACTATTACCGCCCTCTGCTGTAATGTGACATCTCCCGCCGGTAAACCCCTTAATCTACTCACTACTTTCTCCATTACCCTCTCTGAATTTACCTGCCTAGCTTCCTGCGCATTTGCCATGTATAAAACTCCACAAATCTTCAAATTATCCACCACAGCCCACCCAAACTCCAACCCCATGCCCCACCCCCAAGCACCCACCACCAGTAAACACGATTTCGCCCTATTAACTCTCATGCCAGACGCCTCCCCAAAAATCCCCAACACCCTCCCCACTGTATGCAATCCCTCCACTCCTATCAGGATAGTGGTATCATCCACATATCCACAATGCCTAAGAGCCCTTCCCTCTCCCCATTTAATGCTCCCACCCCCTCAACGAGCCCATAGAACGGATGTTGTATGCACGCAAACAGAATTTGTGAAAGAGGGCACCCCTGCCTCAATCCCCTCTCCATTTTAACCAGCCTTCCCAATCTGCCATTAACTTGGACCCTTACCATAGCCGATGTGTATAGTGTATCGACCCACCGCGCCACTCCCAGTCCAAACCCCAGATGCAACAAACAAGCCCTCAAAATTTTTCTATTCACACAGTCATATGCATTCTCCCAATCAATACCCAAAAGTCCTCCCCCCTCGCAACCCTCTAAAAAGTCCCTTATGCGCCCATGCCCAACTCTCATACTTTGTCCCGGTATACCCATCTGACCCCTGTGTACAACCCCATCAATTACCTTTTTCATCCTATTACGTACTATCTTTGCAAAAATCTTGTAGTCAGAAAACATTAGTGAAATAGCTCTATACGCACTTAAAACACTCCCCACTTGCTTTTTGCGAACCAATACAACCACTCCAATACTTTGTGTCTGACTTAGCTTGCCCTCCTGCAGCATAGAATTCATGACCTCCACCAGACAAGTCTTAATATGCTCCCAATGAACTCTGTAAAAATCATTTGAAATCCCATCGATGCCTGGTGCTTTTCCAGTACTCATGTTAAACACTGCCTCCTCAACTTCCCCCACACTAATCGCTCCTCCCATCTCCATCCCCTCCACGTCTTTCTGCCCTAACCCCCCCCCCTCCAACACTTCCTCAAAAGCATCGCCCTCCCCCCCTTTCTCCATTTCTCTCGAAACCAGCAATCAGTATAATTACTCACGCTTTCTCTAGTAGTAAGCACCTGACCCTTATGATATCCACCCATATCCTCGCTCACCTCTAATTGCAAAATAGTTGACTCCTTCTGCCTTACCCTAAAACATCTTAAAACACTTCCCGAAGGTTTATCCCCCCCACAATACAGCCTCCAATCCTGCCCTCACTCGCACGGCATCAAATCTGTCATTGTGTATCTCTGCCAGTCTACCCCGAAGCTGCTCCACGGTCCCATACTGCCTCCCCACTTCCTCCTCATAACACTCGTTCAGCTGACATTCCGAATAATTCTGTAACTCATACCTCCACCTGGCCTCTTCCCGTCCCCTATTTTTAAAGAATCCAGCAATACCTGGCTTAGCTCGCTTCTCCCACCATTCCAAGACACACGACCCCACATCCCTTGATCCCCAAAAAGAGTGCCACCAATCCCTAAAAGCCTCACCCCTCCCTCCCCCTTCACAAATCTCGCATTTAATTTCCAATAACCAGTGTGTATCCTAACCATACCCTCCCAATCAAGATCCGCAATAACCGCCCTGTGGTCAGAAAACCCCACATCAAAGGTCCTAACTCCTAGAATGCATATTGCCTCCCTAGCATAGAGGCTATCCAGTCGTGCAGCATAACCCCTTCGTACAAATGTATACTCAACCCTCCAACCACCCCTCCCCACTACATCTAAAACTCCCACATCCCCAACACATTGCGTAAAAACCCCAACACACACCCCGCCCCCCTCGGTTCCACATCACCCTGTCGTATGACACAATTCCAATCTCCTCCTATCACAGTAACTAAAGGCAATCCCCTCAAATAAAAAAGCAAAACATTCCTCACGAAAGTTACCTTAACTGTTGCATTCCCATCCGTCGGCATGTATACTCCTATAAAACAAACCCTTGTCTCACCCCACTCTCCTTCTACCCGCACCACCCTTCCACTCCCCACCCTCCTCCCACCCCAATACACGTAAGGGACTGGTTTCCTTCACAGCCACAGCAACCTCCCCTTTTAACCTCACCGATCCACTCACATATAACTTATATACCTTCAAACGCAACTCACATCCAAACTTGTAATTATGCTCCTGTATGAAACATATATCCACATCAAATCTCCTCAAAAACCATTCCATCCACACTCTCTTAATCTCAGCTCTCAGGCCGTTAACATTAATGGTGACCACTTTGAATTATTACAATAAAGGCGTCTTCCCCCGCCGCTTTTGAAGGTTGCTCGAAAGACGTAGCTGTTGATTATAGCCACGTTTGTCACTTGGTCTATCCAGACCTCCGATCCCCCCCTTTTCCTTCGACCCTTGCAGCACCACAGAACCGGTGCCACCATTCCCCGGGAGATCTAGCACGGTTTTCCAAGGTTTCTTTCCAGGTCTCTGCCCTGGCGTTAAGACATCTTCCATATCAGACGTCCCAGCTGCTCGCTTACGTGTGCCACCTCCACACGTTGCCTCAGCACCTCAACCACCACTGTGTGCTGCTTACTCTCGTTGCACAAGGTGTCCTCACACTCCTGTGCAGCTGCTACCCCCTCCAATACCCTCCCATCCTTCTCCCCTTCCTGACTGTCTTCCACCTCCCCCAAGAAGTCTTTCAAGACCTCGTCCAACAGACCATCCTGTTGCAAGTCACTTCTGTCAACAATCGCATCCGTAGATGTTCGTTCAGACACAGTTCCCACAGGTAACGTGGCGCACACTCCCAACTCTGACTCCGCTCTGTCTACTTCTTCACTCCAACTTCCAGTCGCCTGGCTTGCAGCTTCACCTGTCCCAGGTGCCAAGGAGCCCAGCTGTCATACCACAGTTGTTGGCGCCTGTTCCCTCCTTCCCTGCCTTTGATGACATTGGGCCGCCATATGGTCATAAGACCCGCACAGCCTACATGTCCGATGTTGTCCTGCATAATATACATAAACCTGTGTTCTGAACTCTTCCATCAGAACGTACGATGGTATAGGTTGTCTCAATGTCATCTTCAAGGTGAAAGATCCCTCTGGCAGCCCCATATAAGGCCCATCCTTCCACACTCCCAACTCTGCCGAATGGATCTTGCCATACCTATGGAATACCTCCACAACATCATATTCCAAGGCCTCAAAGGGGACATTTCTCACCTTTATCCACGTTACATAGCTTGATACGTCATGTAGGCAGACCTCCACTGCAGAATTAATGGTCATCCTCTTTTCTTGGAATGCATCGACTATGATGGAGTAAAACCCAGCACTCTTGAACTTGATGAAGATCCTGGACACTCCATTCACTGCTACACCATACAACTCGTCGTTCGGTATGTCGTACACATAGCGGATGATACTTGGCAGAAGCACCTGCATTTTAGAACTACTCAGGGTACCATGTACCAGCTCCACACAGACAGTATTTACCCTGCGTCCATGTCTGTCCGCCATTTTGATTGCTCAAAACAGGGAAACTGCAGAAAACTAGATGATTCGGGAGCTACTGCGCAGCCTGTCCACACGGCCCAGGAGCAATGAGGACAATGACTTAGTTATATTATTAGGTAGGATGTAACATGTACACCTTATTCAGTGCTCATTGCTCGAGAGTGTTAAGTAGCTGACGGCATTGTCTAACTACTGTAACTATCGCTCCACTTGTTTCGCTGCCGGCTTCTCTGTAATTGCTGGGCAGAAGCAGTCCACAGAGAGTCACGTGATCAGGGTGGGGTGATCACACCTCACCTGGGTGAGGAAACTGCCTTGCCTTAGCTAGCTCTCTGGTTGACGATGATTCCAACAAGACGTCCCTCTCCAGCTCTCCTTTGCTGGCCCTTGTTGGAACATCATCTCTGTCGCTTTCTTGTTAGCTCTGTGTAACGCTGTTCACAGAGCATAGCCTAGACTCACTGATTTTCGACGTTTTACTGAGGTTGTGTGTCACACTGACACTCTGAGAAGCTCATATCCTTAGCTGTAGCTTCTGACCTAATTTGTTCTGGTATCTGTGTACTGTCACCGTCGGGGATTTTTCTAGATTCAGTAGTATGGGAGTTTTGTGGAGGATCTGCAGATGGTCCCTACTTAGTGTCGTTATGTTATCTCATTGTTCCTGATTCTGTGTTGCTGTTGTTTGTTATATTGTTGTTCGGCGAATCGGTCGTTTTACTGTTCAAGAAAGCTGTTCTGATTGCCAGGTTGGTCAAGAAGTTAGCTTATGTGAGGACTTTTAGTCAGTCACTGGTTAAGTCTAGTCGAGTCTTGAAACATAGCGAACTACTTAGAGCACTTACACACATACTCACTTGTATAGGCGCATTAGTATTATGTTCTTAAATGCTGACAATGTACCAGACGGTACTTAAAATCTATAAAGATATGATATGTGCTTTCAGCACAATACTACTGTACAAGAGAGAAGTGTAGGAATTTGTATCCTATATTGTATTAAATTGATTACTTTGATTTACTTTGACATTGTCCACCTGACAACTTTATCTTTGTTAATAAACTTATTAAATTTTAATTTATTTAGTTAGTATCCTACCAGTTGCAATCCCGAAGCACTATTGAATCTTACTATTAATTCTAATGGATAAATGGACCAGGATACTGACTACTTGTTACAAAAACCCAGTAACAAGCTGGATGCTAGAAGGGTAGTTCTTTCTAGTATTCACTGGAGATCTCTATAATTATTAGATATCGCGTTTTTTGTAACACTAGACTTTCGTGTGTTGAATTCCTATAAAATGTGCAGTTTGTGAGGAACTTAGCCACCCATCCTGGCAACAGCTGAACCTGTTAGCTATGTCTGTATATTGAAGTGCTGCCACGTTGATTGCTGATATATTTGCATCAACGAACAGTTATACCTTAGTGTCCGTGAGTATCTAATGTGCTTATGTCAAATACAGATTTTGTTTAATTCTAATGAATAGAAAATATATTTGGTAAATTATTAATTTAAATGAAGAAATGAGTAAACAGGTGGAAATTTAGAGACTCTGAATGGATTAATTTTAACAACATTTGGGTTAGGTATTAGAAGGATTAAAACAGACGGTATTAACTAATGGATGGCTGCGAAGAACACAAAAACGTGTAGATATCTTAGAGTTCCTTCCTTTATGAAAACAAAAAACAACCAGGTAATGTAGAGGCTAGTTGTAGACAATAACAGCTGTATCAAAGAGGTTCAACCTACAAGCAACCAGGAGCTTGAGTCAAGGTACAGAGAGCCTTCTTCCCTAGACAGATCCTTGTAACCCAACATCAGTTCTAACGGATGAAAAATGCAGAGGTTACCATAGGACACACAGGTATTGGCATAGAGGAACGTGAGTAGCCAGATTAAACACAAGTCAACATCAAACAGAACGAGAAATTTCATAGGACTTCTTACCGGGACTCCTCAGGGAAGGTTCCTGGACGCTGGTGAGGGGCCCTTGATCTTGGGAATTGGATCTATGCTCCAGTTCCTTGAATTAAACCTGAATACCTTCCACATCACGCCTCGCACAGGCGCTGCACAATCCTATGGGTTTAACACTTCCCCCTTGATTACGATAATTCTTACGGGGAGGAGAGTCAGGAGTACAGTGGCACTACTGACTTATCCTGATCGCTAGGTAAGTACCAGTAGTTCTCTCCAGGGTAGGTACGTGGCGCTGATGGTCAAAACAACCCCAAGTAGTTAAGTAGGGAGACTACTCGTTTACCCTCTTCAAATTAAAATAAAATAAGTGCAACATACGCTTATTCCTTACAATGTGGTTCACACATGTGAGGAGAGAACATAATTCGCTGAATCTCTGGAGATGTAAAGGCTGTCAACGCGACTGAATTTAATACAATACTACGTAAACTCTTGAGCATATAGGCTCTTAGTGGTAAATTATTTAACAATCATTCAGTTAATAACCAGTTAAGATGATGAAGTAGATGAAACATTTAGTGAAAAAAAAATGCATTAGTGCTTCATACTGAAATAGTAAAGATAAATACGAAATACAATATTTTTTTTTATTATTTACCAACAGTGTCCTTCTTATATATGGACAAATGTTTTCTGAATGAAGAAAGTAAATAAACCTATATGAGTTAGAATCACAATCACCTGGGAAGTGTGAGAGAGGAAGCACAACCAACCACACATTACTTTACACCAAGTGTAAAGTATACTACATGGTGAAGCACGTGAACTTAACTAGTGACAGCAGGTGTAGCAGGTGCAGCAGGTGCAGCAGGTACAGCAGCTGCTGCAGCTAACAGCAGTTTACCTGTCTCTAGGTGACAGTGAAAAAGAGACAACGAGTAGTGAGACATGATGATAGTGTCGATGACTGTGTGACTGGTGGACACCAGGTGTATGTTACTGATCACAGGTGAACTGTGTGACTGGTGGACACCAGGTGTATGTCACTGAGCCCAGGTGCTGTGTGACTGGTGGACACCAGGTGTATGTTACTGATCACAGGTGAACTGTGTGACTGGTGGACACCAGGTGTATGTTACTGATCACAGGTGAACTGTGTGACTGGTGGACACCAGGTGTATGTTACTGATCACAGGTGAACTGTGTGACTGGTGGACACCAGGTGTATGTTACTGATCACAGGTGAACTGTGTGACTGGTGGACACCAGGTGTATGTCACTGAGCCCAGGTGCTGTGTGACTGGTGGACACCAGGTGTATGTTACTGAACCAAGGTGAATTGTGTGACTGGTGGGCACCAGGTGTATGTTACTGAACCAAGGTGAACTGTGTGACTGGTGGGCACCAGGTGTATGTTACTGAACCAAGGTGAATTGTGTGACTGGTGGGCACCAGGTGTATGTTACTGAACCAAGGTGAACTGTGTGACTGGTGGACACCAGGTGTATGTTACTGAACCAAGGTGAACTGTGTGACTGGTGGGCACCAGGTGTATGTTACTGAACCAAGGTGAACTGTGTGACCGGTGGGCACCAGGTGTATGTCACTGAGCCCAGGTGAACTGTGTGACTGGTGGACACCAGGTGTATGTTACTGAACCAAGGAAGGTGAACTGTGTGACTGGTGGGCACCAGGTGTATGTTATTGAACCAAGGTGAACTGTGTGACTGGTGGGCACCAGATGTATGTTACTGAACCAAGGTGAACTGTGTGACTGGTGGGCACCAGGTGTATGTTACTGAACCAAGGTGAACTGTGTGACTGGTGGGCACCAGGTGTATGTTATTGAACCAAGGTGAACTGTGTGACTGGTGGGCACCAGGTGTATGTTACTGAACCAAGGTGAATTGTGTGACTGGTGGGCACCAGGTGTATGTTACTGAACCAAGGTGAATTGTGTGACTGGTGGACACCAGGTGTATGTTACTGAGCCCAGGTGGACTCTTCCATCGTATATCCTGGCATATTCACACATGACAGTTGTCTCCTGATGGTTCCATCTTGTGTGTTCCTTGTCAGTGTCACTGACCACAGTGTTGCGTTGCTGCTGCAAGTTAATTAATGATAACTAAGGTAATTTTCCGAGTTTCCTATGTAATAATTTTATAATGTCCTTATACATAAAGATTATTTTAGTGTTCTTTTATTTTAAGACAAGCAGTTTTATGACCGTATTGCCTATATTGCTACATGCATTAACTATTATAATTGACATATTAAATTTTGGAAAAAATCAATATTTTTTTTTTTTTTTTTTTTTTTTTTTTAGATTGGAAGTGTAGTCATTTATTTTTTTTCTCTTATTATTTGACAGGTTGTAAACAGCAGCCTCAGAAAACATCAGGTAGAGTGATGCTGACATCAACATGGTTGGTGGCAATCGTCCTGGTATCAACCTTCACTGGCAACCTGACAGCGTTCCTCTCTATTCCTCGCACTGAGAAATTGCCCCAGACGGTCCATGAAATGATCGATATGGGCTACGACTTTTCCATCAGCTATGGCTTTTCACAATATGAGAAGCTCAAGGTTAAGATTTTTCCTGCTCAAATTTGATTTACAATATAATAAAAATGCATGGAAGATCAAAGACACATTTCGTAATACAAATTGTGCATAAAATAAATAAAAGAACACGGTTCTTGAATATGAACATTTTACTATAGAGCTCCTAATTGCGAGAAGTAATTAAGTATTTGCCAAGAAATTAGAAGACTGGTCCAGTTTCCAAGATCAGTAGCTTCAGTAAATCCATCATATATTCCATGTATTCGTAACCCCATTCCTCTGTACCTCAATGTGAGCAAGAGTTATTCTAGTAGTACCACAAAATGCTTAGGACGCAGAGCTCCAGCTAAACTTCACCAAACTACGCAGGACATATTATTCAGTCTTTTTCAGCGTATAGGGCGCTATTCAAGCTCCTCAGACGTTGGTCTGGTACTCAAGGTGCAACAAACGTTCCTTTACTTAGTTACTACACAGGAACCGGAGGAAATAAGTGGTAGCACTAAAGTTTCTGGTGGTGGCCATCAGCCAGGAACCCAGATGGTGGTGGCCAGGAGCCAGGAACCCAGCTGGTGGTGGCCAGGAGCCAGGAACCCAGATGGTGGTGGCCAGGAGCCAGGAACCCAGATGGTGGTGGCCATAAGCCAGGAACCCAGATGGTGGTGGCCAGGAGCCAGGAACCCAGATGGTGGTGGCCAGGAGCCAGGAACCCAGATGGTGGTGGTCATGAACCAGGAACCGAGATGGTGGTGGCCATGAACCAGGAACCCAGCTGGTAGTGGCCATGAGCCAGGAACCCAGATGGTGGTGGCCATGAGCCAGGAACCCAGATGGTGGTGGCCAGGAGCCAGGAACCCAGATGGTGGTGGTCATGAACCAGGAACCCAGATGGTGGTGGTCATGAACCAGGAACCCAGATGGTGGTGGTCATGAGCCAGAAACCCAGCTGGTGGTGGCCATGAGCCAGGAACCCAGATGGTGGTGGCCATGAGCCAGAAACCCAGCTGGTGGTGGCCATGAGCTAGAAACCCACTTGATTGTTGCCATGAACCAGGAACCCAGCTGGTGGAGGTCATGAGCCAAGAATCCAGCTGGTGATGGACATGAGCCAGAAACCCAGATGGTGGTGGCCATGAGCCAGGAACCCAGATGGTGGTGGCCATGAACCAGGAACCAAGCTGGTAGTGGCCATAAGCCTGGAGCCCAGCTGGTGATGGCCATGAACCAGGAACCCAGATGGTGGTGGTCATAAGCTAGGAACCAAGCTGGTGGTGGCCATGAGTCAGAAACCAAGCTGGTATTGGCCATAAGCTAGGAGCCCAGCTGGTGGTGGTCATGAGCCAGGAACCAAGCTGGTGGTGGCCATGAGCCAGAAACCAAGCTGGTGGTGGTCATGAGTCAGGAACCAAGCTGGTAGTGGCAATAAACCAGGAGCCCAGCTGGTGGTGGCCATGAGTCAGGAAAGAAGCTGGTAGTGGCCATAAGCCAGGAGCCCAGCTGCTGGTGGCCATGAGCCAGGAACCAAGATAGTGGTGGCCATGAGCCAGGAACCAAGCTGGTCGTGGCCATGAGCCAGGAACCAAGCTGGTGGTGGCCATGAGCAGGAACCAAGCTGGTGGTGGACATGATCCAGGAACCTAGCTGGTGGTGGCCATGATCCAGGAACCAAGCTGGTGGTGGCTATGAGCCAGGAACCCAGATGGTGGTTGTCATGAGCGAGGAATCCAGCTGATGGTGGTCATGAGACAGGAATCCAGCTGATGGTGGCCATGAGCCAGGAATCCAGTTGATGGTGGGCATGAGCCAGGAATCCAGCTGATTGTGGCCATGAGCCAGGAACCCAGCTGGTGGTGGCGATGAGACATGAACCCAGCTGGTGGTGGCCATGAGCCAGGAATGTAGCTGATGGTGGCCATGAGCCAGGAACCCAGCTTGTGGTGGCCATGAGCCAGGAACCTAGCTGGTGGTGGCCATGAGCCAGGAATCAAGCTGATAGTGGCCATGAGCCAGGAGCTCAACTGGTGGTGGCCATGAGCCAGGAACCCAACTTTCAGAGCAAGCTTATGACATGGCTTCCCCAAGAGCCAAGCGTCTCTGATCTTGGAGGGACGAAGTGATTCTGGTGAGCTAAATGCCTGTATTTGTCGAGCCTGTTGTAGTCCCTCTGATCAGCACCACTACACTGCAGACCAGTAATATATAGGATGTAGGTATCAACAAGAGTCGAAGTTCAAATATAGTTCCCAGCCAGCAATCTACCGTTTTTCCAGGAATATAATGTTATCCTATCAGGGCAACCTGCAGGGATATCCGGGATGTATTGCAGCCAATGTCGAGATTTGAGGATCTCTGTCGGTTGGGCACGCAGCTTTAACAAGGTTTCTTTTTATGATATTGTTCATTATATATTGTCTAAGAAGCGAACCCTATGAATTTGATAAGCTCAGACGAAGCAGATCGTTATGGCTGACGGTCACGTTGGGGTAAATACCATTTTACTCAGTGGGAATAGAGGCTGCCAGGCTGAGAGTCACTGCAATACGAAGGGTCAGCGGGTCTAGAGATATGTGGCTCCTGAAGAGGCGGGAAATGTTATATGCACTCGCAGGTAAAAGCGAGTTGTTTTCCTTGCAAGGCTTGCACCCTCAAACATCTCTGCAGCAACCGTTTTCATGAGGGGGCTTTTAAAGCGAATTATTTGGGAGCCAATGTTTCAGCTGGTCTATATAGCACTGAAACAGCATTCAATATGTTGATGCCATCATTATAGATGGGATCAGCCAACCCTCCCATATTGCGTTTTGTTCTGGTAGCATTTCTTTCACCAACTTGCTAAATTCATTGGAGGAGGACAAGAAGACTGGCAAGGCAGTCCGAGAGGCAGTACTTATGTCAGGTTTACCAGATCTTGACAAGTGTGGTGTAATCCCACTGCACATGCCCCTATAAGAACATATGAAAGAAGGAACAATGGAAAAATAAACACATAAGCAGAATAATGTGATCCTTTATTGACAACGTTTCTCCCACACAGTGGGCTTTATCAAGTCACAAACAAGGATCATGTTATACTGCTTATGTATTTATTTTTTCATTGTGTCTTTATTTTATACTATTTATTTCCAAGAAGGAACACTGCATCAGGGCTACTGGCCCATGCGAGGCAGATCCAAGTCGCCTACCGACTTATGCCACTGATCCAACCTAATCAGGTCCAACCCACATCCACTCATGGATTTATCTAACCTATTTTTAAAACTACACAGCGTCTTAGCTTCTATGATGGTACCCAGGAATTTGTTCCACTCATCTATAACTCTATTAACAAACTAGTGTTTTTCTATACCCTTCCTGGATCTGAATTTTTCCAGTTCGAAACCAGTGCTGCGAGTCCTGTCTATGCTAGATATTTTTAGCGTGCTATTTGCATCCCCTTTATTTATTCCTGTCATCCAATGATACATCTCAATCATATCCTCCCTAATTCTACGTCTTTCTAGAGTGCAAATTTAAGGCCCTCAGTCTATCCTCGTCGGGGAGATTTCTGATACATGGGATCAACTTTGTCATCCTCCTTTGTACGTTTTCCAGTGCATTTACATTCATTCTGTAATACGGTGACCAAAACTATGCAACATGATCTAAGTGAGACCTAAGTAAAGATATATGAAATTCAAGAACAACCTGAGGACTTCTATTATTTATGCTTCTTGACGAAGCCAAGGATTCTGTTCGCTTTACTGCGAAAGCTTATGTACTGTCGTATTGGTTTCCCATTACTGCTAACCAGAACTCCTAAATCCTTTTCTCAAACAATAATATTAAGATCTACATTATTTACTTTATAAGTGGCATTTTCATTTTCCTGTCCAACATTTAGAACTTTGCATTTGTCTATATTAAACTGCATCTGCCACTTCTCCGACCACTACATGAGTTTATTCAAATCTTCTTGGAGTGCTCTAATGTCTTCATTTGAATGAATCTGATGGGCTATTTATAAAAATAGTGAGTAATAAAGCGTCCAGCACTGACCCATGTGGAACACCGCTTGTGACGTGCCACCACTTTGATTTCTCTCCATTTATGCAAACTCTCTGCTGCTTATTTGTCAACCATGCCTTTACCCAGGAGAAAAATTCTCAATATTCCATGTACCTTAGGTTTCCTCATTAGCCTCTGATGTGGAACTCCATAGATAGCCTTACTAAAGTCCATGTACACAACATTATATTCATTACTATGATCTACCTCCTCAAACACCTTATTGAAAAAAGTTAGTAAATTCGTAAGGCACGAACGCCCCTTTGTAAAACCGTGAGATTCATTAATAAATTTACGCCTTTGAAGATGGCTACGAATTGCCTCGCCAATTATTAATTCTATAATTTTTTCCACTGTAGAGGCAAGGCTTATTGGTCTATAGTTCCTCTTTTCATTCCTTTGAAACCCTTGCAAACAGTTCATCAGGGCCCGGGGATTTGTTAGCTTTTAATTTCTCTATTTGTCTGAGGATCATGTCACTGGATACCCCAACCGTGCATAGTTTATTATCATCCTGTTCTACATTATTTATTATTTCTGGAATTTCCTGAGTAAAAACTGAGAGGATGTAAGTGTTGAAAATTTCACACATTTCCTTATCACTGTCAGTGATCTGAGTGGGCCTATCTTGTGCTCTTCACACCACCTTCAAGGCTGAGGGACTGATTACTTCATCTTTTCTATATAGTTCTAGTGTCTTGAAGTTATGTCCTAGAATCTGTATTGATAAAGCCACTGAATGGAGAAACATCTACAATAGAGATACCAAGATGCTACACATGTGTCTTAACTTTCAGATCGCACAGCTTGCACAACGACGATCTGATACGTAATATAACCATATCAATCACAATACACTCAGATCACATCATAATAGAAGTGCAGACTCGTATGCGCAGGGCTTCTGACAAGCAAAATGTGATCAGTTATGAGGGTGTCTTCACAAAATTCAACTTCAGTAACAAAAATATACCATGGGAACAAGTCGGCCATGTCCTAAATGAAACAAGTTTGGAAGATATCCTAAACAACACGGATCCGAACCTTTGCCTAGAAAAAAATGAACTCAGTGGCACTTGAGGTCTCCTCAAGACACTTTCCATTAACAAAGATAAAGAGATGTAAACTAGAAAGAGAGAAATGTTCCCTATACAGGCGAAGACGAAGAATAACAGAGCTGCTGAGAGGTGCCAGTATAACTGAAATACGAAGAGACACACTGGTCAGAGAAATAGCAAACATCGAACTTAAGCTTAAGGAATCTTGCAGGAGACAATAATCTCAGGAAGTACTTAAAACCATAAAGGAAATTGAGAGAAACCCAAAATGCTTCTTCTCTTATGCCAAATCTAAGGGGAAAACAACATCCAGTATTGGACCACTGCTAAGACGAGACGGGACCTACACATATGACAGCAAAGAAATGAGCGAGATACTAAAGTTGCAATATAACTCAGTGTTCAGCTAGCCGCTACCCAGATTAAAAATGGTCGACAGTCTAAATGATTTTTTTTAACCGAAACCCAAAATTTGGTCATTTTAAAAAGCTTTGATATTATGCTAAAACCACAAGACTTCGAAAAGACAATTAATGACATGCTCAAGCACTCCCCCCCAGGTCTGGACTCGTGCAACTCAGTGTTCGTCAAGAACTGCAAGAAGCCCTGTCACGTGCCTTCAGCATTCTATGGAGAGAGAACATGGACACAGGGGTCATCCCACACTCACTAGAAACAACAGACATAGCCCCATTCCACAAAGGTGGCAATAAAGCAGTTGCAAAGAACTACAGACAGACAGTGCTAATATCCCTTATCATAAAAATGTATGAAAGGGTTCTAAAGAAGCAAGATCACCAACCACCTAGATACCCATCAGTTATACAACCCAGGGTAACACGGGTTGAGAGCAAGTCGTTCCTGCTTGTCTCAACTACTGGACGACTTTGACAAGATCCTGGATGCTTTAGAGCATAAACAAAATGTATATGTAGTATACACAGAGTTAACGAAAACCTTCGACAAGTGTGACCATTCTGTAATAGCACACAGAATACATGATAAAGGAATGACAGAAAAAACTGGTTGATGGATCTATAACTTCCTAACAAATAGAACACAAACAGTTACAGTAAACAGAGTAAAATCTGAGGCGGCTACAGTGAAAAGCTGTTCCACAAGGCACAGTACATGCTTCCATTCCGTTCCTCATCATCATATCTGACACAGACAGAGATGTAAACCATAGCTCAGTGTCTTCTTTTGCGGATGACACTAGAATTGCCATAACAGTGTTCTTCATCGAAGATGCCGCAAGACTCCAAACGGACATCAACCAAAACATTATGAAGTTCAATGATGAGAAATTTCAATTACTCCACTTCGGAAAACGTATTGGAGTAATTGAAATTTCTCATGGATGGATCAGGGCCTGATCAACTAGGCTGTTACTGCTGGCCGAACGCAGTCCAACGTACGAGCCACAGCCCGGCTGATCCGGCACTGACCTAGAAAATATACAGAAAACCTTCACGGCACACCTAAGTACGAAAAAGGACCTAAATTATTGAGAACTGTTGAAGACCTTTGATTTGCATTCCCTGGAACGCAGGCGAGAAACGTACATAATAATATACACTTGGAAAAATCCTAGAGGGATTAGTACCACACTTTCAGACGAAAATCACTCCCTACGAAAGCAAAATACTCTGCAGGAGATGCAGCATTCTCCCAATGAAAAACAGAGACGTACGAATACACTAAGAGACAGCACATTTAGTGTCAAGGACCCAAGACTATTCAACTGCCTCCCAGCATACATAAGGGGGATTGCCCTAGCTGTCTTCAAGAAGGCGCTGGACAGGCATCTGATCAGCCGGGCTGTGGTTCTTAAGTCGGTTTACGTGAGGTCAGTAGTAACAGCCTGGTTGATCAGACCCTGATTCACCATGAGGCATAGTCTAAGACCTGGCTGCGGGGGCGTTGTTCCCCTATTCCCTCTCCTGGTATACTCTAGGTTAGTAATATGACAATTTAATACTTGTATTTAATTCATGTTCATAGAATCTGATTAAACAACTATGTTAATTTTTTTTTACATGTTTTAATTGTTTCATTCACACATATTTAAGTAATTCATACGATTACCAGAAGAAGGTGTCGGTCAGACGACCACAAGCTTCAGTGGCAGATCATCATATGATTACAACCTGCATCAGGACACACTTGTCTTGCTTCCTGACGAGTCTTACCTAAGCTGTAGGATTTGCCGCATTAAAATTACATTCGATTTACTGATAAAAGTATCTAAATATAGTGAACATCAATGTTTATTAAAAACAGTTGTGAGAGTATTCTCTCTGGCTTGCAGACATCACCCAACAAGGACATACAATACTTATTTCAACGAGCAGTTTTCCGTCAGGACAAATATTCTCTTCCTGAAGATAAGTACATTCAGATGGCTCTTGTACAGCGCATCTCTCTCATAGGTCAGTTCACATGACTCACATAGCACATCTCTGTCATAGGTCAGTTCACATGACTCACATAGCACATCTCTGTCATAGGTCAGTTCACATGACTCACAAAACACATCTCTGTCATAGGTCAGTTCACATGACTCACAAAACACATCTCTATCATAGGTCAGTTCACGTGACTCACAAAGCACATCTCTGTCATAGGTCAGTTCACATGACTCACAAAACACATCTCTGTCATAGGTCAGTTCACATGACTCACATAGCACATCTCTGTCATAGGTCAGTTCACATGACTCACATAGCACATCTCTGTCATAGGTCAGTTCACATGACTCACAAAACACATCTCTGTCATAGGTCAGTTCACATGACTCACATAGCACATCTCTGTCATAGGTCAGTTCACATGACTTACAAAACACATCTCTGTCATAGGTCAGTTCACGTGACTCACAAAGCACATCTCTGTCATAGATCAGCTCACATGACTCACAAAGCACATCTCTGTCATAGGTCAGTTCACGTGACTCACAAAGCACATCTCTGTCATAGATCAGCTCACATGACTCACATAGCACATCTCTGTCATAGGTCAGTTCACACGGCTCACAAAGCACATCTCTCTCAGAAGTGTCCATTTTACTCACACATTATCTCCCTCATAGAACAAACTTCATTACCTACAAAGATTACATCTTTGTCTTAGGACAGTTCATATAACCTCTTAAATAAGAATATATCTCATACAACATTGTATGACATAATTATGTAGATGACCCTCAGATAGTGACTCGCTCTAATAGATCAGTAACTATTACACTCATCTCCTTCGTAAGTTCGAATGACCCTCATACAGTTGATCTTTCTCACTGGTCAGTTCAGATGCAGCTGTCTAACAGGAAAGTTTAGGCGACTCTCAGCCAGTGCATCTCTCTCTTAAGTCAGTCTACAGGACCACTGAACAGTTCCTCAGACCCCCATTGAACAGTTCCTCAGACCCTCATTGAACAGTTCCTCAGACCCCCATTGAACAGTTCCTCAGAACCTCATTGAACAGTTCCTCAGACCCTCATTGAACAGTTCCTCAGACCCCCATTGAACAGTTCCTCAGACCCCCATTGAACAGTTCCTCAGACCCTCATTGAACAGTTCCTCAGACCCCCATTGAACAGTTCCTCAGACCCTCATTGAACAGTTCCTCAGACCCCCATTGAACAGTTCCTCAGACCCTCATTGAACAGTTCCTCAGACCCCCATTGAACAGTTCCTCAGACCCTCATTGAACAGTTCCTCAGACCCCCATTGAACAGTTCCTTAGACTCCCATTGAACAGTTCCTCAGACCCCCATTGAACAGTTCCTCAGACCCCCATTGAACAGTTCCTTAGACTCCCATTGAACAGTTCCTCAGCCCCCTATTGAACAGTTCCTCAGAACCCCATTGAACAGTTCCTCAGACCCCCATTGAACAGTTCCTCAGCCCCCTATTGAACAGTTCCACAGCCCCCCATCGAACAGGTCCTCAGACCCCCATTGAACAGTTCCTCAGACCCCCATTGAACAGTTCCTCAGACCCCCATTGAACAGTTCCTCAGACCCCCATTGAACAGTTCCTTAGACTCCCATTGAACAGTTCCTCAGACCCCCATTGAACAGTTCCTCAGACCCCCATTGAACAGTTCCTCAGACCCTCAGAGCCTCTCTCATTATGCTTTATAGATTTATTTATGCCGCAGAAGTGGCTGGTTCCTTGTGCACTTCATATACAACCTTTGTACGGAAACAAAAGAGCATGTGGATACACAAGACCTAAAAACTAGGCCCCGTAAGGGTTTACAGGATCACATCTGCAGTTGATTTATTTGTTATGAACAAATTTGGGATATTTTATTAATATATCAGGTATCTTATTTTCATTAATAATACATCTTGACATATCACATAGGTTGCTATACTGCATATATTTTTATTACTTAATGAATGGACAATAAAGCACAGTGACCATAGAGTTGGTCACAATATATTTAGTGTGATTATCTGTATATTTGTAACTAAGCCTAATACTGGCTACCACAACATCAGTCAGTCTGTTCACATTGCAAGTTGCTCCATAAACACACTAATTTTCCTTCATGTTATCATAGTTGGTTATAGATCTATTTAGGTTTCCAACTGCATACAAAAGTAATTAAATTTCATTTTTTACCTCTCTCCTAATATTTTTATTGCCAGACACAGAAATACCAAAGTGATATTCTACATTCTCCGTCGGGATACTTTTCTTTGTTAACGTATCAACTTTATCATGAAGGAGTAATCCAATATATGATGGAATCCTTAAAAATTGATTGTACATTAATTCTCGTTTCCCGGATTTTTGAGTAACTATTCCTGGCTTCACCAATGAGCAAGTTGTTAGAGTTGTTATGTGAGTCAAGAGTCTTCAGTGATGACTTAGAATCAGTAATTATCAAAGATTCATGATCATTGTCATAAGTTACTTTTAGCGTGAAGAGGATGGCAAAAGATTAATTAGGCTAGCAGAGTAGACATCCATTTGTTAATTGCTATGACTAACTCAAAGTTCCTATCGTTCTGACCTTAAAATAGGGCATCTTTCTTTTAAATCCGTCCAAATGTCTTTCAGTCAGTGTTCATCATTCCCTGGTATGACTCAATGACCCATAAAATGTTAAAATGCAGTAAATTAGTAAAAAGCCCTTATATGTTAATAATTTTCTGCGCCAACTCAGCTTATCCTATAATTCATGTATTTCAGATTTCATTGTCTTTTCAAGGAGACGTAATTTCTGAATATCGTTGTTTCTGTTTCATAAACAGTGTTATTTTTTTATATTTTATTTATAAAACACAATACACATTATACATGTATGCTATACTTGGGTTACATAAACAAAGAAACGTGCACCATTAAATAATAAAAACAAATAACTCCACATTCCCTATCCCAGCACTAAACTCATACATAAGAAACACACATTCAACTGTGAATGTTTGATACCCCCCAAAATGCCCAACCAGCACACACAACATACATGCAACTAAACTAAAGACAACCCACACCTGAACATACAGGTGGGTTTATTATATCCATAAAATCAGCCAGTATCTTGTAACACAAAAGGCAATATAATCCAAAGAATGTCACACTTATTTACATTATATATGAAACTTTATATACAAAGATATTCTCATATAATTCATTGCACACTCATTAGTATTGTATATTAAACTTTATATACAAAGACATAATACTAAACACCTCAAAAATTGCAATATAATAAAGGTGACAAAATAACAATCTCCACACCTCACCACAGAGAAACTAAACACATTATAAAATAACAAATTTTACACACTCACGTTACACAGCACATTATTATCAGTACACTTGGTACACGACGTAGTTATCACGCCCGCTTGTCCTTTGTATTAAAACAGTCACCAGGCCTAATAATACATTAGAAATATCCTATAATTTAACATATCCATTACAAACAATAGTAAACCATCCACAATACTGCATGTGTAGGACCATATACCTTTTCTTTTAACAAACTCTTTTCTCAAAACGCCATCCTTCCACTCCCAACCAAACCGGCCAATTCACACCCTAACACATGCACGCAATTAAATCTCAGTGCCATGACCATACATAATAGGAACAACTTTTTTCCATACAAGCCACCACAAACTTACTTAAACACATCCACCACAACTACTCTGCACATTCCAACCACATCAGATAACACCTCGTACGTTCCCAAGTTCTGAGACGAGCCCGTTGCAACCCCTGAATTCCAAAGCACCCTTTTCACAACGCCAACAAACCTCTGACATTCATGCTACGATACCCTTCAGGAAACGCCGTCTCCCATCTACTTCCGTATATTTTCCTATTACGACTAAGCGTTCTGTACATTGTCGCCGCCAAGACCTTCTTTCGCACCGCCCAGTCCCCATTACCCCTCATGGTCCATGATATGAAAACAAAATCCGCTATTATGTACACCAATGCACGCTGCACAGACTCTTCCACACCTCCCACATTTAAGTTCAACGCCTTTAATACCGTGATCCCCCCCACCCTCCTCAAAACCCCACCCAAGCACTCCCTAATACACTCCAAATTTTTGCAAAAATATACTACATGAAAAGCTGTCTCCCTATCCCCACACACCCGACACACATCCTCCACCATCAACCCTCACTCCCTAAGCACAACACCAGATGGCAGTATGCCATGAAGGAAACGAAACATTACCTCCCTCACTCGTGGTCTGATGCGCACCAACTGCAACCTCACCCAAATGTCCCCCCATGCATACATTTAGTATATGCCCTCAGCTTTTGCAATCACCCTCACCCCTACAACACGCTCCAGAACACCCACCCGTATCCTAGACTGATCACTAGCATACAATAAAGCTCTCAGCACATCCTCACACTCTCTCATCTCTGATCCTACCCACCACCTTCGTGCCTCCTCATATAATGCTTGCACACCCTTCCCCACACGACCTTCCACTCGGAGAAACCCCCTCTTCTAATATATACACTTAACCCTTAATCTTATATCTATTAACCCAATCCATCTTTATCGACCGGACGCGTAACAACACTCCTACCCAACCAGTCACACCCGGAACCCCATATATAACGAAAAACCTTCTTTAGCATTCTTGTAATGTCTGGTCCTGCCAACGGATATACAGCAGCCACATGCCAAACCATACTATATAACAAAACATTCACCACAATTACACGTTGATGTAGTGTCAAAAGCATTGGTGGCAAAACATTTAACCTACCCACCACCCTATCCACTGCCATCCCAGAATTAACCATCCATGCCTCCCCAGCATTCCCCATGAACATCAAAATGGTATACAATACCGACAGGTTGTTAGGTAAGACACTTATGCAACAGTTAGACAACTTTATTCCGAAACGTTTCGCCTACACAGTAGGCTTCTTCAGTCGAATACAGAAAGTAGGCAGGAACAGTAGAGATGTGAAGACGATGTAATCAGTCCATCACCCTTAAAGTCGTAGAATTTGAGGTTGTCAGTCCCTCGGCCTGGAGAAGTTCAGTTCCATAGTCAGGAACTATCTGAAGATCAAGCGACAGTGCGGAGACTTAAATACTGTCGGAAGGAGAGGTGCAGGGTAGTAGTAGTAGTAGTAGTAGTAGTAGTAGTAGTAGTAGTAGTAGTGAGAGGCAACTGAGAGGTCATGTCCCTCTCAGATCCAACCCTTCTCACTTGAAAAGCTTGTCCAAGGTGTTTTCTGTACCAAGATGCCACGTGTTGCAGTGTCTGACAAGATGAACATCAAAATGGTATACAATACCGACAGGTTGTTAGGTAAGACACTTATGCAACAGTTAGACAACTTTATTCCGAAACGTTTCGCCTACACAGTAGGCTTCTTCAGTCGAATACAGAAAGTAGGCAGGAACAGTAGAGATGTGAAGACGATGTAATCAGTCCATCACCCTTAAAGTCGTAGAATTTGAGGTTGTCAGTCCCTCGGCCTGGAGAAGTTCAGTTCCATAGTCAGGAACTATCTGAAGATGTTCATCTTGTCAGACACTGCAACACGTGGCATCTTGGTACAGAAAACACCTTGGACAAGCTTTTCAAGTGAGAAGGGTTGGATCTGAGAGGGACATGACCTCTCAGTTGCCTCTCACTACTACTACTACTACTACTACTACTACTACTACTACTACTACTACTACCCTGCACCTCTCCTTCCGACAGTATTTAAGTCTCCGCACTGTCGCTTGATCTTCAGATAGTTCCTGACTATGGAACTGAACTTCTCCAGGCCGAGGGACTGACAACCTCAAATTCTACGACTTTAAGGGTGATGGACTGATTACATCGTCTTCACATCTCTACTGTTCCTGCCTACTTTCTGTATTCGACTGAAGAAGCCTACTGTGTAGGCGAAACGTTTCGGAATAAAGTTGTCTAACTGTTGCATAAGTGTCTTACCTAACAGCATTCCCCATATAAACTATCCCACACACCTTTAGTCTATCCACCACACACCAGCGAACAGCTTTTTTCCAACTTGTCCTCCATACCCAATTCACTAAGACCAATAGTTTCGACTTCTCCACATTCACTCTTAAATCCGTAACCCCCTCAAAACCACCAATCACATCCTCCACCTCATGTAAACTTTCCTCCCTTCTCACTAGAATCGTTGTACCTTCCACATTCCCTATTATTCCCATCCTTCCATTCTCCACACCACGATCCATCCCAAAACATCTCCCCCTGCCCTATAAAAAGGATCCTGTGTACAAGCAAACGACAGTTGAGACAGGGGCCAACCCTGCCTTATACCCTTACCCACTGAAACCCACTCTTCCAGTTTCCCATTCACCTGTACACGTACACCCACCCCATTGTACAAAGTCTCAACCCAACGCACCATCTCTTCCCCAAAACCCCGCCTCCGTAAGATATACCACAGCGCCTCACGTTCCACATAATCATACATTGCCTGCCAATTCAATGCTAAGACACCTCCCCCCCCTTATTCTCCCCCTCCATACTTTCCACAAAATCTTTTATTATTCCATGCCCCTCATACATCGTCCTCCCAGGCACCCCATTCTGACCTCTTGCAACCACTCTATCACGCACCTCAACCTATTCCCCAAGATTTTCGCGAATATCTTATAATCAGCACATAGCAACGACAACGCCCTGTAGTTCTGCACTGTAGTAGGGCCTCCCCCTTTTGGAATCAACACTAAGAACATAAGAACATAAGAAAGGAGGAACACTGCAGCAGGCCTGTTGGCCCATGCTAGGCAGGTCCTTTACAATTCATCCCACTAACAAAACATTTGCCCAACCCAATTTTCAATGCCACCCAAGAAATAAGCTCTGATGTGAAAGTCCCACTCAAATCCAACCCCTCCCACTCATGTACTTATCCAACCTAAATTTGAAACTACCCAAAGTCCTAGCCTCAATAACCCAACTAGGTAGACTGTTCCACTCATCTACTACCCTATTTCCAAACCAATGCTTTCCTATGTCCTTTCTAAATCTAAACTTATCTAATTTAAATCCATTACTGCGGGTTCTCTCTTGGAGAGATATCCTCAAGACCTTATTAATATCCCCTTTATTAATACCTATCTTCCACTTATACACTTCGATCAGGTCTCCCCTCATTCTTCGTGTAACAAGTGAATGTAACTTAAGAGTCTTCAATCTTTCTTCATAAGGAAGATTTCTAATGCTATGTATTAATTTAGTCATCCTACGCTGAATGTTTTCTAACGAATTTATGTCCATTCTGTAATATGGAGACCAGAACTGAGCTGCATAATCTAGGTGAGGCCTTACTAATGATGTATAAAGCTGCAGTATGACCTCTGGACTTCTGTTGCTTACACTTCTTGATATAAATCCCAGTAATCTATTTGCCTTATTACGTACACTTAGGCATTGCTGTCTTGGTTTAAGGTTGCTGCTCACCATAACCCCCAAGTCCTTTTCGCAATCTGTATGGCTAAGTTCTACATCATTTAACTTATAAGTACTAGGGTTATGGGCACTCCCAAGCTTCAGAACTTTGCATTTATCTACATTGAACTGCATCTGCCACTTTTCTGACCAAGAATAGAGTTTGTTTAAATCCTCCTGAAGTTCCATAACATCTACGTTTGAATCAATTATCCTACCTATCTTTGTGTCATCGTCGAATTTGCTCATATCACTAGTAATTCCCTCATCAAGATCATTGATATATATTATAAACAACAACGGGCCCAAGACTGATTCCTGTGGAACGCCACTTGTTACAGATCCCCACTCGGATTTAACCCCATTTATGGACACTCTCTGCTTCCTGTCAGTGAGCCATGACTCGATCCATAAGAACATAAGAACATAAGAAAGGAGGAACACTGCAGCAGGCCTGTTGGCCCATACTAGGCAGGTCCTTTAAAATTCATCCCACTAACAAACATTTGACCAACCCAATTTTCAATGCCACCCAAGAAACAAGCTCCGATCTGCAAGTCCCACTCAAATCCAACCCCTCCCACTCATGTACTTATCCAACCTAAATTTGAAACTACCCAAAGTCCTAGCCTCAATAACCCAACTAGGTAGACTGTTCCACTCATCAACTACCCTATTTCCAAACCAATACTTTCCTATGTCCTTTCTAAATCTAAACTTATCTAATTTAAATCCATTACTGCGGGTTCTATCTTGGAGAGATATCCTCAAGACCTTGTTAATATCCCCTTTATTAATACCTATCTTCCACTTATACACTTCGATCAGGTCTCCCCTCATTCTTCGTCTAACAAGTGAATGTAACTTAAGAGTCTTCAATCTTTCTTCATAAGGAAGATTTCTAATGCTATGTATTAATTTAGTCATCCTACGCTGAATGTTTTCTAACGAATTTATGTCCATTCTGTAATATGGAGACCAGAACTGAGCTGCATAATCTAGGTGAGGCCTTACTAATGATGTATAAAGCTGCAGTATGACCTCTGGACTTCTGTTGCTTACACTTCTTGATATAAATCCCAGTAATCTATTTGCCTTATTACGTACGCTTAGGCATTGCTGTCTTGGTTTAAGGTTGCTGCTCACCATAACCCCCAAGTCCTTTTCGCAATCTGTATGGCTAAGTTCTACATTATTTAACCAATAAGTGCTAGGGTTATGGACACTCCCGAGCTTCAAAACCTTGCATTTATCTACATTGAACTGCATCTGCCACTTTTCTGACCAAGAGTAGAGTTTGTCTAAATCCTCCTGAAGTTCCCTAACATCTACGTTTGAATCAATTATCCTACCTATCTTCGTGTCATCGGCGAATTTGCTCATATCACTAGTAATTCCTTCATCAAGATCATTGATATATATTATAAACAACAACGGGCCCAAGACTGATCCCTGTGGAACGCCACTTGTTACTGATCCCCACTCGGATTTAACCCCATTTATGGACACTCTCTGCTTCCTGTCTGTGAGCCATGATTCGATCCACGAGAGCACTCTTCCCCCAATGCCATGAGCTGCTACTTTCTTCAACAGTCTTTGGTGCGGAACTCTATCAAATGCCTTACTAAAATCTAAGTAAATAATATCAAATTCTTTATCGTGGTCAACAGCCTCAAAAGCTTTACTGAAGAAAGTTAATAAATTAGTTAGACAAGACCGGCCTCTTGTGAATCCATGCTGAGTATCATTAATCAAGCTATGCTTATCGAGATGGCTTCTTATAATCTCAGCTATAATTGACTCTAGTAATTTTGCCTACAATTGAGGTCAGGCTTATTGGGCGGTAATTTGACGGTAACGACTTGTCCCCTGTTTTAAAAATAGGAATTACATTAGCCATCTTCCACATATCAGACACTACACCTGTTTGAAGAGATAAATTAAAAATATTAGTTAATGGTTCACAGACTTCCATTTTGCATTCCTTTAGAACCCTTGAAAAAACCTCATCAGGACCCGGCGACTTATTTTGCTTCAGTCTGTCTATCTGCTTCACAACCATTTCACTATTGACTGTGATGTTACATAATTTATGTTCTTCTGGCCCACTATAAAAATTAATTACCGGAATATTATTAGTGTCTTCCTGTGTAAAAACCGAGAGAAAATAATTATTTAAAATCGAGCACATTTCATTCTCTTTGTCAGTAAGATGCCCATAGTTATTTTTAAGGGGACCTATCTTATCTCTGACTTTTGTTTTAAATACCTGGAAAAAACTTTTTGGGTTAGTTTTAGAATCCCTAGCAACTTTAATTTCATAGTCCCTTTTAGCTTTTCTTATCCCCTTTTTAATGTCTCTCTTAATGTCAATATACTGATTCATAAGATGACCCTCGCCTCTTTTGATACGCCTATAAATTCCTTTCTTATGCCCTAGTAGATATTTCAGCCTATTATTCATCCATTTTGGGTTATTTCTATTTGATCTAATTTCTTTATAAGGGATAAACGTTCTTTGAGCAGCATGTATTGTGTTCAGAAAACTGTCATATTGATAGCTCTCTTCGTTACCCCAGTCAACAGATGATAAGTGTTCTCTAAGCCCATCGTAATCTGCTAAGCGAAAATCTGGGACTGTTACTGAGTTATCCCTACTATCATACTTCCATTCAATTCTAAATGTAATTGATTTGTGGTCGCTAGCACCCAGTTCCTCTGAAACTTCCAAATTATTAACAAGGGATTCATTGTTTGCCAGAACTAAGTCAAGCAGGTTATTACCCCTTGTAGGTTCTGTCACAAACTGCTTCAAAAAACAATCCTGAACTACTTCTAAGAAGTCGTATGATTCTAAATTCCCAGTCAAGAAATTCCAATCAATATGACTAAAGTTAAAGTTTCCTAGAATTACTACATTATCGTGCCTTGTGGCCCTAACAATTTCCTCCCATAGTAGTCTCCCCTGGTCCCTATCTAAATTTGGGGGACGGTATATCACACCTAAAGTTAATTTTTCATGCCCCTCTGAAAATTCTATCCAAACAGACTCTGTATGTGTTACTTCAGACTTAATACCCGTTTTTATGCAACAGTTCAAGCTATCTCGGACATACAATGCCACCCCACCCCCCTTCCCGATACTTCTATCTACTTGGAACAATTTAAAACCCTGAATGTGACATTCTGCAGGCATGTCCCGACAATTCTGCAGGCATGCCCCACGAGAGCACTTTTCCCCCAATGCCATGAGCTGCCACTTTCTTTAACAGTCTATGGTGCGGAACTCTATCAAAAGCCTTACTAAAATCTAAGTAAATAATATCAAATTCTTTATCGTGGTCAACAGCCTCAAAAGCTTTACTGAAGAAAGTTAATAAATTAGTTAGACAAGACCGGCCTCTTGTGAATCCATGCTGAGTATCATTAATCAAGCTATGCTTATCGAGATGGCTTCTTATAATCTGAGCTATAATTGACTCTAGTAATTTGCCTACAATTGAGGTCAGGCTTATTGGGCGGTAATTTGACGGTACTCTGCAACTCAGCCATCCTCCCCTCAATTTTCACCATATTCATCAGTTTCACTAAAAAATTCTTCAAAACACTCCAATGCCTCACACAGAATTCACAGGGTAACCCGTCTATACCTGGCGCTTTACCTCTCGCCATATCCTCCAAAGCTCTCCATACCTCCCCCTCTTCAATATCCCAACCCAACGCCATTCGATCACTGCCACTCAGTGCACAAGGTACATTTGCTCCCAATCTCCCTAAATCCTCACTGTTCACTCCTACACTCAGGAGATATCTTCCAAACCACCTATCCACAAAACCACTCATTCCCTTTGTAGTTTGCAACACCTGACCCCTCTTGTACCCACCTAAGTTCTCATGTACCACCAACGTATCAGTCTCCATTGCCAACCTGCACCTCTGCTGGCCCCTTAACACACAGACCGATGGCCTGTCTCCCCACATCGCCTCCTCCAACCCACCTGCACCCTCGCCTCATCAAATCTGTCATTGTGCCCCCAAATCTGCCCCTTTAATGCTTCAATTTCCTCCATGGGATACACACCTACCACATCACCCCTCTCATAACAACCCTGCAATCGCCCTTCTAATTACTGTTGAAGCCCATATGTCATCCATGCCTCGTTCTTTCCCCTTCGCACATAATATTGCCTTATCCTCTTTGCAACCCCATCCCACCACCCCAATAAATCGCCTGCACCCCTACCCTCACCCCATAAGTCCTCCCACAAACTTTCAAAATTCTCTCCCTCCACCCTCTCCCCAAGATGTCGTACATTCAACTTCCAGTACCCCGAATATCTCTTAGGCAAACCGTCCCAACTCAAATCCACATAAATTGCCCTATGATCCGAATAAACGACATTTACCGTCTGCACCCTTATCACCCTCACACCCCTTGTCACATACAACCTATCTAGCCGTGCAGCATAACCCCTTCTATGAAATGTGTACTCAACCTCGCAATCCCCACCACCAACTATATCCCCCAATCCCACACCTCGCAAAAGATCCCCTAAACCTGCCAAAAAACACCCTGCCCTCCTCGGTTCCACATCCTTCCTGTGCACCACACAGTTCCAGTCGCCACCAAACTATTGCCATTGATGGCAAGGACCTCAAATAATATACCAATACATCATTCACAAATTCATTCTTTACCCTCACATCATTCTCAGCCGGCGCATACACACAAAGTACCGCCATCCTCTCACCTCTCCACCATCCATCTATCCGTAGCATAAGACCCCCCCCCCCTTCGTTTCTAAGAACAACAAACGGGCTCGTCTCTCGGATCAGGATTCCCACCCCTCCCTTCAATCGCTCCGAATACATCACAAACACACTGTACCCATCCACCTCCAATTCTCGTCCTAGCTTGAAATTATGTTCCTTCACAAAACGAATGTCTATAGCATAATGCCTTAAAAATTCCTGTACCCACAGACGCTTCTCACTCGCACACAATCCATTAATATTCACTGTCATACACCGGAAACCTACTTATGTGATTTCACCCGCTGCCCCATTTCACCTTTCACTGACACGCTACCAGCGTGTCTACTTCTGCCACCTCTCTCTCCACTGACCACTTGAGGCCTCCCCCGATCCAACACCGGACCTGGCGTGCCTTTGGGGCTCCCACTCACCACATCTACCCATGGCTTTTTCCCTGGCCTCTGTCCCGGGGTCAAAACATCATCCGAGTCGGATTGTGTCGCCACCCTCTTATGGTTGACACTCTCCGCATCCATCTCCAACTCACTGGATGCCTCCCGGTGAATCTTAGCATTCATCTCAATCACTTTCACCTCTCCTGGCGAATCATCTTCCATATTCGCCCATCTTCCAAGTTGCTCGTCCTCACTCTGCACAGGACTCCTCACCAACCTCACGTCGTCCAAAGAACCCTTCTTCTCAAAGGACTTTTCCTTCACTTTCACCAGAAAGTCTGCCTCCACCTGCACTTTGCCACTCTGCACATTCTCCCCGGTCTCCAAGGCAGAGGCCTCAGATCCCACTAACTGTGGCAGAGACGAGCTGGTACCCACTAGTGGCAGATCACGCTCCACTTCCTCACTCCAGGAAGTGCCACTTCCACATACAAATGACTCATCAGCATGACCCATCTCTGGTTCTGACTCTTTCTCCGTCTCACTACCTGGTTCCTGTCTCCGCTGCTATATCCCACACTGGGCTGCCATATGGTCGTATGCACTGCATAACCTACAAGTCTTCCTCTGCCCATCGTAGTACACCATTACCTGCGTCCTAAATGCGTCCAGTATGACGCAAGACGGAATGGAATGCCTCAACGTCATCTTGAGCCTGAACGTACCTTCGGGCAAACCGGCGTACGCCACATCCGCCCATTTACCAGCCATCGCCAGGTGTACAGTTCCATACTGTTCAAATACGTTCCTCAGGTCAGTCTCGTCCGCCTCAAATGACACATTTCGGACTTTCATCCAGGTATAGTGCCGAGACACATCGATGAGGCGAACACGTATCACCGAGTTAATTAACATCCACACTCCCGTCCTGGTACTTGTCGACCAGCCGTTCATACACTCCAGCTGATCTCAACTTGACGAAAATACGATAGGCCCCATTGAGCGCCACACCATACAGGTCTTGATCCGCAACACCGTAGGTGTCACGGATAATTTGCGGTAAAAGCACTTGCTCAGACTGAGGCGTTATTGCACCACGCACCAATTCAATGCACACTGTGTGCACACGCCTCCTCACAGACTGCGCCATGTTGTGAAAATATGAGTCTTTTTCAATGGCCAGCAGAGGGCATGAGTCACACGTCTGCAATCTGCTCAGGTCAAGCGGCGAATCCAAAACAGTGTTATTAAAACATTTACCTCCTCTCCTCTGTTTACCTCCCTTATCTATCTCCTCTAAATTCAAAACCGTTTTCTTTCCCCTGATTACCCCAGGATTTTTCACTTGTTCTCTAGGCTGGACTACTGATGTACACTAACAGCTCCATTTAAGGCAGGTGACATTGCAGATCTAGAGGATGTACAGAGAATCTTCATTGCACATATAAATTCAGGCAAGCATCATAACTATTGGGAAATCACTCTCTATACAAGCAAAAGTTTAGGCAGATGGTGCAACATACCCCCAGTGAAGAGCAAGGGACCCGTGAGTACGCTGAAAGACAAGATAATAAGTATCCGGGCACAGTACAGCCTCCCACCATGCATAATGGGAGCTGTACCGATACTTAAAGTCAGTACCCGATCAGCCAGGCTGTGGTTCTTATGTTGCACTACATGTGGCCAGCAGTAAGAGCCCGGTTGATCATGTCCTGATCTACCGGGAAGCCTGGTCAAGGACTGAGCTGCGGGGGAGTTGACCCCCGGAACACCCTCCAGATAGACTCCAGGTAAATGATGTTCAAAAAATTCATTTATCCATTTTTCCGTTCTGTGATGAATCTGACTGAATATTCTACCCATTTCACTGCTAACATGACAAAGGTTTTTATGCTTCTTAGCGCCATGATCAGGGTTATATCTCTAAGGATTTGGATTTTTACATTCCCTTCCTTCAAGAGTTTCATGTACCAGTTTGTCATGACTGTACTCAATGATGATCCCATGATCATATCTAATGACTATTTCCATACAAATTCCTCAAAACAGCAGCAATTACAAGTAACACATAGCTCGATCACGTTCATGAAAGCATTGGTGGGAACAGAGAGGGAGAATCAATCATGATAATTCCCGACAAACGTGTTTTTAGTAATGATGTAACGGCCGTTTCCAGCTTGTACGTTTTCTTTTTATCCTGTTAAAGAGATCTTCCTTGAGTCTTAGGTAAGCAGTGGAGCTATGAAAGGTCTTGAGCTCACTGAACGAAACTAACGAATGAATGGGGCTGAAAATATCTGAAGTTATAGATTTCATCGGCATTCCCAGTTTGTGTATTTTGGGTCTTCCTGGAGTCTATTTGGAGGGTATTCCAGGGATTAACGCACCCGTGGCCTGGTCCATGACCAGGCCTTCCGGTGGATCAGGGCCTGATCAACTATCCTGTTACTATTGGCCGCACGCAGTCCAATGTACGAACCACAGCCAGGTTGATCCGGCGCCGACTTTACGTATTTGTCCAGCTCCCTCTTGAAGGCAGCTAGGGGTCTTGGTAATTCCCTTTATGCCTGGTGGGAGGCTGTTGAACAGTCTTGGGCCCAGGACACCTGGTGTGTTTTCCCTTAGTATAATAATGGAGGTCCAGCTTTTCATTGTTGGTATGTTGCACAGCTGCCAAATCTTTTGTTTTCGTAGGGAGTGATTTCTGTGTCCTGATTAGGGACCAGTCCTTCTAGGATTTTCCAGGAGTAGATTATGATATATCTCTCTCGCCTGAGCTCAGTGAGTACAAGTTAAGTGCTTGCAGGCGTTCCCAGTAGTCAAGGTGTTTGACGGAACTTATGTGTGAGTAAAAGTTCTCTGTACATTTTCTAGATCTGCGATTTCACCTGCCTTCAACGGAGATGTTAATGTACAGCAGTTTTCCAGCCTAGAGAGAGTAAGTGATTTAAAAAAGATCATCAATGATTTGGCATCCCTTGTTTTGAATGTTCTCATTATCCACCCTATCATTTTCCTCGCAGAAGTAACAGTGGCACTAATATGATCCTTGATGGTGAGATCCTCAGATCCGTGTCATGCAGTGCATGACACGGTGCCATGGTTTACATCTCTGTCTAAATCTGATATGAGGATGAGGAATAGGATGGGGGCAAGTACTGTGTCTTGTGGAGCAGAGCTCTTCACTATGGCAGCTTCCAATTGAACTCTGCTTACCACTACTCCTTGTGTTCCATTGGTTAGAAAGTTGAAGATCCATCTGCCCACTTTGCCAGTTATCCCTTTAGCACCATATTATGCTCTATCACACTATGATTACACTTGTCAAAAGCTTTTGCAGAATCTGTGTATACTACATCTGCATTTTGTTTGACTTCCAGTGCATCCATGACCATATCATAGTGGTCCAGTAATTGCGAGAGGCAGGAGCGACCTGCTTTGAAGTCATGTTACCCTGGATTGTGCAATTGTTGGGAATCCAAGTGGTTTGCAGTCATGCTTCATAATGATGTGGGACGTTGGAGCTATTGGTCTATAGTTCTTACCTATTGTTTTGCTGCCACCTTTTGGAGTGGGGCTATATCTGTTGTTTTTAGTGATTGTGGAATTTCACCCGTGTCTACGCTCTTTCTCCGTAGCATATTAGGGCCCGTGAGAGGGGTTTCTTGTAGTTCTTAATGAACACAGAGTTCCACGAGTCTGGGCCTCAGGTTGAGTGCATGGGCATGTTGTCAATGACTTTCTCAAAGTTTAGTAGAGTTAGCGTTATGTCAGAAATTTGGTATACATTGACAGGGTTTTGAGGCTCATTCATGAGACAATCATTTGAATTCTTGATCTTTTGACTGATGAGTGTCTCGCTAAACACAGAGTCGTTTTGAGATTTCAGTATCTCACTCATTTCTGTTGTCTTCTGTGTAAGTTCCATCTTGTCTGAGCAGGGGCCTTATACTAGATGTGGCTTTTGCCTTGTTTTTGGCATACGAAAAGAAATATTTCCAATTTCTTTCAATTTTACTAATTGGTTTTAACTCCTCCTGTCTCTCCTGGATCTTGCATGAATCTTTAACTTAAGCTCAATATTTTCCACTTCCCTTGTTAGCGCCTCATTCAGTGTTTCAGAAAATCTAGCTTTCTTCAGAAGCTCAGTGATTCTTCAACTTCTCCTATGGAGAGAGCGTCTCACTCCCTCTCTCTCTCTCTCTCTCTCTCTCTCTCTCTCTCTCTCTCTCTCTCTCTCTCTCTCTCTCTCTCTCTCTCTCTCTCTCTCTCTCTCTCTCTCTCTCTCTCTCTCTCTCTCTCTCTCTCTCTCTCTCTCTCTCTCTCCAGTTTAGGTCCCTTCTTTTTTCTTAGGAGAATATGCATTGAGCATAATTAAGCTGCCAGGAAGTAGATCTAGGCACTGGTTAGGGTCCATGTTATTAAAGAAATTCTTCTAACATGTTTCATTTAGGACATGGTTTACCTGATCTCATCTGATGTTCGTGTTGTTGAAGTCGAATTTGGAGAAGGTACCTTTGTACACCTGTGCATATGACCTGAAATAGTTGTTTCTGATATTGTTAAGTTCTTACCAGGTCCTCATTATCTGTGAAAATAGGGTCCAGTCTTGTTGGCTCCATTATCTGCTAGCTTAGGGTGTGTTTATTGCAGATATTCAGCAGCTCGTGTGTGTGTATGTGTGTGTGTACTCACCTATTTGTGCTCACCTATTTGTGGTTGCAGGGGTCGAGTCTTAGCTCCTGGCCCCGCCTCTTCACCGGTTGCTACTGGGCCCTCTCTCTTCCCGCTCCATGAGCTTTATCAAACCTCGTCTTAAAACTGTGTATGGTTCCTGCCTCCACTACGTCATTTTCTAGGCTATTCCACTGCCTTACAACTCTATGACTGAAGAAATACTTCCTAATATCTCTCTGACTCATTTGTGTCTTCAACTTCCAATTGTGGCCTCTTGTTTCTGTGTCCCCTCCCTGGAACATCCTGTCTTTGTCCACCTTGTCTATTCCACGCAGTATTTTATATGTCGTTATCATGTCTCCCCTGACCCTCCTGTCCTCCAGTGTCGTCAGGCCTATTTCCCTTAATCTTTCTTCATAGGACATTCCCATTAGCTCTGGAACTAACCTTGTCGCAAACCTTTGTACTATCTCTAGTTTCTTGACGTGCTTTATTAAGTGCGGGTTCCAAACAGGTGCTGCATACTCCAGTATGGGCCTGACATACACGGTGTACAGTGTCTTGAACGATTCCTTACTAAGGTATCGGAATGCTGTTCTCAGGTTTGCCAGGCGCCCATATGCTGCAGTAGTTATCTGGTTGATGTGTGCTTCCGGAGACATGCTCGGTGTTATACTCACCCCAAGATCTTTCTCCTTGAGTGAGGTTTGCAGTCTTTGGCCACCTAGCCTATACTCGGTCTGTGGTCTTCTGTGCCCTTCCCCTATCTTCATGACTTTGCATTTGGCAGGATTAAATTCGAGAAGCCATTTGCTGGACCAGGTGTCCAGTCTGTCCAGGTCTCTTTGAAGTCCTGCCTGGTCCTCATCAGATTTAATTCTCCTCACTAACTTCACATCATCTGCAAACAGGGACACTTCTGAGTCTAACCCTTCCATCATGTCGTTCACATATACCAAAAATAGCACTGGTCCTAGGACCGACCCCTGTGGGACCCCGCTCGTCACAGGTGCCCACTGTGCCCACTGTGTGTGTGTGTGTGTGTGTGTGTGTGTGTGTGTGTGTGTGTGTGTGTGTGTGTGTGTGTGTGTGTGTGTGTACTCACCTAGTTGTACTCACCTAGTTGAGGTTGCAGGGGTCGAGTCCGAGCTCCTGGCCCCGCCTCTTCACTGATCGCTACTAGGTCACTCTCCCTGAGCCGTGAGCTTTATCATACCTCTGCTTAAAGCTATGTATGGATCCTGCCTCCACTACATCGCTTCCCAAACTATTCCACTTACTGACTACTCTGTGGCTGAAGAAATACTTCCTAACATCCCTGTGATTCATCTGTGTCTTCAGCTTCCAACTGTGTCCCCTTGTTGCTGTGTCCAATCTCTGGAACATCCTGTCTTTGTCCACCTTGTCAATTCCTCTCAGTATTTTGTATGTCGTTATCATGTCCCCCCTATCTCTCCTGTCCTCCTGTGTCGTCAGGTTGATTTCCCTTAACCTCTCCTCGTAGGACATACCTCTTAGCTCTGTGTGTGTGTGTGTGTGTGTGTGTGTGTGTGTGTGTGTGTGTGTGTGTGTGTGTGTGTGTGTGTGTGTGTGTGTGTGTGTGTGTGTGTGTGTGTGTGTGTGTGTGTGTGTTGACTTTTCATCTGTGAAAGTCTGAATGTGTAGAGAATCAAATGACTGAGATGTTTTTATAAGATGGGTTTGCTTAAACCGACTCCTTCAACATTCTCATTATTTCATCATGTGATCCAATATTGTCATCAGTTACATACGATAATTATAGTAATAATATTAATAAAAGGCCTATATCAACTGAATGAAAATTTCTAAAGTTTATATTACTGAGAAAATTACGTATATAAACTTTAAGTATCGTTTACAGTGAAAACAGATTTGCAAAAGCTTTAAAATATCTTTGACAAAATGTATTGTGTTTTCAAAAATACTAATGGTAACATGACTCCCTTATTATTATTATTATTATTATTATTATTATTATTATTATTAGTAGTAGTAGTAGTAGTAGTAGTAGTAGTAGAAGTAGTAGTAGTAGTAGTAGTATTTCTATTATAACTGGTAATAGCTCTGGTGTTACATTAAATAGTAAATTTTTCATATACAATTGTGGTCACGGCATTATGCCGGGGCTCTCACCTGGCATAATGCCGTGACGAGCGCTGTACAATACATGACTTATACGTATATGTGTTGTTGCAGTATCTGGTCAAGCTTCAGCAATTCTTCAGGACCTGTATGCTGAACCAGGTGAGATGATGTCTCCATATTAAGTTTTTTATTTACTAATAAATAACTGAATATCTCTGTCATTTATTGGAGATACGTTCAGTTCTTATCTGCAAGTGATATCACTAAACCTCACTAAACCTCACTGAACCTCACTGAACCTCACTGACCCTCACTGAACCTCATTGAACCTCACTAAACCTCACTGAACCTCACGCAAGTTTTCAGTTCGTCTCAGTTTTATTTTAGAAGTTTTATTAGATTTAAAATTCTTCACATTCTAAGAAAAAAATATGAATGTGTTTAAGAAAGTTCTGTTTGATAAAAATCGTTGCTTTGAAATATTTGGCCAAACAAAAGGTAAACTAAATTAGTTCATTCAGTCATAAGATACATCAGTCACTGAACACTGTAACCATTCTGAAGTGGTACACAAATACTAGTAAATACTTGATGTAACGGGAATCAGAATTTCACACTAATTTACACAAAAATCTGCACCAACCATCTTGAGTTTGATTCTTCAATGTTATCGATTTATTAAGAAGCAACTTTCTTCTATGCTTAAAGCTGAGGGATTTTAAAATTATCTTAGTCATACACTGATGCTGGATGGGTTCAGTTTATGTTAATGTTCTGTTGCACATGCTAGATGTTCCAAGAATCTACAAGTCTTCATTACCGAACACATGCATTCAAAACTATTATGATAAATTAGACACATGTGCAACTCTTGGGTATCTTTACTGAGGAAACGTTTCGCCACACAGTGGCTTCATCAGTCCATACAAAGGAGAATCTTGAAGAACACGAGGAGAATGAGGTAATCAGTCCCTCAACCTTGAGTCGATGTGGTCAGTCCATCAATCTTGAATAGAATACGGCATACGTGCTGAGAAGGAGCTTATAAACCGTTGGCAGGAGAGGTGCAGCAGTCATAGGTAGTGTCACATTTGTTCAATGTTGAAGTAGGTCGTGCCCAAGAATTAGGCAAGCGAAGAATTCCCAAGTATTAAGATCCCAAGAAGTTGCAGTGTCTGACAGGTTTGTAGATGAATGGTTCACAGAACCGACATGTTGATAAATTAGACACATTCATCTACAAAATTATTATTGCATAAGATATGGGATTCTCGAGTTATGAATGAAATAAAATCTCGAAACTGAAGGAAAAAATCCACTCAAATTCTCCTCTTCGCGAATACTTAAAAATTTTCAAAAATGCTTAACTTCACCAGCTACTTAAAGACTCACTTCGGGAATACCTAAATAACTATATTAATTTCCCTTCTCTATCTGATATTTGCCTCGTTTTATCAACTTTAGAATTTTATAGCTAATAAATTTCTTGAGAATTTTGACTCCTTGTTTACATTTAGGTGAATATTTTAAATTTTAAGGAAAATGTTTAAAGCAACTACTTGGGACCTTTGAATTCAGAGTTCCTAAAGTAGAATGCCTCTTCTGATAGTCTTCAAACATTCGGTGATGGAGCGTTTCTTTTGATAAATTAGACACATGTGTCTAATTTATCAACATGTCGGTTCTCTGAACCATTCATCTACAAAGCGTTTCTTTTAAAATATAGCCTGGTAATTATATTGAGCTATATAAATTTTAAATTGGTGAAGGTTTACGTGCGACACTTACGTTTACTGCGGGTTCAATGAACTTGAGACAGATGAAGTAATCTCTTACAAGTCAGACTTACAGCCTCGTCACCTCTAACGTTGTCTTCAACTCATCCATCGTCTCCAGGATTATTCTTGAAGTTTGACTGATAAAGTCAGTGGCTGGTGATAAACCTCCACAGTAAAGATACCCAAGTGTTGTATATGTATTATATTCATCATACAAGTTATTGCTATAATCTAAACAACATTATAGAGTAACAGTCTCATTGTTTGCCATAGAAAGTGATACAAAAATGGTAGCACTAATAACAATGGTAGCACTAATAACAATAGTAGCACTAATAACAATGGTAGCACTAATAACAATGTTAGCACTAATAACAATGGTAGCACTAATAACAATGGTAGCACTAATAACAATGGCAGCACTAATAACAATGGTAGTACTAATAACAATGGTAGCACTAATAACAATGGCAGCACTAATAACAATGGTAGCACTAATAACAATGGTAGCACTAATAACAATGGTAGCACTAATAACAATGGTAGCACTAATAACAATGGTAGTACTAATAACAATGGTAGCACTAATAACAATGGCAGCACTAATAACAATGGTAGTACTAATAACAATGGTAGCACTAATAACAATGGTAGCACTAATAACAATGTTAGCACTAATAACAATGGTAGCACTAATAACAATGGCAGCACTAATAACAATAGTAGCACTAATAACAATGGTAACACTAATAACATTGGTAGCACGAGTAACAATGGTAATACTAATACCAATAGTAATACTAATAACAATGGTAGCAATAATATCATTGATAGAACTAGTAACAATGGTAGTTCTAATAACAATGGTAGCACTGATAACAATGGTAGCACTAATAACAGTGGTAGCACTAATAACAATGGTAGCACTAATAACAATGGTATCACTAATAATAATGTTAGCACTAATAAAAATGGGAGCATTAATAACAATGGTAGCACTAATAACAATGGTAATACTAAATAACAATGGTAGCACTAATAACAATGGTAGCACTAATAACAATGGTAGCATTAATAACAATGGTAGATCTAATAACAATGGTAGAACTAATAACAATGGTAGCACTAATAACAAAGTAATGCTAAGAACAATGGTAGCACTAATAACAATGGTAGCGCTAATAACAATGGTAATACTAATAACAATGGTAGCACTAATAACAATGGTAGCACTAATAACAATGGTAGCACTAATAACAATGGTAGCACTAATAACAATGCATTAATGTCAATAATGGAACTAATGCCACTAGTAACACTAACATTAGCAACGACAACAGTAGTAGTAATGACAATAGTAGTAGTAATGACCACAGGTGTAGTAATGACAACAGGAGTAGTAATGACAACAGTAGTAGTAATGACAAGAGTAGTAGTAATGACAACAGTACTAGTAATGAAAACAGTAGTAGTAATGATAACAGTAGTAGTAATGACAACAGTACTAGTAATGAAAACTGTAGTAGTAATGATAACAGTAGTAGTAATGACAACAGTACTAGTAATGACAACAGTAGTAGTAATGAAAACTGTAGTAGTAATGATAACAGTAGTAGTAATGACAACAGTAGTAGTAAGGAAAACTGTAGCAGTATTTATAACAGTACTAGTAATGAAAACAGTAGTAGTAATGACAACAATAGCAATAAGCACAGCACTAGTAGTAATGACAACACTAGTAGTAATGACAACACTAGTAGTAATGACAACACAAGTAGTAATGACAACACCAGTAGTAATGATAACACTAGTAGTAAAGACAACACTAGTAGTAATGACAACACAAGTAGTAATGACAACACCAGTAGCAATGATAACACTAGTAGTAAAGACAACACTAGTAGTAATGACAACTCTAGTAGTAATGACAACAATGGTAGTAATGATAGCAGTAGTAGTAATGACAACAGTAGTAGTAATGATAAAACTACAACTACTATTATCATTACCACTACAACAGTAGTAGTAATGATAGCAGTAGCAGTAATGACAACAGAAGGAGTAATGAGAACACTAGTAGTAATGACAACACTAGTAGTAGTAGTAACAACACTATGAGTAATGGCAACAGTAGTAGTAATGACAACAATGGTAGTAATGATAGCAGTAGTAGTAATGACAACAGTAGTAGTAATGATAAAACTACAACTACTATTATCATTACCACTACAACAGTAGTAGTAATGATAGCAGTAGCAGTAATGACAACAGAAGGAGTAATGAGAACACTAGTAGTAATGACAACACTAGTAGTAGTAGTAACAACACTATGAGTAATGGCAACAGTAGTAGTAATGACAACATAGTAATAATGACAACACTGGTATTAATAACAAAAGTATGATTAATGACAACAGTAATTGTAATGACAACAGTAGTAGTAATGACAACACTAGTAGTAATGACAACAGTAGTCGTAATGATAACAGCACTAGTAATGACAACAGTACTAGTAATGGGAACACTATTACTAATGACAACTGCAGCAGTAATGATAACAGTAGCAGCAATGACAACATAATTAAGTAATAATGACAACAGTAGGAGTAATAACAACAGTAGTACTAATGACAGCACTAGTATTAATGACAAAAGTAGTAATAACGACAACAGTAACAGTAATGACAACATTAGTAGTAATGACAACACTAGTTGTAATGACAACACTAGTAGTGATAACAACAGTATGAGTAATGACAACAGTATGAGTAATGACAACAGTAGAAGTAATGACAACACTAGTAGCTATGACAACACTGGTATTAATAACAACAGTATAAGTAATGACAACAGTAGTAGTAATGACAACAGTAGTAGTAATGACAACACTAGTAGTAATGACAACAGTAGTAGTAATGATGACAGTAGCAGTAATGACAACAGTACTAGTAATGACAACCCTGTTACTAATGACAACTGCAGTAGTAATGATAACAGTAGAAGTTATGGCAACAGAAGTAGTAATGACAGCAGTAGGAGTAATGAAAACAGTAGTAGTAATGACAGCACTAGTAGTAATGACAGCAGTAGTAGTAATGACAACAGTAACAGTAATGATAACAGTAGTAGTAATGACAACACTAGTAGTAAGGACAACAGTATTAGTAATGACAACAGTAGTAGTAATGACAACAATAGTAGTAATGACAACAACAGTAGTAATAACAACAGCAGCAGTAATAACAACAGTAGCCGTAATGTTAACAGTAGTAGTAATGACAACAATAGTAGTAATAACAAGAGTAGCAGTAATAACAACAGTAGCAGTAATAACAACAGTAGCAGTAATAACAACAGTAGTAGTAATGACGACAGTATTAGCAATGACAACAGTAGTAGTAATGACAACAGTAGTAGTAATGACTACAATAGTAGTAATAACAACAGTAGCAGTAATAACAACAGTAGCAGTAATAACAACAGTAGCAGTAATAACAACAGTAGTAGTAATGGCAACAGTAGTAGTAATGACAACAGTAGTAGTAATGACAACAGTAGTAGTAATGACAACAACAGTAGTAATAACAACAGTAGCAGTAATAACAACAGTAGCAGTAATAACAACAGTAGCAGTAATAACAACAGTAGCAGTAATGGCAACAGTAGTAGTAATGACAACAGTAGTAGTAATGACAACAGTAGTAGTAATGACAACAACAGTAGTAATAACAACAGTAGCAGTAATAACAACAGTAGCAGTAATAACAACAGTAGCAGTAATGGCAACAGTAGTAGTAATGGCAACAGTAGTAGTAATGACAACAGTAGTAGTAATGACAACAGTAGAACAGTAGTAGTAATGACAACAGTAGTAGTAATGACAACAACAGTAGTAATAACAACAGTAGCAGTAATAACAACAGTAGCAGTAATAACAACAGTAGCAGTAATGGCAACAGTAGTAGTAATGGCAACAGTAGTAGTAATGACAACAGTAGTAGTAATGACAACAGTAGAACAGTAGTAGTAATGACAACAGTAGTAGTAATGACAACAGTAGTAGTAATGACAACAGTAGTAGTAATGACAGCAACAGTAGTAATAACAACAGTAGTAGTAATAACAACAGTAGCAGTAATAACAACAGTAGCAGTAATAACAACAGTAGCAGTAATAACAACAGTAGCAGTAATAACAACAGTAGCAGTAATGACAACAACAGTAGTAATAACAACAGTAGCAGTAATAGCAACAGTAGCAGTAATGGCAACAGTAGTAGTAATGGCAACAGTAGTAGTAATGACAACAGTAGTAGTAATGACAACAGTAGAACAGTAGTAGTAATGACAACAGTAGTACTAATGACAACAACAGTAGTAATAACAACAGTAGCAGTAATAACAACAGTAGTAGTAATAACAACAGTAGCAGTAATAACAACAGTAGCAGTAATAACAACAGTAGCAGTAATAGCAACAGTAGCAGTAATGGCAACAGTAGTAGTAATGGCAACAGTAGTAGTAATGACAACAGTAGTAGTAATGACAACAGTAGAACAGTAGTAGTAATAACAACAGTAGTAGTAATGACAACAACAGTAGTAATAACAACAGTAGCAGTAATAACAACAGTAGCAGTAATAACAACAGTAGCAGTAATGGCATCAGTAGCAATTGTTTTCTCTCATTTCAAATAAATCATTATTAATTTATTAACATTATCCATGTTTGTCCTTTATTTAATATAAAACTTTTTTCTTTCTAATAGATGGAGCAGTGAAAATATGTCGACTGAAGCAGAGCTCAGAAAATATTTATATGGATGTTGTTGGTATTGTCTTTCCTAAAAACTCACCTCTCAAGCCTCTCTTTGATAAGGAGTAAGTTGACAATTTTTATTATTCACTGATAAGCAGAACTTAACCCATACTGAGCATAGTTCAGTATTATATTTGACGTCGTTATAATGTTACAGTCGTGATAATGTTACAGTTGGAAGTTTCTGTTGATAAAAGTTCGGTCGTGATAATGTCAAGGTCGAGATAATGGCTCGGTCGCGATTATGTTCCAAAACTGACCGGAAAGTCATCAAATTTTGGGTTAGATGAGAATTTACTAAATAATTATTAGAAATGGATGAAAACAGTACTAAGTAAGAAAAGTTGAAGCTGCACTTAGCACCTCAGCACTAAGCGGGCATCTTTAGTATGTAGACTTATACCCAACCAGTGGCTTAATAAAATACTCAGAAAAAGAGGAGACTGAAGAGATACAAGATAAAGTATTAAGTCCCAGTGTCGAGCAGCAGGTGTTCAGTACTTCAGCCTAAATAAATCAAGACTTCATTGTTTACCTCGCTGAGACTCACTTTAAGTGTACTAATTGTGGAACATTTGTATACCTGTTATACATTACAGGTTTTGTGTATCTGGTCACTGCCTGGTGGGTTGTGGGTATTGTTGGCTGCTAGTGATCGGGGTTCCCTCTCGGCTGGGCATCCAGCTGCAACAAGGGATCTCTTTATGTCGTTGACCTCATTGTGTCCTGCATGCCAGCCCTTGGTTTTGGAACAGTTAAGACCATGTAGACCGTATTGGTCTGCTTGTGCTTTGCCGCAAATACACATATATTCTGTGTGAATTGGGGCAGCAAGGTGCAGAGCCACTGCAATACGGAGGGTCTTAGGGTCGAGTCGCGTTCCCATTGCCGATATGGGAACTGTTTGGAGGAAGTCCCCGGAGTGTTGTGCGCTCACAGCCTGGAGACGGGCAATCTCCCTATCGGATGTTGCAGCCCTAATCATGTTGGCAAGCACCTTTTCAGCAATCGGGCCATCCCAGCTTGATTGTTTGTGAGCCAGTGATGCACTAGGGTTTGGTGCTGGAGCATCAATAGTCTCCCATTCAGTGACGGCACTGGCATAGTGAGGCTTGCAACCACTGTCCATCTTCAAGGGAAAGATTCAATACACTCTCTAGCATGGTCTTAAGGAGAGAGTCATATTCCTTGAGTTTTGGACTGCTGAAGGCTGGGGAGCATCTCAGAAAGTAGGTAAGTTTTGGGATTGACAGGCACCTGGTGAGTAGGTAGAAGGCATGATGTGTCAATGTCTTTCATCCTGCTTTCCATCGTCCGGAGGTCTCAGACTTTTTTTTTCTAGGATCAGATCGATGGCATTGGACCCAAGAGGAGCACCAAGGAGAGTGCTATTGGCTGGATCAATGGCTCGTGCTCCTGGTAAAACGGCACTAATATTCTGGATCATCTGTCGATTGATAGAAACTATTTTACGTTTTGTGGGGTTTAAAGATAGGCCCAGGCTTTCTCTCATGTCTTTAACTTTACTGATGTCCTCTAGGAGAGATTCTGTTGTGCCAGCTAGGGTACCATCATCCAGGAACCAGATATTGAACTCACTGGAGAGTACTTCTGTGACTTCCTTGATGACCAAACAGAATAGAAAGGGGGTGAGAGGGTCCCCCTGTTGCACGCACTCACATGAGTCAATTTCATGGTCCCCAAACAATAGTTTGGAAGTCACACTATAACACGATTCTATGAAGGGATAAAGGGAAGGGAAGTTTCTATAAACTACTTGGAGAGCAGCATCCTTTCTGACTGAGTTGAAAGCGTTGGCAAAGTCCAATTTGATCAAGGCTTTTTCATCGGACAAGTTTTTGATATATACTCGTGCTGCTTGGGCAGCTGCTTCACAGCCCTGTTGAACGCCAAAACCGAGCTAAGTTGGTTTCAGCATTGCAGCAGCCTCTTGACTCATTCTTCTTACTGCAGCCTTGGCGACTAGGCGCCGAAGGGTGTTGCCCACTGCAATGGGCCTGATTCCGCCATCCTTTATCCGGAGGGCACGCAATGAGGCACCAAAGAAAAGGGATCTAATGGCCTCTGGGGCACTGCCAGCCAGGCATAGGTTGAAGATTGAGACACTTATGCAACATATGGGAATCTTTATTCAGGAAACGTTTCGCAACACAGTGGCTTCATCAGTCCAATACAAAGTAGAAAGGCATAAGGGGAGGAGGAGTTTGAGGTAAACAGTCCCTCAGCCTGGAGTCGATGTGTTCAGTCCATCAGTCTTGTAGAATGTACAGCATAGGGCCGTAGGCGTGGCTTATATACTGTAGTGAGGTGAGGTGAAGCAGGAGGTGGGGTCATAGTGGTACCATCCACTAGTCGAAGTAGGTCTACGTCCAAAGGTTGGACAAGTATAGAAGAATTCTTTGTAACAAGATCCCATGATGCCGCAGTGTCTGACAGTTGTGATGAATGATTTGAAAAACCGACAAGTTGAAGATTGAGACACTTATGCAACATATGGGAATCTTTATTCAGGAAACGTTTCGCCACACAGTGGATTCATCAGTCCAATACAAAGTAGAAATAAAGATTCTCATATGTTGCATAAGTGTCTCAATCTTCAACTTGTCGGTTTTTCAAACCATTCATCACAACTGTCAGACACTGCAGCATCATGGGATCTTGTTACAAAGAATTCTTCTACACTTGTCCAACCTTTGGACGAAGACCTACTTCGACTAGTGGATGGTACCACTATAACCCCGCCTCCTGCTTCACCTCACCTCACTACAGTATATAAGCCACGTCTACGGCCCTATGCTGTACATTCTACAAGACTGATGGACTGAACACATCGACTCCAGGCTGAGGGACTGTTTACCTCAAACTCCTCCTCTCCTTATGCCTTTCTACTTTGTATTGGACTGATGAAGCCACTGTGTTGCGAAACGTTTCCTGAATAAAGATTCCCATATGTTGCATAAGTGTCTCAATCTTCAACCTGTGCCTGGCTGGCAGTGCCCCCAGAGGTCATTAAATCCCTTTTCTTTGGTGCCTCATTGTGTGCCCTCCGGATAAAGGATGGCGGAATAGGCCCATTGCAGTGGGCAACACCCTTCGGTGCCTAGTCGCCAAGGGTGCATTAAGAAGGATGAGTCAAGAGGCTGCTGCAATGCTGAAACCAACTTAGCTCGGTTTTGGCGTTCAACAGGGTGGAAAATTTGGTAAGTTCAGACAGCATCCTCTCTGAAACCTCACCAAGTGCTGGATTGAGTATTTGTTTTAAGTGTTGAGGCCTTAAACCGGTGAAACCTCCTGCTGAGCCTTGTGGAAATGACATACACAGCTTTATACACATCAGCATCCTGTAAGGTTAGATGTTCTTCGCCTGCTGCAATGTCAGGAAGGTCAGTGCTGGTACTGGGAGACCTGGGTAGATGTTTGTCCTTCAGAGCTTGTGCCGTGTTGATATCCTGGGAGCAATGGTATTCTAACTGGTTATAAGTCTCAGTGCTCCAGTAGTATTACCCTCTTCTATTTATTTGCTAATTTGGGCTCTGATTTTTGAGGCATCGGGTGTCCTGTTGTTGGCATTTGCCTGGCGGGTGTTTGTCGCCCTAGGGGGGAGACGGACGAGGTTGTCATCCCTTGGGAGTGCATTTATTGCCCTGATAACATGTGTTGCTAGTGACTTATCCCTCCTTGGTGGGACAGCCTAACACGCATTGCCGAAAAGCAGCAAGTTGTGCCAGGATCTGTTGTTTGAAGGAGCATCGTTGACTTTCTTCAGAAGGTCAGTGAATTTGCTAGCAGCTTGAGGACGAGCTCCTTTGCGGATGTGTGCCAGAGTCCTGGTGGATGTTAATTTGATTGCAGATTTGAGGTCCTCTGTAGAAGTAAAGTAATGGTAGCTGTCAGTGCTGTCAGTGGTTAGTGAGGTTAAAGGTACCTCTGACTCCCCGGCTAATCAAGGTAAGAATATTCTGATTGTGGGAGACTCTCAGGAAAGGTATGTGAACCGTGCTTTTTGTAACAATGATAGAAAAGTCAGACAGAGGGTGTGCCTCCCAGGAGCTGGTGTTGGTGATATAGTCAGCAGGTTGGATAATATTATGTCAGGTAATGGGAACAAGCCCATTATCTGTCTTAGTGCTGGTGGAAATGACATTGGGAAGAGCAGGAGACAGGAGATACTGGATAAATACAGGTCAGCCATTGAAGTAGACAGGTCAAGGGGAGGCATCCCTATCATATGTAGCATCTTGCTTAGAAGGGGAGTGGGCAACGAATGGATGTCTAGGGCAATTGGTATAAATTGCTGGCTAGACAGGTACTGCAAGGAACTTGCAATCCCATTCTTTGATAACTGGAACAAATTCTATGGCAAACATGATATGTATGCAAAGGATGGGGCTCATCTTTCTGGGTTTGGAGTTATTGCATTAGCCAATTCGATTGAGGGGGTAATTGATGACTTGTCTAGGACTTTAAACTGATAGATTATAGAGGTATAGGTGTTTCTGGGAAACAATCAGGCTCCAGTATTATTGTTGGAAACAGCAGATATTACCAGGATACCTTAGGGATATGTTCAAAAGACAATATTCAAAATGAAGTTCCTAATAAAGGCAAAGCAACTGATCAACAAACAGAGATAGTAGAGGGCAACGAGTGACTAGCTCCCTTAAGGTTTACTATACAAATAGTAGTAGGCTAAGAAGTAAGATATATAAACTAACATTACTGTCAAGTGCAGGTAATATAGATATTATTGTTATAACAGGGACCTTGTTCAATATGTTGATAGGGTCAACAGGAAGCGTGGTTGAGTGGCGATGTATGTCAGAGATAATTTAAATTGTTGCGTTAGACATGATATAGGAATAGAAACATCGGACACATTCTGTTTGGCTACAGTTTCTCGAGGGGTATGAAAAAATAATTTTGGGTGTGATATATAGGACCCCAAACCTTGACAGGGAGGGCAGTAAGCTGCTATGGGACGAAATTCATAATGCGTCTAGATATGAAAATGTTGTGTTAATGGGGATTTTAACTTTAGACAAATTGATTGGAACAATTTGACAGGAAATCTTGAGTCTGATGACTTTCTTCATACAGTTCAGGATTGCTTTGTAAAACAGTTTGTGACAGAACCAACTAGAGGAAACAATCTGCTTGACTTGGTTCTTACCAACAAAGAATCACTAATTAATAATCTTGAGGGAAAGTGATCACAAATCACTTAGTTTCGATATATTATAGAATTACCCAGTAAACTGCAATCAAGTCTGTGTCCCAGACTTCCGGTTGACTGGTTTCGTGGGACTGAAAAATTACCTGGGTGGGCTGAATTGGGATGATCTGACTATGGATCAGGTAGATGGTGTTGGTTGCCAATATAACGTTTTTCAGAGCATAGTTCTAGCTGCTCAGTCAACTTTTGTTCCGAGTAGGGAAATTAGATCGTACAAAAATGATCCCGGATGGATGAACAATAGATTAAAACATCTCATTGGTCAAAAGAGAGGCATTTTTAGGCATATCAAAAGGGGGGATGGGCAGTTAAGAAATCAATATATTCAATTAGAGTGAGAAATAAAAATAGGAATAAGCAAAAAGGGATTATGAGGCTAAGGTCGCAAAGGGTTTCGAAGACTAACCCAAAAGGGTTCTTTCGCGTATACATAAGTAAGATTAGGGACAAGATAGGTCCACTTATGAGTAACTCAGGTCAGATCACTGACAGTGATAGAGTGTGAAATCTTCAATACTTACTTCCTCTCAGTTTTTGCTCAGGAAGATACTAGCGAAATTCCCAAAATAATAAATTATGTAGAACAGGACGATAATAAACTTCGCACGTTGCGGTAACTAGTGACATGGTCCTTAGACAAATAGAGAAATTAAAACCTAACTAATCCCCAGGCCCTGATGAATTGTTTGCAAGGGTTTTATAGGAATGTAAAGATTAACTTTGCTAATAATTTCAATATAATTTCAATATATCACTACAAACTGGCATAGTGCCTGATAAGTGGAAAATGGCAATTGTAATACCTATTTACAAGGCAGGTGACAGGTCCTTAGCTTCGAACTATAGACCAATTTAGCCTTACTTCCATAGTAGGAAAATTTATGGAATCAATAATTGCCAAGGCAATTTGTAGCCATCTTGATAGGCATAAATTGATAAATGAATCTCAACACGGTTTTACTTAGGGGCGTTCCTGTCTTACGAATTTACAAACTTTTTTCGCTAAGGTGTAATGAATATGATATTGTGTATATGGACTTCAGTAAGGTTTTTGATTGAGTTCCATATCAGAGGCTTTTGAGGAAACATAAGGCACACGGAATAGGAGGAGAAATTTTTTCCTGAGTAGAGGCATGGATGACAAATAGGCAGCAAAGAGTTTGCTTAATAGGGAGAAATCAGAATGGGGACACGTCACAAGCGGTGTTCCGCAGGGGTCAGTGTTGGGCCTCTTGTTGTTCATAATTTTCATAAACGATACAGATTAGGGAATAAATAGCGAAATAAGCAAATTTGCTGATGACACCAAAATAGGACGCCCAGTTCATTCTACTGAGGACATTAGTGCACTCCATGATGATTTGAATAGACTGATGCAGTGGTCAGGGAAGTGGCAGATGCAGTTTAATATAGACAAATGCAGAGTTCTAAATGTTGAACAGGACAATAATCATGCCACTTATATGCAGAATAGTGTAGATCTTAATACTACAGATTGCGAAAAGGATTTAGGAGTTCTGGTTAGCAGTAATCTGAAACCAAGACAGCAGTGCAAAAGTGCTCGCAATAAATCTTAACGAATCCTTGGCTTCATATCAGGAAGCATAAATAATAGAAGTCCTCAGGTTGTTCTTCAACTCTATATATACTTTGTTAGGCCTCTTTTAAACTATTACAACAAGTGTGAGTTTTATAATATCCACTGGCTTGGTAGATCCCCACACCATGTGTTATTACAAGAAATGTCAACGTTACAATATACACTGGTTTGGTATATCCCCACACCTTGTCTTATTACAACAAGTGTCAGTGTTATAATATACACTGGGTTGCTAGATCCCCACACCTTGTGTTATTACAACAACTGTCAATGCTATAATATACACTGGCTTCCTATACCTTCACACCTAGAGTTATTACAACAAGTGTGAGTGTTATAATAAACACTTGCTTGTTAGATCTGCACACCTTGTGTTATTATAACAAATGTCAAAGTTAAAATATTCACTGGTTGGTACATCCCCACAACTTGTGTTATTTCAACAAGTGTCAGTGTTATAATATACACTGGCTTGGTAGATACCCACACCTTGTGTTATTACAACAAGTGTCAGTGTTATAATACATTGGCTTGGTAGATCCCACACCTTGTGTTATTACAACAAGTGTCAGTGTTATATTATAAACTGGCTTGCTAGATCCACACATCTTGTGTTATTACGGCAAGTGTCAGTGTTATAATTTACACTGGCTTGTTAGATCCCACACCTTGTGTTATTACGACAAGTGTCAGTGTTGTAATATACACTGGCTTGCTAAATCCTACACCTTGTGTTATTACGACAAGTGTCAGTGTTATAATATACACTGGCTTGGTAGATCCCCAAACCTTGTGTTATTACAAAAAGTGTCAATGTTATAATATACACTGCATTGGTAGATCCCACACCTTGTGCTAATACAACAGGTGTCAGTGCTATAATATACACTGGCTTAGTAGATACACTCACTTTGTATTATTACAACAAGTGTCAGTGTTATAATATAAATTGGCTTGCTAGATCCCCATACCTTGTGTTATTACAACAAGTGTCAGTGTTATAATATACACTGGTTGCTAGATCCCCACTCCATGTGTTATTACAACAAGTGTCAGTGTTAAAATATACACAGGCTTGGTAGATCCCCGCACTTTGTGCTATTACAACAAGTGTTGTGTTATAATATACACTGGCTTGCAGGATCCGCATACCACCGTGTGTTATTACAACAAGTGTCAGTGTAATAATATACACTGGATTGATAGATCCCCACACTTTGTGTTATTACAACAAGTGTCAGTGTTATAATGAAAACTGGCATGGTAGATCCCAACACCTTGTGTTATTACAACAAGTGTCAGTGTTAAAATATACACTGGCTTTGTAGAACCCCACACCTTGTGTTATTACAACAAGTGTCAGTGTTATAATATACACTTGCTTAGTAGATCACAACGTCTTGTGTTATTTGAAGTGCCAGTGTTAAAATATTCACTGGCTTGGTAGATCCTCATACCTTGTGTTATTAAAACAAGCGTCCGTGTTGTAATGTACACTGGCTTAGAAGATCACCACGTCTTGTGTTATTAGAAGTGTCAGTATTATAATATACACTGGCTTGGTAGATCCCTCACCTTGTGTTATTACGACAAATGTTAGAGTTATAATATACACTGGATTGGTAGATAACCACACATTGTGTTATTACGACAAGTGTCAATGTTATAATATTCACTCGCTTGGTAGATCCCCACAACTTGTGTTATTACAACAAGCGTCATTGTTATAATATTCACTGGCTTGGTAGATCCTCACACCTTGTGTTATTAAAACAAGCGTCCGTGTTGTAATGTACAATGGCTTAGAAGATCACCACGTCTTGTGTTATTAGAAGTGTCAGTATTATAATATACACTGGCTTGGTAGATCCCACACCTTGTGTTATTACGACAAATGTTAGTGTTATAATATACACTGGATTGGTAGATAACCACACATTGTGTTATTACAACAATTGTCAGTGTTATAATATACACTTGCTTGCTAGACCCCACACTTTGTGTTATTACAACAAGTGTCAATGTTATAAAATACACCGCCTTTGTATATCCCAAACCTTGTCTTATTACAACAAGTGTCAGTGTTAAAATATGCACTGGCTTGCTATTTCCCACACTTTGTGTTATTACAACAAGTGTCAGTGTTATAATATGCACTGGCTTGCCAGATCCCACACTTTGTGTTATTAGAACAAGTGTCGATGTTATAATATACACTGGCTTGGTAGATCCCACACCTTGTGTTATTACAACAAGTGTCAGTGTTATAATATACACAGGCTTACTGGATCCACACACCTAGTGTTATTACGACAGGTTTCAGTGTTATAATATACGCTGGATTAGTAGATCCCACTTCTTGTGTTATTACGACAAATGTCACTCTTGTAATATTCACTGGCGTGCTAAATCCTACACCTTGTGTTATTACGAAAAGTGTCAATGTTATAATATACACTGGCTTGCTCGATCCCCACACCTTGTGTTATTACGACAAGTGTCAATGTTGAAATATACAATGGCTTGCTAGAACCCCACAATTTATGTTATTAGAAGAAGTGTCAGTGTTATAATATAAACTGCTTGGTAGATCCCCACACCTTGTGTTGTTACAACAAGTGTCAATGTTATAATAAAGACTGGCTTGCTAGATTCCTACAACTTATATTATTAGAAGAAGTGTCAGTGTTACAATATACACTGGCTTGGGAAATCCCCGCACCTTGTCTTATTACAACAAGTGTCAGCGTTATAATATTCACTATCTTGGAAGATCCCCACAACTTGTGTTATTACATCAAGTGTCAGTGTTATAATATTCACTGGCTTTGTAGATCCCCACACCTTGTCTTATTACAACAAGTGTCAGTGTCATAATAAACACTGGCTAGGTAGATCCCACACTTTGTGTTATTAAAACAAGTGTCAGTGTTATAATATACACTGGCTAGGAAGATCCCCACAACATGTGTTATTACAACAAGTAGCAGTGTTGTAATATACACTGGATGGTGGATCCCACACCCTGTGTTATTACGGCAAGTGTCAGTGTTATAATATTCAGAAGATTGGTTGATCCTCTCAACTTGTGTTATTGCAACAAGTGTCAGTTTTATAATATACACTGGCTTGGTAGATCCCACACCTTGTCTTATTACAACAAGTTTCAGTGTTAATATACTCAGGTTTGATAGATCCCCCACACCTTGTGTTATTACGACAAGTGCCATTATTATAATATACACTCGCTTGGCAGATCCCACTTTGTGTTATTACGACAAGTGTCTATGTTGTAATATACACTGGCTTTCTAAATCCTACACATTGTGTTATTCTGACAAGTTTTAGTGCTATAATATACACTGGCTTGCTAGATCCCCACTCATTGTTTTATTAGGATAAGTGTCAGTGTTATAATGTTGACTTGCTTCGTAGATCCCCACACCATGTGATATTGCAACAAGTGTCAATGTTATAATATACACTGCCTTGGTAGATCCCTCACCCTTTGCTATTGCAACAAGTGTCACTCTTATAAAATACACTAGCTTGGTAGAGCCGCACACCTTGTGTTATTAAAACAAGTGTCAGTGTTATAATATACACTGGCTTGGTAGATCCCACACATTGCGTTATTACGACACGTGTCAGTGTTGTAATATTCGCTGGCTTGGTAGATCCCCACTCCTTGTGGTATTACAACAAGTGTCAGTGTTATAATATACTGTGGCCAGTTTGATCCCCACATCTTGTCTTATTACAACAAGTGTCAGTGTTATAATATCCACTCACTTGCTTGATCGCACACTTTTTTTATTGCAACAAGTGTCAATGTTATAATATACACTGGCTTGATAGATCCCAACTCCTTGTGTTATTACGACAAGTGTAGGTGTTATAATATACTCTGGCTTCCTCAATCCCCACACCTTGTGTTATTACAACAAGTGTCAATGTTATAATATACACTGGCTTGCTAGATCCCCACACCTTGTGTTATTACAACAAGTGTTAGTGTTATAATATACTATGGCTTGGTAGATCTCACACCTTGTGTTAATATGACAAATGTTAGTGTTATAATATACACTTGATTGGTAGATCGCAACACCTTGTGTTATTTCAACAAGTGTCAGTTTTGTAATATCACTGGATTGGTAGATCCCCTTAACTTGTGTTATTACAACAAGTGTCAGTGTTATAATATACACTGGCTCGGTAGATTCCACACCTGGTGTTATTACAACAAATGTCAGTGTTATAAAATACACTGGCTTGGTAGATCCTACACCTTGTACTATTACGAAAAGTGTCAATGTTGTAATGTGTACTTGCTTGCTAATTCCTACACCTTGTGTTATTCCGAAAAGTGATTGTGTTATAATATACACTAGCTTGCTAGATCCCCGCACCTTGTATTATTACGACAATTGTCAGTGTTATAATATTCACTGCCTTGGTATATCCCAACACCTTGTGTTATTACGACAAGTGTCAATGTTATAATATACACTGCCTTGGTAGATCCCACACTTTGTGTTATTACAACAAGTAACAGTGTTATAACAAACACTTGCTTGCTAGTTCCCCACACATTTTGTTATTGCAACAAGTGTCACCGTTACAATATACACTTGCGTGGTAGATCCTCACTCCTTGTGTTATTACAACAACTGCCAATGTTATAATATACACTGGCTTGGTAGATCCCACACTTTGTGTTATTACAACAAGTGTCAGTGTTATAATATAAGCTGGCTTGGTTGATCCCCACCCCTTGTGTTATTGCAACAAGTGTCAATGTTATAATACTCAATGGCTTGTTAGATCCCCACACCTTGTGTTATTACAACACGTGTCAGTGTTGTAATATACACTGCCTTGCAAGATCCCTACACTTTGTGTTATTACAGCAAGTGTGAGTGTTATAATATACACGGGCTTTCTAGATTCCCACACCTTGTGTTATTACAATAAGTGCTAGTGTTATAATATACACTGGCTTGCTAAACCCCCACTCCTTATGTTTTTACAACAAGTGTCAATGTTATGATATTTTCTGGCTTGATAGATCCCCACACCTTGTGTTATTAACACAAGTGTCAGTGGTATAATATACACTTTCTTGCAAAATCCCCACACTTTGTGTTATTACAACAAGTGTCAATATTATAATATACACTGCTTTGGTAGATCCCCACAGCTTGTGTTATTACAACAAGTGTCAGTGTTATAATGAACACTGGCTTGGTAGATCTCCACGTCTTGTGTTATTACAAGTGTCAGTGTTATAATATACACTGGCTTTGTAGATCCCCACACAATGTGTTATTACAACAAGTGTCAATGTTATAATATACACTTGCTTGGAAGATCCTAACACCTTGTGTTATAACAACAAGTGTCAGTGTTAAAATATAGACTGGCTTTGTAGAACCCCACACCTTGTGTTATTACAACAAGTGTCAGTGTTATAATATACACTTGCTTAGTAGATCACAACGTCTTGTGTTATTTGAAGTGCCAGTGTTAAAATATTCACTGGCTTGGTAGATCCTCATACCTTGTGTTATTAAAACAAGCGTCCGTGTTGTAATGTACACTGGCTTAGAAGATCACCACGTCTTGTGTTATTAGAAGTGTCAGTATTATAATATACACTGGCTTGGTAGATCCCTCACCTTGTGTTATTACGACAAATGTTAGAGTTATAATATACACTGGATTGGTAGATAACCACACATTGTGTTATTACGACAAGTGTCAATGTTATAATATTCACTCGCTTGGTAGATCCCCACAACTTGTGTTATTACAACAAGCGTCATTGTTATAATATTCACTGGCTTGGTAGATCCTCACACCTTGTGTTATTAAAACAAGCGTCCGTGTTGTAATGTACAATGGCTTAGAAGATCACCACGTCTTGTGTTATTAGAAGTGTCAGTATTATAATATACACTGGCTTGGTAGATCCCACACCTTGTGTTATTACGACAAATGTTAGTGTTATAATATACACTGGATTGGTAGATAACCACACATTGTGTTATTACAACAATTGTCAGTGTTATAATATACACTTGCTTGCTAGACCCCACACTTTGTGTTATTACAACAAGTGTCAATGTTATAAAATACACCGCCTTTGTATATCCCAAACCTTGTCTTATTACAACAAGTGTCAGTGTTAAAATATGCACTGGCTTGCCAGATCCCACACTTTGTGTTATTAGAACAAGTGTCAGTGTTATAATGAAAACTGGCATGGTAGATCCCAACACCTTGTGTTATTACAACAAGTGTCAGTGTTAAAATATACACTGGCTTTGTAGAACCCCACACCTTGTGTTATTACAACAAGTGTCAGTGTTATAATATACACTTGCTTAGTAGATCACAACGTCTTGTGTTATTTGAAGTGCCAGTGTTAAAATATTCACTGGCTTGGTAGATCCTCATACCTTGTGTTATTAAAACAAGCGTCCGTGTTGTAATGTACACTGGCTTAGAAGATCACCACGTCTTGTGTTATTAGAAGTGTCAGTATTATAATATACACTGGCTTGGTAGATCCCTCACCTTGTGTTATTACGACAAATGTTAGAGTTATAATATACACTGGATTGGTAGATAACCACACATTGTGTTATTACGACAAGTGTCAATGTTATAATATTCACTCGCTTGGTAGATCCCCACAACTTGTGTTATTACAACAAGCGTCATTGTTATAATATTCACTGGCTTGGTAGATCCTCACACCTTGTGTTATTAAAACAAGCGTCCGTGTTGTAATGTACAATGGCTTAGAAGATCACCACGTCTTGTGTTATTAGAAGTGTCAGTATTATAATATACACTGGCTTGGTAGATCCCACACCTTGTGTTATTACGACAAATGTTAGTGTTATAATATACACTGGATTGGTAGATAACCACACATTGTGTTATTACAACAATTGTCAGTGTTATAATATACACTTGCTTGCTAGACCCCACACTTTGTGTTATTACAACAAGTGTCAATGTTATAAAATACACCGCCTTTGTATATCCCAAACCTTGTCTTATTACAACAAGTGTCAGTGTTAAAATATGCACTGGCTTGCTATTTCCCACACTTTGTGTTATTACAACAAGTGTCAGTGTTATAATATGCACTGGCTTGCCAGATCCCACACTTTGTGTTATTAGAACAAGTGTCGATGTTATAATATACACTGGCTTGGTAGATCCCACACCTTGTGTTATTACAACAAGTGTCAGTGTTATAATATACACAGGCTTACTGGATCCACACACCTAGTGTTATTACGACAGGTTTCAGTGTTATAATATACGCTGGATTAGTAGATCCCACTTCTTGTGTTATTACGACAAATGTCACTCTTGTAATATTCACTGGCGTGCTAAATCCTACACCTTGTGTTATTACGAAAAGTGTCAATGTTATAATATACACTGGCTTGCTCGATCCCCACACCTTGTGTTATTACGACAAGTGTCAATGTTGAAATATACAATGGCTTGCTAGAACCCCACAATTTATGTTATTAGAAGAAGTGTCAGTGTTATAATATAAACTGCTTGGTAGATCCCCACACCTTGTGTTGTTACAACAAGTGTCAATGTTATAATAAAGACTGGCTTGCTAGATTCCTACAACTTATATTATTAGAAGAAGTGTCAGTGTTACAATATACACTGGCTTGGGAAATCCCCGCACCTTGTCTTATTACAACAAGTGTCAGCGTTATAATATTCACTATCTTGGAAGATCCCCACAACTTGTGTTATTACATCAAGTGTCAGTGTTATAATATTCACTGGCTTTGTAGATCCCCACACCTTGTCTTATTACAACAAGTGTCAGTGTCATAATAAACACTGGCTAGGTAGATCCCACACTTTGTGTTATTAAAACAAGTGTCAGTGTTATAATATACACTGGCTAGGAAGATCCCCACAACATGTGTTATTACAACAAGTAGCAGTGTTGTAATATACACTGGATGGTGGATCCCACACCTTGTGTTATTACGGCAAGTGTCAGTGTTATAATATTCAGAAGATTGGTTGATCCTCTCAACTTGTGTTATTGCAACAAGTGTCAGTTTTATAATATACACTGGCTTGGTAGATCCCACACCTTGTCTTATTACAACAAGTTTCAGTGTTAATATACTCAGGTTTGATAGATCCCCCACACCTTGTGTTATTACGACAAGTGCCATTATTATAATATACACTCGCTTGGCAGATCCCACTTTGTGTTATTACGACAAGTGTCTATGTTGTAATATACACTGGCTTTCTAAATCCTACACATTGTGTTATTCTGACAAGTTTTAGTGCTATAATATACACTGGCTTGCTAGATCCCCACTCATTGTTTTATTAGGATAAGTGTCAGTGTTATAATGTTGACTTGCTTCGTAGATCCCCACACCATGTGATATTGCAACAAGTGTCAATGTTATAATATACACTGCCTTGGTAGATCCCTCACCCTTTGCTATTGCAACAAGTGTCATTCTTATAAAATACACTAGCTTGGTAGAGCCGCACACCTTGTGTTATTAAAACAAGTGTCAGTGTTATAATATACACTGGCTTGGTAGATCCCACACATTGCGTTATTACGACACGTGTCAGTGTTGTAATATTCGCTGGCTTGGTAGATCCCCACTCCTTGTGGTATTACAACAAGTGTCAGTGTTATAATATACTGTGGCCAGTTTGATCCCCACATCTTGTCTTATTACAACAAGTGTCAGTGTTATAATATCCACTCACTTGCTTGATCGCACACTTTTTTTATTGCAACAAGTGTCAATGTTATAATATACACTGGCTTGATAGATCCCAACTCCTTGTGTTATTACGACAAGTGTAGGTGTTATAATATACTCTGGCTTCCTCAATCCCCACACCTTGTGTTATTACAACAAGTGTCAATGTTATAATATACACTGGCTTGCTTGATCCCCACACCTTGTGTTATTACAACAAGTGTTAGTGTTATAATATACTATGGCTTGGTAGATCTCACACCTTGTGTTAATATGACAAATGTTAGTGTTATAATATACACTTGATTGGTAGATCGCAACACCTTGTGTTATTTCAACAAGTGTCAGTTTTGTAATATCACTGGATTGGTAGATCCCCTTAACTTGTGTTATTACAACAAGTGTCAGTGTTATAATATACACTGGCTCGGTAGATTCCACACCTGGTGTTATTACAACAAATGTCAGTGTTATAAAATACACTGGCTTGGTAGATCCTACACCTTGTACTATTACGAAAAGTGTCAATGTTGTAATGTGTACTTGCTTGCTAATTCCTACACCTTGTGTTATTCCGAAAAGTGATTGTGTTATAATATACACTAGCTTGCTAGATCCCCGCACCTTGTATTATTACGACAATTGTCAGTGTTATAATATTCACTGCCTTGGTATATCCCAACACCTTGTGTTATTACGACAAGTGTCAATGTTATAATATACACTGCCTTGGTAGATCCCACACTTTGTGTTATTACAACAAGTAACAGTGTTATAACAAACACTTGCTTGCTAGTTCCCCACACATTTTGTTATTGCAACAAGTGTCACCGTTACAATATACACTTGCGTGGTAGATCCTCACTCCTTGTGTTATTACAACAACTGCCAATGTTATAATATACACTGGCTTGGTAGATCCCACACTTTGTGTTATTACAACAAGTGTCAGTGTTATAATATACGCTGGCTTGGTTGATCCCCACCCCTTGTGTTATTGCAACAAGTGTCAATGTTATAATACTCAATGGCTTGTTAGATCCCCACACCTTGTGTTATTACAACACGTGTCAGTGTTGTAATATACACTGCCTTGCAAGATCCCTACACTTTGTGTTATTACAGCAAGTGTGAGTGTTATAATATACACGGGCTTTCTAGATTCCCACACCTTGTGTTATTACAATAAGTGCTAGTGTTATAATATACACTGGCTTGCTAAACCCCCACTCCTTATGTTTTTACAACAAGTGTCAATGTTATAATATTTTCTGGCTTGATAGATCCCCACACCTTGTGTTATTAACACAAGTGTCAGTGGTATAATATACACTTTCTTGCAAAATCCCCACACTTTGTGTTATTACAACAAGTGTCAATATTATAATATACACTGCTTTGGTAGATCCCCACAGCTTGTGTTATTACAACAAGTGTCAGTGTTATAATGTACACTGGCCTGCCAGATCCACACACCTTGTGCTATTACAACAAGTATCAGTGTTACAATACACTGGCTTTGTTGATCCCCAAACCTTGTGTTATTACAACAAGTGTCAATGTTATAATAAACACTGGCTTGTTAGATCCCCAAACCTTATGTTATTAGAAGAAGTGTCAGTGTTATAATATTCACTGGCTTGGTAGATCTCTACACCTTGTGTTATTGCAACAAGTGTCAGTGTTGTAATATACACTGGTTTGGTAGCTCCGGCACCTTGTGTTATTACGACAAGTGTCAGTGTTATACAATACAATGGCTTGCTATATCCCACACCTTGTGTTATTATGGCAAGTGTCCGTGTAATAATATTCACTGGTTTAGTAGATCCCCACAACTTGTGTTATTACGACAAGTGTCAGTGTTATAATATACACTGGCTTGGTTGATCCCACACCTTGTACTTATTACGACAAATGTCAGTGTTATAGAGTACAATTGCTTGCTAGATCCCACACCTTGCGTTATTTCGGCAACTGTCAGTGTTATAATATTCACTGGCTTGGTAGATCCCCACAACCTGTGTTATTACAACAAGTGTCAGTGTTATAACATACACTTGCTCGGTAGATCACACACCTTGTATTATTACAACAAGTGTCAGTGTTATAATATACACTGGTTTGAAAGATCCCCAACACCTTGCGTTATTACGACAAGTGTCATTATTATAATACACTGGCTTGGTAGATCCCACACATAGTGTAATTACGACATTTATCAATGTTGTTATATGCACCGGCTTTCTAAATCCTACACATTGAGTTATTCTGACAAGTGCTAGTGTTATAATATACACTGGCTTGGTAGATTCCAACTCCTTGTTTTATTACGACAAGTGTCAGTGTTATAATATTCACTTGCTTGGTAGATCCCCACACCTTGTGTTATTACAACAAGTGTCAGAGTTATAATATACACTGGCTTGGTAGATCCCCACATCTTGTGTTATTACAACAAGTGTCAGAGTTATAATATACACTGCCATGGTAGATCCCACACCTTGCGTTATTACGACAAGTGTAAGAGTTGTAATATACGCTGGATTGGTAGATCCCCACACCTTGTGTTATTACCACAAGTGTCAGTGTTATAATATACACTGGCATGGCAGATCCCACACCTTGTGTTATTACAACAAGTGTCAGTGTTATAATATACACTGGCTCGGTAGATCCCACACTTTGTGTTATTACAACAAGTGTCAGTGTTATAATATACACAAGCTTGGTAGAGCCCCACACCTTGTGTTATTACAATAAGTGTTAGTGTTTAATGTACACTGGTTTACTATTCTCCCACACCTTATGTTATTACGACAAGTGTCAATGTTATAATATTCTATGACTTGATAGATCCCGACACCTCGTGTTATTACGACAAGTGTCAGTGTTATAATATTCACTGGCATGGTAGATCCTCACAACTTGTGTTATTACAACAAGTGTCAGTGTTATAATATACACTGGCTTGGTAGATCCTACACCTTGTGTTATTACAACAAGTGCCAGTGTTGTAATATCACTGGTTTTGAAGATTCCCACAACTTGTGTAATTACAACAAATGTCAGTGTTATAATATTCACTGGCTGGGGTAGATCCCCTCACCTTGTGTTATTACAACAAGCGTCAGCGTTTTAATATACACTGGCTTGCTAGATCCCACACCTTGTGTTATTACAACAAGTGCCAGTGTTGTAATATCACTGGTTTTGAAGATTCCCACAACTTGTGTTATTACAACAAGTGTCAGCGTTATAATATTCACTGGCTTGGTAGATCCACACACCTTGTGTTATTACAACAAGTGTCAGAGTTATAATATACACTGTCTTTTTAGATCCCCACAGCATGTGTTATTACAACAAGCGTCAATGTTGTAATATTCACTGCCTTAGTAGAGCCCCACACCTTGTGTTATTGCAACAAGTGTCAGTGTTATAATATACACTGGTTTGAAAGATCCCCAACACCTTGCTTTATTACGACAAGTGTTATTATTATAATATACACTGGCTTGGTAGATCCCCACACCTTGTGTTATTACAACAAGTGTCAATGTTGTAATATACACTGCCATGGTAGATACCACACCTTGTGCTATTACAACAAGTGTCAGAGTTATAATATACACTGGCTTGGTAGATATCCACATCTTGTGTTATTACAACAAGTGTCAGTGTTATAATATACACTGTCTTGGTAGATCCCACACTTTGCGTTATTACGACAAGTGTAAGAGTTGTAATATACGCTGGCTTGGAGATCCCTACTCCTTGTGCTATTACAACAAATGTCAGTGTTATAATATTTACTCTCTTGGTAGATCACCACACCTTGTTTTATTACAACAAGTGTCAGTGTTATAATATACTCTGGCTAGCTAGATCCCCACACCTTGTCTTATTACAAGAAGTGTCAGTGTTATAATATACGCTGGCTTGGTAGATCCCACACTTTGTGTTATTACAGCAAGTGTCAATATTATACACTCGCTTGGTAGATCACACACTTTGTGTTATTACAACAAGTGTCAGTGTTATAATATACACTGGCTATCTCCATCCCCACAAATTTTGTTATTACAACAAGTGTCAATGTTATAACATACACTGGCTTGCAAGATCCCCACACCTTGTGTTATTACAACAAGTGTCAGTGTTATAATATTCAATGGCTGTGGTAGATCCCCTCCTTGTGTTATTACAACAAGTGTTAGTGTTATAATATACACTGGCACGGTTGATCCCACACCTTGTGTTATTAAAACATATGTCAGTGTTATAATATACACTGGCTTGATAGATCCCCACTCCTTCTGTTATTACAACTAGTGTTAGTGTTATAATATACATTTGCTTGGTAGATCCCACACCTTGTGTTATTACGACTAGTGTCAATGTTGTGAAATACACTGGCTTGCTAATTCCTACACCTTATGAGATTCCGACAAGTGTTAGTGTTATAATATACTCTGGCTTACTAGATCCCCACACCTTGTGTTATTACAACAAGTGTCAGTGTTATAATATACGCAGGCTTGGTAGATACCCACACCTTGTGTTATTACAATAAGTGTTAGTGTTATAATGTACACTGGCTTACTATTCACCCACACCTTATGTTATTACAACAAGTGTCAATGTTATAATATTCTATTGCTTGATAGATCCCGACACCTTGTGTTATTTCAACATCTGTCAGTGTTATAATAGATACTTTCCTGCTAGATCCCCACTTTGTGTTATTACAACAAGTTTCAGTATTATAATATGCCCTGGCTTTCTAGATCCCCACACCTTGTGTTATTACAACAAGTGTCAGTGTTATAATATACGCTGGCTTGGTAGATCCCCACAACTTGTGTTATTACAACAAGTGTCAATGTTATAATATTCACTGGCTTGGTAGATCCCCTCACCTTGTGTTATTACAACAAGTGTCAGTGTTGTAATATACACTGCCTTTGTAGATCCCCACAGCTTGTGTTATTACAACAAGTGTCAGTGTTATAATATGCACTTGCTTTCAAGATCCCTGCATCATATGTTATTACAACAAGTGTCAATGTTATCATATACACTGGCTTGGTAGATCCACACACCTTGTGTTATTACAACAAGTTTCAGTGTTATAATACAATGGCTTTGTTGGTCCCCACACCTTGTGTTTTTACAACAAGTGTCAATGTTATAATAAACACTAACTTCTTAGATTCCCACATTATGTTATTAGAAGAAGTGTCAGTGTTATAATATACACTGGCTTTGTAGATCCCCACACCTTGTGTTATTACAACAAGTGCCAGTGTTATAATATTCACTCTCTTGGAAGACCACTACAACTTGTGTTATTACTACAAGTGACAGTGTTATAATATTCACTTGCTTGGTAAATCCGAAAACTTGTGTTATTTCAACAAGTGTCAGTCTTATAATATACACTGGCTTGCTAGATCCCCACACCTTGCGTTATTAGAACAAGTGACAGTGTTGTAATTTACAATGGCTTTGTAGATCCCCACACCTTGTGTTATTGCAACAAGTGTCAGTGTTATAATATGCATTGGCGAGGTAGCTCCCAAACCTTGTGTTATTACGACAAGTGTCAGAGTTATAATTATACTTGCTTGTTAGATCCCACACCTTGTAGTTATTACGACAATGGTCAGTGTTGTAGTATACAATTGCTTGCTAGATCCCACTCCTTGTGTTATTACGGCAAGTGTCAGTGTTATAATATTCACTGGCTTAGTAGATCCCCGCACATTGTGTTATTACAACAAGTGTCAGTGTTATAATACTCATTGGCTTAGTAGATCCCCGCACATTGTGTTATTACAACAAGTGTCAGTGTTATAATATACACTAGCTTGGTAGATCCCACACCTTGTGTTATTACGACAAGTGTCATTATTATAATATACACTAGCTTGGTAGATCCCACGCCTTGTGTTATTACGAGAAGTGTCAATGTTGTAATATACACTGGCTCTCTTAATTCTTCACATTGTGTTATTCTGACAAGTGCTAGTGTTATAGTATACACTGGCTTGCTAGATCACCACTCCTTGTTTTATTACGACAGGTTTCAGTGTTATAATATTCACTTGCTTGGTAGATCCCTACACCATGTGTTATTACAACAAGTGTTAATGTTATAATATACACTGCCTTGGTAAATACCACTCCTTTAGCTATTACAACAATTGTCAGTGTTATAATATACACTGGCTTGGTAGAACCCAAACCTTACGTTATTACGACAAGTGTCAGAGTTGTACACTCTCTTGGTAGATCCCCACACCTTGTTTTATTACAACAAGTGCCAGTGTTACAATATACTCTGGCTAGCTAGATCCCCACACCTTGTCTTATTTCAACAAGTGTCAGTGTTATAATATGCATTCACTTTCTTGATCGCACTCTTTCTTGTTTTTACGACAAGTGTCCGTGTTATAATATACGCGAGGTTGGTAGATCCCACACTTTGTGTTATTACAACAAGTGTCAATATTATTCACTCGCTTGGTAGATCCCACACTTTGTGTTATTACAACAAGTGTCAATGTTATAATATACACTGGGTTGGTAGATCCCACACCTTGTGTTATTACAACAAGTGTCAGTGTTATAAAATACTCTGGCTTGATCGATCCCCACACCGTGTGTTATTACGACAAGTGTAAGTGTTACAATATACACTGGCTTGCTCCATCCCCACACCTTGTGTTATTACAAGAAGTGCCAATGTTTTAACATACACTGGCTTGCAAGATCCCCACGCCTTGTGTGATTATAACAAGTGTCAGTGTTATAATATACACTTGCTTGGTAGATCCCTGCACCTTGAGTTATTACAAGAAATGTTATAATATACACTGGCTTTCTGGATCCCCGCACTTTGTGTTATTAGAACAAGCGTCAGTGTTATAAAATACACTGGCTTGGTAGATCCCCACACCTTGTGTTATTACAACAAGTGTCAGTGTTATAATATACACTGGATTGGTAGATCCCCACACCTTGTGCTATTACGACAAGTGTCAGTGTTATAATATTCACTCTCATGGTAGATCCTCACAATTTGTGTTATTACAACAAGTGTCAGTGTTATAGTATACACTGGCTTGGTAGATCCTACACCTTGTGTTATTACAACAAGTGCCAGTGTTGTAATATCACTGGCTTTGTAGATCCCCACAACTTGTGTTATTACAACAAGTGTCAGTGTTATAATATTCACTGGCTGGGTAGATCCCCACACCTTGTGTTATTACAACAAGTGTTAGTGCTATAATATGCATTGGCTTGGTAGATGCCACACCTTGTGTTATTACGACTAGTGTCAATGTTCTAATATACACTGGCTTGCTAATTCCTACATCTTGTGTGATTCCAAAAAGTGTTAGTGTTACAATATACACTTGCTTACTATATACCCACTTTGTGTTATTACAACAAGTGTCACTGTTATAATAAACACAGGCTTGCTAGATCCCCTCACAATGTGTTATTACAACAAGTGTCAATGTCGTAATATACACTGGCTTGGCAGATCCACACACCATGTCTTATAACAACAAGTGTCAGTGTTATAATATACACTGGCTTGGTTGATCCCCTCACCTTGTGTTATTACAACAAGTGTCAATGTTATTACATACTCTGGCTTGGTAGATCCCAATACCTTGTGTTATTACAACAAGCATCAGTGTTATAATATTCACTGGCTTGATAGATCCCACACCTTGCGTTATTATATCAAGTGTCAGTGTTATAATATTCACTGGCTTTGTACATCCTCACAACTTGTGTTATTTCAACTAGTGTCAGTGTTATAATATTCACTGGCAAGGTAGATCCCACACCTTGTATTATTAGGTCAAGTGTCAGAGTTGCAATATACACTGGCTTGATGAATCCCCACTCCTTGAGTTATAACAACAAGTGTCAGTGTTATAATATTCACTCTTTTGGTAGATATCCACTCCTTGTTTATTACAACAAGTGTCAGTGTTATAATATACTCCGGCTTGGTAGATCCCACACTTTGTGTTATTGCAACAAGTGTCAGTGTTATAATATGCACTTTCTTGGAAGTTACCACACATTATTTTATTACAACAAGTGTCAGTGTTATAATATACACTGGCTTGATAGATCGCACACCTTGTGTTATTATGGAAAGTGTCAGTGTTATAATATTCACTGGCTTTGTAGATTCCCACAACTTGTGTTATTACAACTAGTGTCAGTGTTATAATATACACTGGCTTGATAGATCGCACACCTTGTGTTATTATGGAAAGTGTCAGTGTTTTAATATTCACTGGCTTTTTAGATCCCCACAACTTGTGTTATTACAACATGTGTCAATGTTATAATATTCACTGGCTTGCTAGATCCCCACACATTTTGTTATTACAACAAGTGTCAATGTTACAATATACACTTCCTTGGTAGATCCCTCACTTTGTGTTATTACAACAAGTTTCAGTGTTATAATGTACACTGCCCTGCTAGTCCCCTACACTTTGTGTTATTACAATAAGTGTTAGTGTTATAATATACACTTTCTTGCTAGATTCCCACACTTTGTGTTATTACAACAAGTGTCAGTGTTATAATATACATTTTCTTGCTAGATCCCCACACTTTGTGTTATTACAAAAAGTGTCACTGTTATAATATACACTGACTTGTTAGATACCCACACCTTGTGTTATTACAACAAGTGTCAGTATTGTAATATACACTGGCTCGGTAGATCCCCACAGCTTGTGTTATTACAACAAGTGTCAGTGTTATAATATGCACTGGCTTGGTAGATCTTCAGACCTTGTGTTATTAAAACAAGTGTCAGTGTTATAATGTACACTGGCTTTGTAGATCCCACACCTTGTGTTATTGCAACAAGTGTCAATGTTGTAATATAAACTGGCTTGGTCGATCCCCACACCTTGTGTTATTACAACAAGCGTTAGTGTTATAATATACACTGACTTTGTAGATCCCCACACCTTGTGTTATTACAACAAGTTTCAGTGTTATAATATACAGTGGTTTGGTAGATCCCCTCACCTTGTGTTATTATGGCAAGTGTCAGTGTTATAATATTCACTGGCTTCTTAGATCCCCACACCTTGTGTTGTTACAACAAGTGTCAATGTTATACTCTGGCTTCCTAAATCCCACACGTTGCGTTATTAGAACAAATGTCAGTGTTAAAATATACAATGGTTTGCTAGATCCCCACGCTTTGTGTAAGTACAGCAAGTGTCAATGTTATAATATACACTGGCTTGCTAGATCCGCACACCTTGTGTTATTACAACTAGGGTCAATGTTATAATATAACATTGGCTTGCTAGATCCCACACTTTGTGTTTTATAACAAGTGTCAAAGTTAGTGTTTTAATTGATGCTTCCACTGTATTTTTCATTCATGTTTATGCTGCTGAAATAAGTCGTTAAATTTTATTCTCCTACACTTTTCACATTACTCACATTAATAACTGTCAATTATTTTTGAGTGTTGGATCTGTCTCCACTAATGAACTCGTTGTCGTGAATACTATAACTGCTGTAATATTTATTGTTTCTTTAAAATGTACCAACTTACTGAGCCAAACAATTTTCCAATCATTCACAACTAACTTAACTCTTTCATACTTCTTATATCGTCAGTGTATATAGTATGATTAATTAATTTTCTATAAAAAATTATTGATAAATTCTGGAATTGCTTGTTCACTCTATTGCAAATAAAAAATTATTTGCCTTTTTGGGTCGAGCTAAATTATTTCTTCCTTTTTTTTTTAAATTAAGCAATAAAGATAATCTTTTATGCAGATTTAAATGATTTTTGAATGGCATATTTTAATATTTTATTTTATTATTTTTTTTCTTTATAATTAGCTGTTGTTCAGTCTATATTATCTTAATCTCCTTCAGTACTATTAATACGCTAAACAATAGTGAGTCAGAAGACAATAAAGTTACTGACCAGTACTCGCAGATTATCAGTGAATAATGCGTCTGTCTGGAGTTTTTCGACTCTTTGACCGCGGGTTCAAGCCCCACGTGTGATATGGTTTCTTTGCAGTTGTGTCCCTACGATTTCGTTAGTAATTATCCAACCTGCTTGAGAAAGACTGAGAGTGAAAGAATGAAAGTGAGAGAGTGAAAGAATGAAAGAGAGAGGGTGTATGAAAGTGTGTGAGAGACAGAGTGTGAGAGTGAGGGCGAGCAACTACATGTCTACCTGTAAACACACTACACTATAGAGGTGTAGTCTATTAATTTCAGTAGTAATTAACTCTTTTCAGTTAAATCTGCTCAAATGAAATACACGTATCATTTTTTCATATTTATGAATTTCAAGGTCACAATGTTGTTCTTGTATTTAATGATGTAGAGGCAGCCTTCACATGTTACTGGTTTTATTTTCCCTACAGAATTGTTTGGCTGAGAAGTTCTCGTCTTATAGAAGTTCCCGCCACCAAATGTATCTTTGCAAATTTGAGGAATGAAGAACTGAAGCCGCTTGGTATGGTGATGGTGGGCGGTGTGATGGTGGTGTGGGCGGTGGGCGTTGTGCTAGCAAGCTTCATCTTTCTCACTGAGATATTATACTTCAAGAATCACCTGCGTTAGGTCCAAGATCTAGTAGACCAGGCTATTATATAACAACATGAAGGAACACTGACAAACTCACGGAATCGTAATGACACGATTGCAAACAAACCATACCACTGGCGGGGTTAGAACCCGCGATCAGAGAGTCATGAAATTCTAGACCGACGCGCTAGCCACTGGTGTATAAATATACCTAGTTGGACGAATCTTATTGTAGCCATCTGGCCCAATGGCTAGCGTGTCAGTCAGGTGTTTTATGACTCTGATCGTAGGTTCTATCCCCGCCCGTGGTATGGTCTTTGAGCACTGACAGGCCTACTAGCCCATGCTAGACAGGTCTAACTCACACCCACCTACACCAACATTATGTTTTACATTAATTTTCATTGCCATATACTTTCGAAACACAAAAAAATAATACATTATAAAACTGCAAATCTGGCTTATCTGTTTATTTAAAAATAAATACAAACATTACGCCTCTTTCATTATTTTTCAGAACTGATCTGAAGAAATGTCATCAACAAACTTGTTAGTGTGGGGCCTAGAAATTTTTGACAAATTTTAAGTAAAAATAAATCTTGGGCTGCATTATTATTTTGTATGATTTTCATTATCGTCGGTGTCAGTCTTACAATAAACATTTGTGTTGAAGTGGTGTTTCATTTCAGAATTTTCGACTAACAAGAGCAAAGTTTCTTGCGGTTTAAAATAACAAGTGGCCAAACATTTGGACATATTTATTAAGAACTTAGATCTTTGAACCTTGAATACTTCTAACAAACCATACCTCGGGTAGGGGTTAGAACCAGCGATTAAAGAGTCACAGAACTCCAGACCGTCGCGTTAGCCACTGGACCAGCTGGCTACAGTCCAGTGACTAACGTGACGGTCTGGAGTTTTGTGACTCTCTGATCGCTGGTTGTAACCCCACCTGTAGTATGGTTGTTTGCAATCATGTTATTACGATTTCGTGAGTCATGTTCACCTCCAACACACACATAGTGACCTGAAAAATAAGAGTGACATATTTGAGATGAGTTCAGCTTAACAATGAGGTTTTGAATAAATGATTTAGAAAATCGACAAGTAGATAAATAAGACACTTTTGAAACATTCGGGTATCATTATTTTGGAAACGTTTCACCCCTCAGTGGCTTCTCCAGTCCAAGTACAGAACACTGGAAGATACCTGGAGGGGGCTCCCAGGGTCAACGCCTCCGCAGCGCAGTCCATGACCTGGCTTCACGGTGGATCAGGGCCTGATCAAGCAGGCTGTTACTGCTGGCTGCAAATTGTCTACAAACCCCAGCCAGGCTGATCAGATGCACGTCCAGTTCCCTTTTGAAGACAGCCAGGGGTCTATTGATAATCTTCCCCTGATACTTACTGTGTGATCTCATAGTGTACTGGTCATAGTGCCTGATCATGGACCGGGCCGCGGGGGCTTTGATCCCCGGAATAACCTCCAGGTAACCTCCAGGTAACTCCTGGTATTCCTGCTTTCCACTGGGGGAATGTTGCACCGCCTGCCAGGAACAAGTCTTAACCTTCACCAGCAAATCATCACTTGTTCGTTTTTTTATACGTTCAACATAGTTCGCCTGACAATCAACAATCTTCATAATTAAAAATGAATTTAGTGTGATCAGCGTATTGAACCCGTTGAATATAGAGCAATACTAAATTAGCACAATCGGTCCAAAATCGCTCAGGTTAGCTGAGGCCTCCACTCCCTCCATCTGAGGAAGTGAGAGGCTGAAAGTCAGTTTTCTGGGTCTTAGGCTCCCTACCCACAAGGAATGCTCCCTGGAGCCCACAAAGAGAAAATCCCCAAGGTATAGTTATTTACCTTGGTGTGGCGACCTGCCAAAATTTAAAGGATCACACACTGGAACCCCTTAAAATTATTTGGGTCAAGTCACAAAAAATAGTAAAACCAAATACAGTAGTCTTATATAACCGTCACAAAACTTGTCGTTGGAATTTTATGTTGTGATCCTGATCACTAGAGAACCTTCACTTACTGGTGTGACCGGGATGATTTGTTAAGTTTGGAGGGTCATCTGAGTAGTAACTTTATTGTTCTTTTGGGAAGGAAGGGGTTGAGTGAATTATATAAATTATACACAAATAACCCACATACAGAAGACTGAAATTTTATGAGGACGTTGTGCTCTGATTGAACCATTAACTAGACACACACAGGCATGAAGGGAAGGGAGAATTGATGTTTCTGTTTAACTAGTTAATGGTGTTATCGGAACGACACGTCTTCATAAATTTCAGTATAGCATGAGCTCGTTATTTGTAAATTAGGTAAAACGACAAATGTGTAACTCATGCGCCATTTCAGTGTGTCAAAGTTTCACTCTCCAAGAACACTGTCAAGCTGTTACAGCTAATACAGCGACACACAAGCTACACAGTATAAAGTATGAAGCAAAAAATTAAAATAATCGTTGCAGTAGACTTACTGGCCCATGCTGTACGTGGTAATGCTGATAATAATGATAGTAATGATAATAATAATAATAATAATAATAATAATAATAATAATAATAATAAGAAGAAGAAGAAGGATGATGATGATGATAATAATAATAATAATAATAATAATAATAAGAAGAAGAAGAAGAAGAAGAAGAAGGATGATGATGATGATAATAATAATAATGATAATAATGATAATAAAAATACTAATACTACTAATAATAATAATAATAATAATAATAATAATAATAATAATAATAATAATAATAATAATAATAATAATAATAATAATAATAATAATAATAATCTTTATTTCTACAAGTACATGATACAACTTAGAAAGGCCATTGCTGACATCAGTGACATACTCTATAAAAGCTCTTAGTTATCCAGAGCTTAAGTGATGACAAATTAGACACATGTGCAACTCTTGATTATCTTTACTGAGGAAACGTTTCGCCACACAGTGGCTTCATCAGTCCATACACAGGAGAAGCTAGAAGAACAGGAGGAGAATGAGGTAATCAGTCCCTCAGCCTTGAGTCGATGTGGTCAGTCAATCAATCTTGAATAGAATACGGCATATGAGCGGAGAAGCAGCTTATAAACCGTATGGCAGGAGAGGTGCAGCAGACGTAGGTGGTGTCACATTTGCCCAATGTGGAAGTAGGTCGTGCCCAAGAATTCTCAAGTATTAAGATCCCAAGAAGTTGCAGTGTCTGACATGTTTGTAGATGAATTGTTCACGTGTCGTTTCTGTGAACCATTCATCTACAGAGCTTAAGTGAGCAGAGAGAGCAAGTGTCTGAAGGAAACACCCTAATGTTTGCACATGTACCGCGGACCGAACCATGGATCTCAATGTGAGAGTTGAGTGAGCTATGTGATTGCGGGGTTTATTGTTTTAAGGATAACTCTTGATAATACTTCATAGATGATGAATGTTATGCAGGGTTCTGCATGACATTGTAATGTTGTTATGCAGGGTTCTGCATGACATTGTAATGTTGTTATGCAGGGTTCTGCATGACATTGTAATGTTGTTATGCAGGGTTCTGCATGACATTGTAATGTTGTTATTCTGCATGACATTGTAATGTTGTTATGCAGGGTTCTGCATGACATTGTAATGTTGTTATGCAGGGTTCTGCATGACATTGTAATGTTGTTATGCAGGGTTCTGCATGACATTGTAATGTTGTTATGCAGGGTTCTGCATGACATTGTAATGTTGTTATGCAGGGTTCTGCATGACATTGTAATGTTGTTTGTTCTGCATGACAGTTATGCATGGTTCTGCATGACATTGTAATGTTGTTATGCAGGGCTCTGCATGACATTGTAATGTTGTTATGCAGGGTTCTGCATGACATTGTAATGTCGTTATGCAGGGTTCTGCATGACATTATAATGTTGTTATGCAGGGTTCTGCATGACATTATAATGTTGTTATGCAGGGTTCTGCATGACATTGTAATGTTGTTATGCAGGGTTCTGCATGACATTGTAATGTTGTTATGCAGGGTTCTGCATGACATTGTAATGTTGTTATGCAGGGTTCTGCATGACATTGTAATGTCGTTATGCAGGGTTATGCAGGGCTCTGCATGACCTTGTAATGTTGTTATGCAGGGTTCTGCATGACATTGTAATGTTGTTATGCAGGGTTCTGCATGACATTGTAATGTTGTTATGCAGGGTTCTGCATGACATTGTAATGTCGTTATGCAGGGTTCTGCATGACATTATAATGTCGTTATGCAGGGTTCTGCATGACATTGTAATGTCGTTATGCAGGATTCTGCATGACATTGTAATGTTGTTATGCAGGGTTCTGCATGACATTGTAATGTTGTTATGCAGGGTTCTGCATGACATTGTAATGTATATACAGTAGAGATGGGTGTCATAATAGCATGAATGTGCTTTTGGGGGTACTGTAAAGTAGGTTAAACTATAATTATAAAGAAATCCTGCTAGGTATTTATTTTCCAACTGTGTTTGGGTACGCGGGGTAAGAATGGCTGAGGGGAGTCACGCGGAGTCAGCATGGTGTAGAAGCTGGCGTCGGAGATGCTGTGTATGTAAGCTAAGTTTGTAGTTGTGTACTCCTTTTGTTTAGCTAACCCAAGCCATAGGCTCTTCTATGGCTTACCTGTAAGCCCACCTAGGCCCTGACATGGTCAGTGTGCGGTGGGATGAGTGAGGAAATAAGAAATGGGGTTGGTATTGGAGTAGAGTCGGCCTGGTGCTGACTAGGCCGAGTGTTGTGGTTACTGGACTGCCAAGCAGCTGTTTCTTGTGTACCGTCATTTGGGCGTTTAGAATAGAAAACAGATGAAGGTGTTTCTAGAGTGTGTATATAGTGTTATGTTGAATAAATAGATATATTTTATTAACTAGGATTTTTTTTGCCTAACCCTCTATTAACCAACCCATTGAAGTAACAAATACTGGTTTAGCGTTTTCTGTTTTGACTGGGATAGCTCTGAGTGTCCTGTTTTTCCTTGACATGTGTGTAACTTTTACCTTTGCCTTTAGACACAGCTCAAGCCCCCAGGTATCCTACTTTTCTGTGTAACATGGGGGCCTGTATATGGGAGAATTATCAAATTTTGTGTGATAATTCCAGTTTGCAACCTGGAAAATCAATAACCATTCTTTACTGGGTTGGTTAGAGGAAGCATTCACTATAGCACTCACTGTTGAGAAATGGGATTACCAGTTAAGCTTAATTTTAAATTTAAATATAGGGAACACTTAGCTGATAAAAGACAGCAAATCGTCTACACAGCCGCCCCTGCAGACGAGGTCTTGAATTGTTGTCATGATCATCTCTCAACGGGCTGGAATAGATCATATTATGTAAACAATAATTTACCCATAGGGGGTGTTATGTCAGCATATTTCATTCACTGATGGCTGACAAACTTACTTGTGTGGACTCAAAAGTCCGCACCTAACTGCCGACTATAGGTTGATTACAAACTCCTTGCGACTCAAGAACTGCGCAGTCTCCCGTACTACAAGAAATTTGTAACCTACCTTGCTCTTGTAGCGTGAGCTATGGTGTTCTTCACACCTTCGACAGGTATCGGTGACTTGATAGAAGCTGAAGTGTACTTGGATGTCCACGTCTTCCAGAGTCTAGGAATACGTACACTGGTACACTATGTTCCACAAGATTTGTCTTTATTGTTCACAATCTTATCACTAAAGAAGCTGATCACAGTTCTCTTAAGTGTTTATTGTGTTTTATGAGACACTTTGTTCACACTAACGCACAGATCGTTCTTTGTTGGTTATCCTGGCGTCAGTGTCACTCTCAGTAGAGTCAAAAGTAATCTGAAGATGCCACAACGGCCCACGCCGTCACTGCCCCCATCACAAAGGAAAAGCTGACCTAGTACTTTTGCTTCCTTGCCACTTCCTCGATGAAGCAAAGCAGAATGTTTGATTCTTGCTGTCTTAAGCATAGACAACAATGTCCAATATCTTTACTATGGTAATAAAGTGGGAGCAGGATTTTCCTTAATTGTCCTGCTAAGGTAAGAGATGTACTGTCTCTTATTAAAATACACTCAGCAACACTGGAATGCACGGAGCGGCAGTCGCTTGACCACAGGTCATATACTGGTACTGCATCTGGGATCAATTACTCGCTGTAGCAGTAAACAAGATATTTGCCCCTTCTGAAAGGGCTGGGCCCCTCAGGGCTTGAAGGGGCTGAAGGGGCTGAAGAGGGCTGAAGGGGGCTGATACCCCCCTCCTGGAGAAAATTTATCCACACTCACTAAAATAATAATTTACCTTTGTGTGCAATATTGCTGGTTTTTAGGGTGTTATTATTAACTAATTCCTTGTGCATAATTTACCTTTGTTTGCAGTATTGCTGGTTTTTAGGGTGTTATTATTAACTAATACCCTGTGCATAATTTACCTTTGTGTGCAACTTTGCTGATTTATAGGGTGTTATTATTAACTAATACCCTGTGAATAATTTACCTTCCTGTGCCATCTTGTCCCCTCAAGGAAGGTTCCTTGATGTTGGTGAGGGGCTCTTGATTTAGGTAATTGGATCTGTGCTCCAGTTCCCCGAATTAAGCCTGAATGCCTTCCACATCTCCCCCTCCCCCAGGCACTGTATAATCCTCCGCTGTATAATCCTCCGCTTCCCCCTTGATTATAATAATAATAATGTGCCATCTTGTTGATTTTTAGGGTGTTATTAATACCTGATATTTTGTGCATAATTTACTCTTGCAGGTACAATCTTGCTGATTTTTAGGGGGTTATGTTTACCTAAATTTCTGGGAATAATTTTCCTTTGCAGGTGCAGTAGCTCCATTTTTTCTGCCAGGGTTTTGTTTTTGTGTGCAATCCTGTTTAATTTGAGGGAGTCATATGATAATCACTCGTTGTGAATATATTACTTCGGTGTATGTACTTTGCTGTGTGCTTTATTATTTTATATCAGTAAGTTCTGTGGCTGATAGCAAGATTTGGTGCTATCATTTCCCAAAATGACTGACACTAGTGAAAATTCTGGGGATGACATGCAAGTGAAACAAATGTGACATTTTATTGGGCAATGTTTCGCTCATCAGGAGCTTTTTCCAAGCTGTTACAAACAATACAGAGATGGAGTCTCAGGCTGCAGTCCTATAATGTTAGTCATACATATTACCGGGAAGCAAAATGTGACGGCAGATACTCCTTCCCGTGTTTAAGGTAGGATGGGTAAAGGGACCATATGGGTAGCTTAGCTCTTTTTTTTTTTTTTTTTTTTTAGTGAGGGGACATTGTGGAGCCTTCCACAGGTCGATCAAAGCAGCCTTTCTTTGAAGGGCAAAGCTCTAATAAGTTTATTGTTATCTTCACTCGTTACAATAATGGATTCAAATTAGATAAATTTAGATTTAGAAAGAATGTAGGAAAGTATTGGTTTGGAAATAGGGTAGTTGATGAGTGGAACAGTTTGCCTAGTAGAAGAACTGAAACACTTATGCAACATATGGGAATCTTTATTGTAGAAACGTTTCGCCACACAGTGTCTTCATCAGTCCAGTACAAAGTATTGGACTGAAATCGATGTGTTCAGTCCATCACTCTTGTAGGAAGTACAGTATAGGGCCAGAGAGGTGGCTTATATACTGCAGTCAGGTGAGTCGAAGCAGGAGGAGGCGGGATCACTGTGGGACATTCCACTAGTGTAAGTAGGTCATCGTCCTAAGGTTGGACAAGCGTTGAAGTCTTTGCACCAAGATCCATGATGTTGCAGTGTCTGACAGTTGTGATGAATGATTTTGAAAACCGACAAGTCTCAAGTGTCTCAATTCTTCAAACTGTCGGTTTTCAAAACTATTCATCACAACCGTCAAACAAATTAATTTTTATAAGTAACACACATGTACAACAATTATCTTTATTCTGATAGGTTTAGCGTACCCAGTAGGCTTCTTCAGTCGAATACCTCTTCAAGGGGGGCTCTTTCGCGTGGTGAAGAGGCTCTTGGTCTGAGAAATTAGACCTGTCGGTCTCCTTCCTCAGACCGAACCTAATTACCCCCCAATCCCCCCATCCCAATCCCATCCTCCCCATCCTCCCCTTTTTCCTTTCCTCCTCCTCCTCCCCACCCCTCCCTTTTGCCCTTCCTCTTTTTGGCCTTTGGGATTTTTCCCACAGGCATGCTAGTTCCTAGGTAGGGGAAAGGGTACCGGGGTCCATCCCATTCCGTTGAGGTTCTTGGCGGTGGCATAGTTTGCCGTGAAATCTGGATCACCTGTGGATGTCCTGATCCCTCTCCTGTATCCCGGAGGGTGGCTTTGGGTGTCTTTTGGGCGACGGGTGTATCTCTGGAAGCCACCTTTCAGATTCTTGGGGTGGTGACCGAAGGAGGTATGCTTTGTGGTGGATATCCGGCCACCCTCTCTTTTGTCCACCGAGGTAGCTCGGCAGATGTGAGGTTGCTATCCCGGATTGCTGGTTTACTGGCATGAAGGGTAGGGTATGGCATGGGTTCTATGCTGCATCTGCACTACTTGCGGTGCTGAGGTCCTCTTGGGCGCGGAGGGAGATTTCCGGCTATTTCATTCTTCCTGGGAACTATTCCTCTCCTCTCCCTCCTTTTTTATTCTTTTTTTTCTTTTTCTTTTCTTTTCTTCTTTCTTTTTTTTCTTAAAAACAAAAAGAAAAGGAGTAACCTAACCATAGAGAAACCAGTCCATGAACCTACTACCACCGGGCCCCTTCTTGATAACGCACCAAATTATGACCCTGCCTCGTTTTTTAACCACTCTTTGGACACTCCTGTTGCCCCTGTACCTCTTGCTGGTGTTGTTTCCTCACCCACTTCAGGTACCAAGGTTTTGACTGACTCCTTCAATTTGTCTGACCTCAGCTCTTCTTTGACTATGCTTCCGGCCTCTCCCTCTACAATGCGGCAATTTTCGAATCACCAGTCCATTTCATATCGGACCAACTCTGGTAGCACTCCTAAATGCCAACGACAATCTCCTGATGATGTTACTTCATTACCTTCCCATTCTGCTCGGAAAAGACCGATATGTCATGCACTCCCTCTCCACGCTCAGTTTCGGACCACACAATGGAGTAAATTCTTTACTTTAAGACCGATTTCTTCTTCTGCCTATCTTTCCAGCCATAGTATTGGCAAAGCGCTCCTGCACCATGTTGGTAGAGATATTTCATTTCATGCTCTCAAGAGTTGTATGCATATCATCACTGTCCAGAATGCTACCCAAGCTCATGATCTTTCTCTCCTTTTGCATATCGATACTACTATCACTATTGAAAAACATCTTTCTCTCAATTCTTGTAGTGGTACTGTCATTCTGCCCCATACCATAGTCCAACAGAATTTCCAGACATGTGGCAATGACATTCTTGAACAGCTGCAACTCCAGGATCTCCCAATCCTCAAAGTAGACACTTATGTCCTTCCTGCCCACAGGCGGAGACGATACCCTTGCAAGGTGGCTCGATTAACTTTTGACAGCCGTAAACCCCCGTCCTCTGTTTATGTCACAGGACATTGGTTACAAGTTCGAAAGGTGATCCCTACACCGCAACAGTGTAGAAATTGCTGGCGTTTTGGTCACCCAGCAAAATATTGCAGATCTATAGCCAAATGCCCAGTCTGTGGTGCCGACGACCATTCTAATACATCTTGCAGTTGACCTCCATCTTGCCTTAATTGTCATGAGGCTGACCCTTCATACTCTCGCCAATTCCAGGTCTACTTAAATGATCATGAAATCCGTTGTCTCAAAGAGGCAGAAGGTCTCCCTTATGCTATGGCAGTTTCTCATCTCCGCCTCCAAGGGAGACTACCCTGTGTTTCTTATTCTCGTGTTTCAAAACGTCCCCCCGCTTCTGGGGTCCCATCTTCTGCAGCCTCCTCTGTGGTTACCCCTCCCATTGCCACTCCGGTATCTAATCCTTTTGCTGTCCTGGGCTCTGATGTCTCTACTACAACACCTCAGTCTGTTCTCACATCTTTGCATCCTTCCTCACAAGCCCCGGTATCGACACAACTTTGTACGACACCTTATACCAATTGCCCCTCTACTTCTCAGAAGTCCAAAAAATCCCCATTGCTCAAATCTTCTTTGCCCCCCTTCCCTTCTTCCACCTCTGCATTTTACCTTTCCAGTCTCTGTGCCTAGTTCTTTCCCTCTCTCTGGCTCTATTACAAGTGTGGAGGTTCACCCTCATCCTCGTACTATGCCTTTCACCCCCGTCCCCTCCAAAGTTTCTCCCTCTTCTGCCACCTCCCAGGTTTCTGCCTCTTCTGTTCTCTCCCACACTTCTTCTCCAGTCCCCTACACTCTTTCATCCTCCTCTACTTTGGTACAGTTCATTACTATCCCAATCTTTACTCACCCTCCTCCTGCTACCTCCAATATTGTCTCCCATACATCTTTGAATTCAGAAACACTTGAAGCCATTTTAGAATATATTGCAGAGACTAAACCTTCAATGGACACTGATCCACCTCCTGTTCTTTCTCTTCCCTCTCCTCCAACTCCACAACTCCATTCTTCGCAACGCTCCATTCCTTTGCTGCTTGAACATCTTCCGATGCCACCGCACATTGACTTTTCTAACCCCTCTAGTCCGTAGGTGCCCTTCCCTACGGATTCCTGGTATTTTCTTCATTGCCAATCATGGCCTATTTATAGTGGAATATCCGCTGCCTCAGGGGTAATCGGGGTGAGCTTCAGATGTTGCTATCCAGGTTTTCCCCTGTTGGTGCTTGCTTACAAGAACCAAAATTACACTCAGCTGTTTTCCAACCCATCTCAGGCTATAATTTATTGTATTCTTCAGATCCTTTCTCAGATGGGACCTTTAATGAAAGTGCCCTTCTTCTATGCAATGCTATTCCGTACTGTCAAGTATTTGTCCATACCTCGCTGCATTACATTGCAGCCCGTATCCACTTGAATAAGTGGTTTACAATAAGTTCTTTATATCTCTCTCCTTCTCGAGCATTTTCTATCCCAGATTTTGCCTTTCTTGTTTCATCCTTACCACCACCACTTCTGTTACTAGGCGATTTTAATGCCCACCATTTCCTCTGGGGGGTCTCATTGTGACTCACATGGCATCCAGTTGGAGGCTTTTCTCGCCTCTCACCCCCTCCGTGTTTTAAATATGGGTACTCCCCCCCATTTTGATCCTCGTACTCATACTCTCTCTTGCATCGATCTATCGGTCTGCTCTTCCTCTACTGCACTAGACTTCGCCTGGTCTGTTCTACCGGACTTACATGACAGCAATCATTTTCTAGTCATTCTTACTTCTCCATATTCACCACCTTTCCGTAGCCCTCACTGGCAATTTGATCGGGCAAATTGGGACCTTTACTCGCAGCTCACTGCTTTTAGTGAGGTTCCTTCTTCATCCTCCACTGATGAGCTCCTACACCTCTTCTCGACGTCAGTTTTCACTGCAGCTTCTCATACTATACCCCAAACCTCAGGCGTGCCTTGGTAGTCTCCTGCTTGTGCTCGTGCAGTACGTTTGAAACGCGCTGCATGGGGCAGGTACTGGTACAATAGAACCGATGAGAGACTTTTTGATTTTAAGCAGAAGCGTGCGGTCACTCGCCATGTCATCCGTGACGCTAAACACACTTGCTGGTGAGATTATGTTTCCACCATCACCTCTGCTTCCTCTATGAGTGCAGTCTGGAAAAAAGTGAGGAAATTGAGTGGTAAATACTCTCCTGACCCGGCTCCTGTTTTAAGGGTCGCCGGTGTTGATGTAACAAACCCTCTTGACGTTGCCTTTGAAATTGGCTCTCATCTGGTCCATATTTCCTGGGGGCTCCATCTATGCCCCTCGTTTCTTTCCTCAAAGTCTGCCAAAGAGTTAGTACCCTTGGACTTTTCTTCTCTCAGAGAAGAGCAGTATAATGTGCCTTTTACACTTCAGGAACTGGAGGCAGCACTCTCAGCTTGCCGATCATCGGCAGCTGGGCCTGATGACATTCACATTCGGATGTTACAACATTTACTTCAGTCAGCCCTTGTAGTCCTTTTACACCTCTTCAATCTTATTTGGTCACAATGAGTTCTTACCCAGCTGTGGAAATCCGCCATTGTTCTCCCTTTCCGCAAGCCGGGTACTACAGGACATGATGCCTCCCACTATCGTCCCATTGCTCTTACTAGTGCAGTTTGCAAACTGATGGAACGTCTGGTAAATCGACATTTAACGTGTTATTTAGAGACACACAACAGTCTCTCCACTAGTCAACATGGCTTTCGTAAGGGCCGATCTACCATAGACCCCTTACTACGCTTGGATACGTATGTTCGTAATGCCTTTGCGAATAACCACTCAGTTATTGCCATATTTTTTGACCTTGAGAAGGCATATGACACAACTTGGAGGTATAATATTTTGGCCCAAGCCCACTCCTTAGGCCTCCGAGGCAATCTACTATCCTTCCTTAAGAACTTTTTAACTGACACACATTTCCGTGTTCGAGTCAATAATGTGCTCTCCCCGGACTTTGTCCAAGCTGAAGGTTTCCCTCAGGGATGTGTTCTGAGCACAACACTTTTTCTCCTTGCTATAAATGATTTGGCTTCTGTTCTTCCATCCAATATATGGTCATCTATGTTGATGACTTCGCTATTGCTTGTGCAGGCGCCTCTTTACAGTTTCTCTAGCATGTGGTCAACCTCAACCATGTTTCCAATTGGGCCACCATGCATGGGTTTAAATTTTCCAGTACCAAAACTCACCAAATTACTTTCACTAGATGCTCCATCATCTCCTAACATCCTTTGTACCTCTATGGTTCCCATATCCCTGAACGTGATAGTCAGGTTTCTAGGCCTTCTCTTTGACCATAGGTTATCCTGGAAACCTCAAATTACCTCTTTGAAGGCAACTTGTCACAGCCGGCTGAACCTTCTTAAAACCCTTGCTCATCTTTCATGGGGAGCTGATTGTCGAACTCTCCTTCGCCTATATTCAGCCCTCATTTTATCGAAACTCGATTATGGTGACCAGATCTATTCAGCGGCCACTCCTGCTACTCTCTCTAGCCTTAACCCCATCCATCGCCAAGGATTACGTTTTTGCCTTGGTGCTTTTTGCTAATGTTCCATCCTTGTCTGATTGCCGTGATGCCCATTGCCTTCGCTACTATGTATGCTCTCACGATCTCCGCAATTTTTCCATTTATAGAATGGTCACCGATATTAGTAGACATTCTTTATTTGTTCGCCGCCCCTGTTTCCTCCTTCTCTCCTCTCTTTGCCTACGTTTACTCATGTCTTCCCTCCAGTTACCACCTTTATATGTTCATGTAGCATCTCACTTTTCCCTACCCCCCTGGGAAGTTCCAGCTGTTCGGGTCTGTTCTTTCTCACTCCCTTGCTCGAAAGCTCAACTGCCTACGGTGGCCTCCCACTCTCTTTTTCTTGACCACCTCCACTCTCATTATCATGCCATCACAGTGTACACAGATGGCTCTAAGTCTTCTGACGGCGTCGGATTCACAGCAGTGTTTCCGGACAGTGTCGTGCGAGGGCATTTACTATCTTCGGCTAGCATTTTTACTGCTGAGTTGTATGCCATTCTTGCAGCACCTATTTATATTGCATCTATGCCTGTGTCATCATTTGTGGTTGTCTCAGACTACCTTAGTGCTCTACAGGCTATACGGAAATTTGATACACCTCACGCCCTAGTTCTCCGTATCCAACTTTGGCTACGCTGTATCTCTACCAGGCATAAAGATATTGTTTTTTGTTGGGTTCCTGGCCATGTTGACGTACAGGGCAATGAACTGCGCGGTCAGCAGTACATGACCTACTAATTTCATATAGAGGTGTTCCATTTCTGGACTATTTTGCTGTAATAGCTACCCACCTTCACACCAGTTGTCAACAATGTTGGTCAACTCTGCTCGGTAACAAACTTCATTCTATTAAACCGAGCATAGGTTACTGGCCATCTTCTTGTCAACAGTGCCGAGGTTGGGAGACTACTCTCTCCCACCTTCACATTGGCCAAACTCGTCTTATTCATGGGTATCTCATGGAGAGGCACCCTGTTCCTCTCTGTGAGCAGTGTCAAGTTCCAGTATCGATTAGCCACATTCTGTTAGACTGGCCTCTCTATCAACGAGCACGCAGAATTTGCCTCCAACGTCATCTCCGCTCTACTACTCTCTCTTTACCTTCATTTCTTGCTGATGGACCCTCCTTTAATCCTGACTCATTGACTTTCATTGACTTCTTGACAACGACTAATTTTCTCCACAAACTCTGATAACGATACCTTTCACACTCCCCTCAGCCCTTTCTACCTCAATCTCTTGCTGCCCTCTACCCTTTCACCCTCCACTGCCCCGCTGTTCTCCGTAACCTAATACTCATCCATCTCCCTTTTGCCACCTGATACCCTTGCTTCCTTCCTGCTCTGCAGTGTTATATAGCCCTTGTGGTTTAGCGCTTCTTTTTTATTATAATAATAATTCAGTCGAATAGAGAGGAGGCAGTAGAAGCAGTGAAGATGTAAATATGATGTATACCTGGAGAAGGTATCTGGGGTCAACGCCCCCGCAGCCCGGTCTGTAACCATGTTTCGTGGTGGATTAGAGCCTGATCAACCAGGCTGTTACTGCTGGCCGTATGTAAATTGACATACGAACCACAACCCGGGTGGTCAGCTACTGACTTTAGGTGTATATTATCATGCATCTTCCTGCGTTCTAGTGAACACAAGTCAAGGAACTTCAATTGTTCCCAGTAGTTCAGGTGTTGTACCGTGAAGGTTCTCTGTGCACTCTCCGGGTCAGCAATTTCACCAGCCTTCAAAGGCGCCATTAGTGTACAGCAGTATTTCAGCCTAGAGAGCACAAGCGATTTGAAGTGAATCATCTTGGGCTTGGCATCCCTAGTTTTGAAGGTTCTTATTATCCATCCTATCATTTTCCTAACGGATGTGTTAGATACATTGTTGTGGTCTTTGAATATGAAATCTTCTGACATTATCACTCCCAGGTCCTTCACATTACTTTTTTGCTCTATTGTGTGGTTAAAATTTGTTTTATTCTCTATCGAGCGAAGAAGCGGGGCCTGGAGCTGTGAATCGACCCTTGCAACTATAATTAGATGACTACACACACACTCACACACACACACACACACACACACACACACACACACACACACACACACACACACACACACACACATACTCACACACACACACACTCACACACACACACACACACACACACACACACACACACACAAAACACACACACACACACACACACACACACACACACACACACACACACACACACACACACACATGCACGCACACAGACACACACACACACACACACACACACACACACACACACACACACACACACACACACTCACACACACACACACCCACACTCACACATACACACACACACACACACACACACACACACACACACACACACAGCAACCGGTGAAGAGGCGGGGCCAGGAGCTAGGACTCGACCCCTGCAACCACAAATAGGTGAGTACAAATAGGTGAGTACACACACACACACACACACACACACACACACACACACACACACACACACACACACAGGTATGTGAGGAGCTAAACAGGAGATTTAAGGAAGTTTTTACAGTAGAGACAGGAAGGGCTGTGGGAAGGCAGCACAGAAGAGAACATCAAGAGAGAATATACCAACAAGTGTTGGATGACATATGAACAACCGAGGAGGAGGTGCAGAAGCTGCTAAGTGACCTTGATACCTCAAAGGCGATGGGACCGGACAACATCTCCCTATGGGTCCTTAGAGAAGGAGCAGAGATGCTGTGCGTGCCCCTAACCACAATCTTCAACACATCCCTTGAAACTGGGCAACTACCTGAGAAATGGAAGACAGCATATTTAAGAAAGGAAACAGAAATGAGGCACTAAACTACAGACCTGTGTCTCTGACATGTATTGTGTGCAAAGTCATGGAGAAGATTATCAGGAGGAGAGTGGTGGAACACCTGGAATGGAACAAGATTATAAATGAAAACCAGCATGGGTTCATGGAAGGCAAATCCTGTGTCACAAACCTCCTGGAGTTTTATGACAAGGTAACAGAAGTAAGACACGAGGGAGAGGGGTGGGTTGATTGCGTTTTCCTAGACTGCAGGAAGGCTTTTGACACAGTTCCCCACAAGAGATTAGTGCAGAAGCTGGAGGATCAGGCGCATATAACAGCGAGGGCACTGCAATGGACGAGCGGGGTCCCACAGGGGTCACTTCTAGGACCAGTGCTATTTTTGATATATGCGAACGACATGATGGAAGGAATAGACTCTGAAGTGTCCCTATTCGCAGATGATGTAAAGTTGATGAGAAAAATTAAATCGGATGAGGCAGGACTGCAAAGAGACCTGGACAGGCTGGACATGTGGTCCAGAAACTGGCTTCTCGAATTCAATCCTGCCAAATGCAAAGTCATGAAGATTGGGGAGGGGCAAAGAAGACCGCAGACAGAGTATAGGCTAGGTGGACAAAGACTACAGACCTCACTCAGGGAGAAAGACCTTGGGGTGACCATAACACCGAGCACGTCACCGGAGGCACACATCAACCAAATAACTGCTGCAGCATACGTGCGCCTGGCAAACCTGAGAATAGCGTTCCAATACCTTAATGAGGAATTGTTCAATACACTGTACACTGTGTATGTTAGGCCCATACTGGAAAATGCAGCAACAGTCTGGAACCCACACCTGGTCAAGCACATCAAGAAGTTAGAGAAAGTACAAAGGTTTGCAACAAGGCTAGTCCCAGAGCTCAGGGGAATGTCGTACGAGGAAAGGTTGAGGGAAATCGGACTGACGACACTGGAGGATAGAAGGGTCAGGGGGAGACATGATAACAACATACAAGATGCTGCGGGGAATAGACAAGGTGGACAGAGATAGGATGTTCCAGAGAGGGGACACAGACACAAGGGGTCACAACTGGAAGCTGAAGACTCAGACGAGTCACAGGGACGTTAGGAAGTATTTCTTCAGTCATAGAGTCGTCAGGATGTGGAATAGCCTAGCAAGTGAAGTAGTGGAGGCAGGAACCATACATAGTTTTAAGAAGAGGTATGACAAAGCTCAGGAAGCAGAGAGTGAAAGGACCTAGTAGCAGTCAGTGAAGAGGCGGGGCCAGGAGCTGAGTCTCGACCCCTGCAACCACAATTAGGTGAGTTCACACACACACACACACACACACACAGAGCAGAACAGAACAGCAAGGGCAAGCACACACACAACTATTCTCAGAACCATACAACCTATCACACCATCCCAACACACACTACAATCCATACCCACAGCCTCCACCCAACACCGAGCTATAGAATCCCACAGTATGCCACCAGGTCTCCCACCCTCACAGGCCCCCCAAACCACAGTGCTGGAAAGGAAACTGAAGGTATGGTACACAAACGCTGATGGAATAACAAATAAGTGGGAGGAGTGGCATGAAAGAGTCAAAGAAGCATCACCGGACATCATAGCTCTCACAGAAACCAAGCTTACAGCTATGATAACAGATGCCATCTTTCCAACGGGATACCAATTCCTGAGGAAAGACAGAGGGAACAGGGGGGGTGGAGGAGTGGCATTGCTGATCAAAAATCGCTGGAATATTGATGAGCTGGAGAGAGGAGACAGCGGAGAAGAAAGTGATTACATAACGGGAACGCTTCACTCTGGAGGTCCCAAGGTGGTAATAGCAGTGATGTATAACCCACCACAGAACAGCAGGAGGCCAAGGCAAGAGTACGACGAGAGCAATAGAGCGATGGTTGACACACTGGCTAGAGTGGCCAGAAGAGCTCATGCATGCAGGGCAAAGCTCCTGATCATGGGTGACTTTAACCACAAGGAGATCGATTGGGAGAACTTGGACCCACATGGGGGCCAAGATACATGGAGGGCTAAGATGATGGAGGTGGTACTGGAAAACTTCATGTGCCAACACGTAAGGGACACTACAAGAGAGAGAGGAGAGGATGAACCAGCAAGGCTGGACTTAGTATTCACCTTGAGTAGTGCAGATATCGAGGACATCACAAATGAAAGACCCCTTGGGGCCAGTGACCATGTGGTTTTAAGCTTCGAATACACAGTAGAGCTACAAGTGGAGGGAGAAGCAGGAAGGCCAGGACGAATGAAGCCAAACTACAAGAAAGGGGACTACACAGGAATGAGGAACTTCCTGAACGGGGTTCATTGGGACAGAGAACTGGCAGGGAAGCCAGTTAATGAGATGATGGAATATGTAGCAACAAAATGCAAGGAGGCTGAGGAGAGGTTTGTACCCAAGGGTAACAGGAATAATGAAAAAGCCAGGATGAGCCCATGGTTTACCCAAAGGTGCAGGGAGGCAAAAACCAAGTGTGCTAGGGAATGGAAGAAATATAGAAGGCAAAGGACCCAGGAGAATAAGGAGAGCAGTCATAGAGCCAGAAACGAATATGCACAGATAAGAAGGGAGGCCCAAAGACAATATGAAAACGACATAGCAGCAAAAGCCAAATCTGACCCGAAACTGTTGTACAGCCACATCAGGAGGAAAACAACAGTCAAGAACCAGGTAATCAGGCTAAGGAAGGAAGGAGGAGAGACAACAAGAAATGACCGTGAAGTATGTGAGGAACTCAAAAAGAGATTCAAAGAAGTGTTCACAGAGGAGACAGAAGGGGCTCCAGAAAGAAGGAGAGGTGGGGCACACCACCATGTGCTGGACACACTGCACACAACCGAGGAAGAAGTGAAGAGGCTTCTGAGTGAGCTAGATACCTCAAAGGCAATGGGGTGGGGCCAGATAACATCTCCCCATGGGTATTGAGAGAGGGAGCAGAGGCGCTATGTGTACCCCTAACAACAATATTCAATACATCTATCGAAACAGGGAGATTGCCTGAGGCATGGAAGACAGCAAATGTAGTCCCAATCTTTAAAAAAGGAGACAGACATGAAGCATTAAACTACAGACCAGTGTCACTGACATGTATGGTATGCAAAATCATGGAGAAGATTATCAGGAGAAGAGTGGTGGAACACCTAGAAAGGAATGATCTCATCAACAGCAGCCAACATGGTTTCTGGGACGGGAAATCCTGTGTCACAAACCTACTGGAGTTCTATGACATGGTGACAGCAGTAAGACAAGAGAGAGACGGGTGGGTGGATTGCATTTTCTTGGACTGGAAGAAGGCGTTTGACACAGTTCCACACAAGAGATTGGTTCAAAAACTGGAGGACCAAGCAGGGATAACAGGGAAGGCACTACAATGGATCAGGGAATACTTGTCAGGAAGACAGCAGCGAGTCATGGTACGTGGCGAGGTGTCAGAGTGGGCACCTGTGACCAGCGGGGTCCCACAGGCGTCAGTCCTAGGACCAGTGCTGTTTCTGGTATTTGTGAACGACATGACGGAAGGAATAGACTCTGAAGTGTCCCTGTTTGCAGATGACGTGAAGTTGATGAGAAGAATTCACTCGATCGAAGACCAGGCAGAACTACAAAGGGATCTGGACAGGCTGCAGACCTGGTCCAGCAATTGGCTCCTGGAGTTCAATCCCACCAAGTTCAAAGTCATGAAGATTGGGGAAGGGCAAAGAAGACCGCAGACGGAGTACAGTCTAGGGGGCCAGAGACTACAAACCTCACTCAAGGAAAAAGATCTTGGGGTGAGTATAACACCAGGCACATCTCCTGAAGCGCACATCAACCAAATAACTGCTGCAGCATATGGGCGCCTAGCAAACCTCAGAACAGCATTCCGACATCTTAATAAGGAATCATTCAGGACCCTGTACACCGTGTACGTTAGGCCCATATTGGAGTATGCGGCACCAGTTTGGAATCCATACCTAGCCAAGCACGTAAAGAAACTTGAGAAAGTGCAAAGGTTTGCAACAAGACTAGTCCCAGAGCTAAGAGGTATGTCCTACGAGGAGAGGTTAAGGGAAATCAACCTGACGACACTGGAGGACAGGAGAGATAGGGGGGACATGATAACGACATACAAAATACTGAGAGGAATTGACAAGGTGGACAAAGACAGGATGTTCCAGAGATTGGACACAGTAACAAGGGGACACAGTTGGAAGTTGAAGACACAGATGGATCACAGGGATGTTAGGAAGTATTTCTTCAGCCACAGAGTAGTCAGTAAGTGGAATAGTTTGGGAAGCGATGTAGTGGAGGCAGGATCCATACATAGCTTTAAGCAGAGGTATGATAAAGCTCACGGCTCAGGAAGAGTGACCTAGTAGCGATCAGTGAAGAGGCGGGGCCAGGAGCTCGGACTCGACCCCCACAACCTCAACTAGGTGAGTACACACACACACACACACACACACACACACACACACACACTCACACACACACACACACACACACACACACACACACACACACACACACACACACACACACATACACACACACACACATACACACACACACACACACACACACAAACACACACACACACAAACACACACACACACACACACACACACACACACACACACACACACACACACACACACACACACAAACACACAAACAGGTATGATAAAGCTCGAGGACCAGTGTGACAGACGAAGCTTGCAGCCGACACGGCAGGTTGTGTAGCGGGCTAGCTGCGGGATTTTCAAGGATAGCTCCTGGTCAAAGAGGCTGATCAGGTCCCTACTTAACAGAACTCAGTGTGAATGCTTTGAGAAGATACCAGAGCATCGAACGGACATCCTAGTGCATCGTTTCAGCGTAAATAGTTGAAGTGTTGTGCAGTTTTAGAGGGTTTGGTGTTGTCGAGTCAGGGCCCGTCAGCGCCTCCCCCGCTCTCCGCTGGGGGGGAGGGGGAGGGCGTGTGTAGTAAACAGTGACCCTCTCATAACGCCTCACCCCTGCGCGTCTCCCCCGCCTCACCCACCCAACTCCCAGCGCCACCCCATCTATAGAGGGTGCTTCTTCCCTAACCCACGATGTCAGCGATGGCACTGCAGGGAGTGCCGGGCTCACAGGAACTTCTACTACAGGGACAGCATCGCGGAGTTCGACCGCGAGGCAGCTGTCAGGTACTCACCTGTTTGTACTCACCTATTTGTGGTTACAGGGGTCGAGTCTTAGCTCCTGGCCCCGCCTCTTCACCGGTTGCTACTGGGCCCTCTCTCTCCCCACTCCATGAGCTTTATCAAACCTCGTCTTAAAACTGTGTATGGTTCCTGCCTCCACTACGTCATTTTCTAGGCTATTCCACTGCCTTACAACTCTATGACTGAAGAAATACTTCCTAATATCTCTCTGACTCATTTGTGTCTTCTACTTCCAATTGTGGCCTCTTGTTTCTGTGTCCCCTCCCTGGAACATCCTGTCTTTGTCCACCTTGTCTATTCCACGCAGTATTTTATATGTCGTTATCATGTCTCCCCTGACCCTCCTGTCCTCCAGTGTCGTCAGGCCTATTTCCCTTAATCTTTCTTCATAGGACATTCCCCTTAGCTCTGGAACTAACCTTGTCGCAAGCCTTTGTACTTTCTCTAGTTTCTTGACGTGCTTTATCAAGTGTGGGTTCCAAACAGGTGCTGCATACTCCAGTATAGGCCTGACATACACGGTGTACAGTGTCTTGAACGATTCCTTACTAAGGTATCGGAATGCTGTTCTCAGGTTTGCCAGGCGCCAACATGCTGCAGCAGTTATCTGATTGATGTGTGCTTCCGGAGACATGCTCGGTGTTATACTCACCCCAAGATCTTTCTCCTTGAGTGAGGTTTGCAGTCTTTGGCCACCTAGCCTATACTCTGTCTGTGGTCATCTGTGCCCTTCCCCTATCTTCATGACTTTGCATTTGGCAGGATTAAATTCGAGAAGCCATTTGCTGGACCAGGTGTCCAGTCTGTCCAGGTCTCTTTGAAGTCCTGCCTGGTCCTCATCAGATTTAATTCTCCTCATTAACTTCACATCATCTGCAAACAGGGACACTTCTGAGTCTAACCCTTCCATCATGTCGTTCACATATACCAAAAATAGCACTGGTCCTAGGACCGACCCCTGTGGGACCCCGCTCGTCACAGGTGCCCACTGTGATACATCATTACGTACCATGACTCGTTGTTGCCTCCCTGTCAGGTATTCTCTGATCCATTGCAGTGCCCTTCCTGTTATATGCGCCTGATGCTCTAGCTTCTGCACTAATCTCTTGTGAGGAACTGTGTCAAAGGCCTTCTTGCAGTCCAAGAAGATGCAATCAGCCCACCCCTCTCTCTCGTGTCTTACTTCTGTTATTTTATCAGGTGTGCCACAGGCAGTGTGTACTCAGTTCCTCAAGCTTCAACATCCGTGCACACGAGGGCCAGGGATCTTCAGTCAACTTGGCGTCCACCAGGACGCTGACATGTCCCTAGGGCAGCTCTCAATCGGGCTGCTAACGGAGTCACTGGCTTCTTGGACCTCTTGGGGAGGGCCGATGGTGCTCGTGCAAGCAGCAGATCCCGGGGCAACTTGCTGCTGTTTGCAATGGCTGTCTGCCGAGGAGAGACAGGCACCTAGCAACATCTGTTGTTGGGGCATTGGATGAATTCCCTACTATGTTTGTTAACTGCTCATTACTCTGTAATTTGTCTATGATTGTAATCATGTCATAACGTGTTTATCATTCATTACCTTTGAAACTTGTCATGATTGTGACCAGCTCTACCTGGAGCTCATTACCTTTGTGAATTCTCATAATTAATGTGTTTGATTCATTACCTTTGCAATTATTCATGTGTGACCAGCTCTACCTGGAGTTCATTACCTTTGTAACTTGGTCATGATTATGACCAGATCTAGTTCATTACCTTTGTAACTTGCTCAGCTATCAAAACTTTGGAGTCCAGTCCCTGGACCAATTATATACCTCTGTAATCTTTTGACTACCGCCCACAGGATGGGTATGGGGTGCATAATAAACATATTAAACTAAGGAGCAGTGTGAGATTGAGCTAGTAGCGACCACTGAAGAGGCGGGGCCAGGAGCTATGACTCGACCTCTGCAACCACAATTAGGTGAGTGAACACACAAACACTCACAGACCAGGAGCTGTGACTCGACCCCTGCAACCACAAAGTGAGGCGAGTACACACACACACTATCGACAAGTGTCTTTAACAACCAGTGACTAACACAACTAGTCAAATAATGTATAATAATATTATCATTTCAGAGAAATTAAATTTATTAATATGTAATCTTCCTGTGTTATTTAATACACATGTACAGTGAGCATTCCCTTATAAATTGAACAGTATCGGTTCGGCCACAGACCGGGCGGCGGGGGCGTTGTTCCCCGATACCCTCTCCAGGTATCGGCCGACAATTGGGTATCAAGTATCGGCAAAATCTGTGGTATTGTCCCATCCCTAAAAATCACTCACGTCTCGGTATATATACAGGTATGGTGCACGTAACACGGACCTCTCGGTATATATACACATGTACACTTCTCGGCACAGGTATGGTGCATGTAACACGGACCTCTCGGTGTACATACAGTTGTATACCTCTCGGTACAGGTATGGTGCACGTAACACGAGGTTTCCCTAGAATGCAAATATAATAATGTAATGTAATCCCTGAGTTGAATAGATACACTAATTCTTGGAAATAAAATTTGATTTCGATTTCAACGTATCCTTATTTTACTAATTTCCTTATTTTAAGTTAAACTAGATCACACAAACATATAAGAAGTATATTTCGTCCTAAATATGAAAAACAGTGTAAGCAGTCCCAGGAAACTTTGACTCCCTCTAACGTGTTCCTGGTGGTAGGATAGTCATGTCAGTGAGAAGGGTTGGGTTTGTCGAGCCGTCTAGCACTGACCAGTAGGTCTACTCGCAGTCTAAGTTTATTTAGACACAGGTACATATAAGTGCAATTATCATACATGGTGTAAATTACCTAGAATATCCCCCAAAAATCAAATGACTTGGTTCCATTGGAGTCCAGTTAAAGACACCATTCCTGTGAAGCTACCTAGGTGTGTCGGGGGTCAATGCCCCACAGACCAGTCCCTAACCGGGCCCCTCAGCAGACAAGGGGCCGATCAACCAGGCTGCCACTGTTGGCCGCACGCAGCTCAACGCATGAAGCACAGCAAAGGCGGTCGGGCACCGTCCCTTGAAGACAGTTTTGATATGGTCAAAATATTCACACCACGCTTTGCCCTCAGGCGCGACATCTCCACTGCCTCCAGACTTCTTGTCGAAATATTTACCACCCATGCTTTGCACACATATAAGAGCGTTGGTACCACTATACTGTCATACATTCTTTGCTTCCAGGGATAATGCCTCTCTACAGACTCTTCAGTGCACACCTCACGTTTTTCCCCCTTAACATTTCTATGATTCACTTCGTCTTTCATAGGCTCATCTGCTGACTAATCAGCTCCCAAATATATGAATACATTCATCTCCTCCATACTCTCTCCTCCACTTTGATATCCAATCTTTTATTACCTAAAAATTGTTGTAAGTCTCATCATCATGCTCTTTCCTATGTTTACTTTCAATTTCTTTTTAGTACATTCCTCAGAAACTCGTCCACCAACCTCTGCAACTTTTACTCAAAATTTCCCAAAAGCACAGTGTCATCAGCAAAAATGCAACTGAGACAATGATAAATTAGACACATGTGCAACTCTTGGGTACCTTTATTGAGGTACCCAAGAGTTGCACATGTGTCTAATTTATCAACGTGTCGGTTCTCTGAACCATTCATCTACAACTGAGACAATTCTCAATTTGTGTTACATTTCCTATCTTTCAATCCTGCACCTCTTGCTAACACCCGGGCATTCATTTCTCATACAACCCCTTCTATAATTATATTGAACCATTGTAACATCACACATCCCTGTCTAAGGCTTACTTTTATAGGGAAATAATCTCCCTTTCTCCTACATATCCTAACCCTAGTCTCACTGTCCTCATAAAAACTCATATCTGCTTTCAGTAACCCAGAACTCATTCCATACACTTGCAACATCTGCCACACTGCCTCCCTGTCCACCATAGTATATGCCTTATCCAAATCCAATACTGCAAAGAAAATCTTTTTATCCCTATCTCAATACTGTTTACCTATATGCTTCACTGTAAGCACTTGATCTACTCACCCTCTACCCTTCCTGCTTACCTTCTTACTCTTAATTATTTCAGCAACAACAATACCATACACTTTAGCATGTATACTCAAAAATCTTACTCTGCTATAATTATAAAGAAACTATGCATGCTACCTGCCAATCCCTAGGTACCTTCCCCTCCTTCATACATTGAATGAATACAAGCACCAACCATTCCAAAACTATATCCTACCTGCTTTAATAATTTCTATCTTTATCCCATAAATCCCAGATGCTGTACCCCGTTTCATTCTACCCACAGCTTCCTGTACTTTCCCCGACACTCTCGTCTGGTTTTTTCTCACTCCTAAAATATGTTATACCTCCCTGGCCAATGCATAAAGTCACAGTTGAACTATCTTCACCAACATTTAGCAGATCCTCAGAATATTCTCTCCATCTTCCCGATGCCTCCAGCTCTCCATCTAATAATTCTCCTCTTCTGTTTTTAACTTTCAAATCCATTTGTTCCCTAGGCTTTCTCAGCTTATTAATCTCAGCAAAATTGGTTGACAGTATCTCACCCATTCTCTCAGTTCCTCTCATTTTACATCCCTTCACCGCTTTCTTAACTTCTCTTTTTCTGTTTATATACTCCTCCCTCCTTATATCACTTAATTTGAGAAAACCTCTCATATACTAACTTTTTCTCTTACTACTCTCTTTACTCTTCTTCCCTCTCGCACCCACCCTCCTATATCCACAAACTTCTGCTGAACACTCTAACACTACATTCTTGAACTACGCCATGCTAGTTCAACCTCATTCTCCATACTCTCACTCGCTCATCTTTCTACCGATACTTGCGTATATCTTACCCTAATTTCCTCCTAGTTTAGTTTATAAACCTTTATCTCTCTCTTACTTTGTGATACTATTCTCCACATACCCCAGCTACCTATTTTGAAATGTCCTTCGAAAATGCTGATGAGAACATTTTTGAAAACGATTAGCCTGGATGTGTTGGGATGTACCAACCTGAAAAGTTCTAAAATTTGCAGTGCTTGATTAGATAGAGAAACTGCAATTTTTGATGCATAGTAGTGATGTTGTATCAGAATATAATTCATACACAACTTTGAAGTAAACACAAAATATGCTGTCTAATCATTTATTAATTTTTTGACTCTGAAAAAGTACAGTGAAAAACAATACACCATAATGAGAAATAAACATTTCTGTAATCGCATGTTACATTTAACCTTGGGCCTAACACAGGTGAAAGTTGATGTATAATATCTCAGTGAGAAAGATGAAGCTTGCTAGCACAGCGCCCACCGCCCACACCACCATCACACCGCCCACCTTCACCATACCAAGAGGCTTCAGTTCCTCGTCCCTCAAGCTCGCAAACACACATTTGGTAACTGGAAAATTTATCAGATGAGAACTTCTTAGCCATATGATTCTGTAAGTAATAGTGAAAAGGCAATATATTAGAGGATAGTTATCCAGTAAACTTGATATACATATGTATCCACATAGAAGTATATTATCTAAGAAGTGGATAGTTGAAAGAGAAGTATTTAAACACATACCATAATAGTAGTTTCAAGACCATAAATGACAGGAGCCTTATACTAAACACGCAAACACAAACACAAACACACACACACACACACACACACACACACACACACACACACACACACACACACACACACACAAACACAAACACACACACACACACACACACACACACACACACACACACACACACACACACACACACACACACACACACACACACAGGGTCAGGAGCTCGGACTCGACCCCCGCAACCTCAACTAGGTGAGTACACACACAACAGGCACATCTCCTGAAGCGCACATCAACCAAATAACTGCTGCAGCATATGGGCGCCTAGCAAACCTCAGAACAGCATTCCGACATCTTAATAAGGAATCATTCAGGACCCTGTACACCGTGTACGTTAGGACCATATTGGAGTATGCGGCACCAGTTTGGAACCCACACCAAGCCAAGCACGTGAAGAAACTAGAGAAAGTGCAAAGGTTTGCAACAAGACTAGTCCCAGAGCTAAGAGGTATGTCCTACGAGGAGAGGTTAAGGGAAATCAACCTGACGACACTGGAGGACAGGAGAGATAGGGGGGACATGATAACGACATACAAAATACTGAGAGAAATTGACAATGTGGACAAAGACAGGATGTTCCAGAGATTGGACACAGTAACAAGGGGGCACAGTTGGAAGCTGAAGACACAGATGAATCACAGGGATGTTAGGAAGTATTTCTTCAGCCACAGAGTAGTCAGTAAGTGGAATAGTTTGGGAAGCGATGTAGTGGAGGCAGGATCCATACATAGCTTTAAGCAGAGGTATGATAAAGCTCACAGCTCAGGGAGAGTGACCTAGTAGCGATCAGTGAAGAGGCGGGGCCAGGAGCTCGGACTCGACCCCCGCAACCTCAACTAGGTGAGTACAACTAGGTGAGTACACACACACACAGGGGTCAGTCCTAGGACCTGTGTTGTTTCTGGTATACGTGAATGACTTGACAGATGGGATAGACTCAGAAGTGTTCCTGTTTGCAGATGATGTGAAGTTAATGAGGAGAATTAAATGGGATGAGGATCAGGCAGGACTACAAAGAGACCTGGACAAGCTGGAAGCTTGGCCCAGCAAATGGCTCCTTGAATTTAACCTCGCCAAATGTAAGTCATGAAGATCGGAGAAGGGCAAAGAAGACCACAAAGACTGCAAACCTCACTCAAGAAAAAAGATCTTGGGGTGAGTATAACACCGGGCACATCTCCTGAGGCGCACATCTACCAAATAACTGCTACTGGCGCCTAGCCCGTAACCTGTAGCAGTACCCTGTACACCGTGTACATTAGGCCTATATTGGAATATGCAACACCAGTTTGGAACCCACACCTAGCCAAGCACGTCAGGAAATTAGAGAACATGCAAAGGTTTGCAACGAGGCTAGTCCCGGAGCAATGGGGGCATGTCCTACTAGGAGAGGTTAAGGGAAATCGACGTGACAAAACTGGAGGACAGGAGAGGTAGGGGGGACGTGATAATGACAAATAAAATAGTGAGAGGAATCAACAAGCTGGACAGAGACAGGATGTTCCAGAGATGGGACACAGCAACAAGGGGTCACAATTGGAACTTGAAGACTCAGATGAATCATAGGGATGTTAGGAATTATTTCTTCAGTCACATAGTTTTCGGGAAGTGGAATAGTCTGGGCAGTGATGCAGTGGAGGGAGAATCCATTCACAGTTTTAAAAAGAGTTATGATAAAGCTCATGGAGCAGGAAGAGTGACCTAGAAGCGGCTAGTGAAAAGGCGGGGCCAGGAGCGGTGAATCGAAGATAAGATAAGATAAGATAAGATAAGATTTCGTTCGGATTTTTAACCCCGGAGGGTTAGCCACCCAGGATAACCCAAGAAAGTCAGTGCGTCATCGAGGACTGTCTAACTTATTTCCATTGGGGTCCTTAATCTTGTCCCCCAGGATGCGACCCACACCAGTCGACTAACACCCAGGTACCTATTTGCTGCTAGGTGAACAGGACAACAGGTGTAAGGAAACGTGTCGAAATGTTTCCACCCGCCGGGAATCGAACCCGGGCCCTCCGTGTGTGAAGCGGGAGCTTTAGCCACCAGGCCACCGGGCCACCAAGAGTAACCCCGCAACAACAACTAGGTGAGTAACTAGGAGAGAAGATAGCCACAAGAAGATACACACAAGGTTTCACACCTTTTGAAAGCTGATCTTACATATCCTCTCCCTCCTCCTCTCTCCCTCCCACACACACACACACACACAAATGGTCCCTTCCTTCCTTTCTTCCTGTCTCTCCTCCTCCCACTCGTACCTGTCCCACCACATGGTCCTCCCCTCCACCCCATCAGGCATTACCCCTCAACCCCCTTCTCCCTTTTTCACCTACCTACCACTCTATCTCTCTCTGCCTCTCAACCTCTCTCTCTCTTCTCTATTCTTCTTTCTCTCTACTTCTCTCTCACTGCACACAGCACAAACTCCACACACACACACACACACACACACACACACACACACACACACACACACACACACACACACACACACACACACACACACACACACACGCACACACACAGTACATTCAGCACACACACACTCACACAGGAGCTGTGACTCGACCCCTGCAAACATAATTAGGTGAGTACAGCACACACCCACATATATATACAGCACACACATAAACACATGAACAGCACTCACACACACACACACACACACACACACACACACACCACGAAACCTAGCCCATTAGAAACAAAAAATGGGGACCCAGAAGGGAAATTGAAGAATCAGGGAATCAGAGGAAGATGGGCCTAAATAAGGAAGAATGGATGGAATAGCAATGTTAAAGGAGGGAACATGAGTGGGAACGCAAATTAGGTGAGCTTTCTGCAAAAATGAAGAGGAGGATGGAGGCAGAGAAGGAGAAATAGGAGTCGTAAGCTGAAGCTGCAGAAGCCAAGGTTCATGCCAAAGAAGGTGAAGTAAATATGCTGGAGTGAAATACAGGGCTAGTGCCCAGAGAGGACATGGCGTCTAGAGCAGGTATTTCCCAGTTAAATGAGGGGGCCTTATGGAAAGGAAGGAGACAAGACTTACACCAAGGCCCTATCAGAAGGGGGCGAGATGTTAGGCATAGTGACAGCAGTGAGGGGACTGCAGGTAGAGAAGATGACACGCCCCATGAAGAGGCACAGTACCGTGCCTTGTGAAACTGAACTTTTCATGGTAGCTGCCTCAAACTTTACTCTATTTACTATTACTCTTTGTGTTCTATTTGTTAGGATGTTACAGATCCCTCTATCAACTTTTCCTGTTATTCCTTTATCATGCATTTTGTGCACTGTTGCATCGTGATTGCACTTGTTGAAGGCTTTTGCAAAGTCTTTGTGTACTATATCTGCATTTTGTTTATCCATTATAGCATCAAGGACCTTGTCATAGTGATCCAGTAGCTGGGACAGGCAGGAGCGACCTGCTTTAAACCCGTGTTGCCCTGGGTTATGTAATTGATGGGTATCTAGGTGGTCGGCGATCTTGCTTCTTAGAACTCTTTCAAGGATTTTTTATGTTATGGGACGTTAGTGCTATCGGTCAGTAGTTCTTTGAAATTGTTTAACTGCCACCTTTGTAGAGTGGAGCTATGTCTGTTATTTTTAGTGAGTATGGGATGACCCCTGCGTTCATGCTCCCTCTCCATAGAAAGCTGAAGGTACGTGATAGGGGCTTCTTGCAGTTCTTGATGAACACGGAGTTCCACGAGTCCAGGCCTGGAGCAAATTGCACGGGCATGTCTTTTACTGCCTTTTTAGAGTCTTGTGGTGTTAGGATAATATCAGAGGCTTTTGTGGGTCTCGGTAATAAAGAATTCATTTAGACTGTCGACCCTTAATTAATCTGGATAACGGTTGGCTGTACACTGAGTCGTATTGTGACTTCAGTATCTCACTCATTTTTTTTCTGTCATCTGTGTAGGTCCCATCTCGCCTAAACAGAGGCCCAATACTGGATGTTGTTTTTCCGTTAGAGATGACTTACAAGAAGAAATATTTTTTTTTTCAATTTCCATTATGGCTTTTAGTTCTTCCTGAGATTCTTGTCTCCTGTTTGATTCCTTAAGCTTAAGTTCGATATTTGCTTTTTCTCTGACTAATACCTCCCTTCGTATTTCAGATATACTGACCCCTCTCACCAGCTCTGTGATTCTTTGCCTTCGCCTGTATAGGAAGCGTCTCTCTCTCTCTCTCTCTCTCTCTCTCTCTCTAGTTCACATCTTCTCTTTCTTTTTCTTAATGGAATGTGTCTTGAGCAGACCTCAAGTGCCACAGAGTTATTTTTTCTAGGCAAAGGTTCATAATCGTGTTGTTTAGGATATCTTCTCCGCTTGTTTCATTTAGGATATGGTTGACCTGTTCCTATTGTAGGTTTTTGTTATTGAAGTTGAATTTTGTGAGGGCTCCCTCCTAATTGATCATATTTTGCTGGTCAGGAGCCCTGTGTATACGTATCTGTACTTCTTTTATGTTGTATTCTGAGTGCATTGACTTTGATATGGTTATATAACGTTAGATCATCGTTGTTAGTGAAGATGAGGTCCAGCGTTTTCTAGTCCTGTAGGCTCTAATATTTGCTGGTTTAAGGTGAATTTGGTGCAAAGATTTAATAGCTCGTGTGTGTGCGAATTTTCATCTGCGCTGCCTCCTGGGGTGATCTCTGCTAAAATATTATTTGCTGCACTCCTCCATTTTATGTGTCTCAAGTTGAAATACTCAGTAGCAAGATGTTTGGGGCAGGAGTTGGGAGATTTTCCAAACAAAAGCTGTTCCTGGAATTACCTGGAAGTTGCATCTGGAGGTTTGTGTAGAACAACAATGACAAGGTTTTAGTTTTCGATCTTTACTGCCAAAAACTTCAATTATATCATTTGAGATGTTTACTAGTTCTGAGCAATTGAACGACTCTGTGATGAACAGGCCAACCCTCCATATTTCATTGTCAAAATTATTCTTTTTGTGGGTGTCTGTGAAAGCTGCAAACATTGCATTTGAGAGGAAACGCTGATGGAATAACAAACAAGCGGGAGGAGTTGCGCGAAAGAATCAAAGAGGCAGCACCAGACATCATAGCTCTAACAGAAACCAAACTCTCGGGTATGATAACAGATGTCATCTTTTCAACTGAGTATCAGATCCTGAGGAAAGACAAAGAAAACAGAGGGGTGGAGAAGTGGCACTACTCATGAAAACCAATGAGATTTTGAGAAGCTAAAGCGAGGAGACAGAGGTGTAGCAGGAAACTACATAACAGGAACATTTCAGTCTGGAGGTCCCAAGGTGGTAATTGCAGTGATTTATAACACACCGCAGAAAAGCAGGAGACAAAGACAAGAATATGAGAGAAACATATCGATGGATAACACTTTGGCTCATATGGCCAGAAGGGCCCATGTAGGCAGGGCATAGCTACTGGCTGTTAGTGACTTCAATCACAAAGAAATTGACTTGGAAAGACTGGAGCCACGTGGGGGCCCAGAAATATGGAGGGCTAAGATGATGAAGGTGGTACTGGAAAACCTCATGCATCAATAAGTTAGGAAGACTACCAGAGAGAGAGAGAGAGAGGGAGAGAGAAGATGAACCAGCAATACTGGATCTAGTATTCACCTTGAGCAGTGTAGATATTGAGGACATCGCATACGAAAGGCCCCTCGGAGCTAGCGATTACGTGGTTCTGAGCTTTTAATGTATAATAGTTACAAGTGGAGAGGGAAGCAGGAAGGGTTGGGCGAATGAAGCCAAACTACAAGATACGGGACTACACAATCATGAGGAAATCAGTATATAAGATGATGGAATATGTAACAACAATTTGCAAGGAAGCACAGGAGAGGTTTGTATCCAAGGGAAACAGACATAACGAGAATGTAAGAAGTGTAGGAAGCAGAGGATCCAGGAGAATAAGAAGAGTAGTCAAAGAGCCAGAAATGAATATGCACAGGTAAGGAGGGAGGCCCAGTGACAATACGAAAATGACATAGCAGTGAAGGACAAGTCTGACCCAAAGCTGTTGCTCAGCCACATCAGGAGGAAAACAACAATAAAGGACCAGGTAATCAGGTTGTAGAAGGAAGGAGAGGAGCCCACAAGAAATGACGGAAAAGTATGTGAAGAGCTCAACATGAAATTTAAAGAAGTATTCACAGTGGAGACAGAAAGGACTTCAGAAACACGAAGTGGTGGGGTACCCTATCAAGTGCTAAACACAATACACACAACCGAGGAGGAGGTGAAGAGGCTGATAAACGAACTAGATACCTCAAAGACGATGGGGTCAGATAACATCTCACTCTGTATCCCACTAACAAAAATGTTCAACACATCTATGGAAGCAAGGTGACTACCTGAGGTATGGAAGACAGCATATGTAGTCCCAGTTTTTTAAAAAAAGGATACAAATATTCAGCATTAAACTACAGACCAGTTTCACTGACATGTATATTCTGCAAAGTCAAGGAGATTATCAGAAGAAGAGTGATAGAGCATCTAGAAAGGAATGAGCTTGTCTGCGACAACCAGCACGGATTCAGGGACGGGAAATCTTGTGTCACAAACGTTCTGGAGTTCTTTGACAAGGTGACAGCAGTAAGACAAGAGAGGGGTGGGTAGTTTGCGTTTTCCTGGACTGTAAAAATGCTTTTGGTAAAGTTCTACTCATGAGATTAGTGCAAAAGTTGGAAGACCAGGCAGTTATAACAGGGAAGGCACTGCAATGAATCAGAGAATACTTGATGTGAAGGCAACAGTGGGTCATGGTACATGACGAGCTGTCAGAGTGGGCGCCTGTGACGAGTGGGGTTCCACAGGGGTCAGTTCTAGGACCGGTGCTATTTCTGGTATAAATAAATGACATGACGGAAGGAATAAACTCAGAAGTGTCTCTATTTACAGACGATGTGAAGTCAATGAAGAAAATTCAATCAGAGGAGGACCAGGCAGGACTACAAATGGATCTGGACAGGCTACAGGCCTTGTCTAGCAACTGGCTCCTGATGTTCAGCCCCACCAAGTGCAAAGTCATGAAGATCGGGGAATGGCAAAGAAGACTGCAGACAGAATACAGCCTAAGGGGCCAAAGACTACAAGCCTCACTTAAGGAAAAGGATCTTGGGATGAGTATGATACCGAACATATCTCCTGAGGTGCACATCAACCAAATAACTGCTGCAGCATATGGGCAACTAGCAAACCTAAGAATAGTTTTCCGACATCTCAGTAAGATATCGTTCAGGATTCTGTACACCGTGTATGTCAGGCCTATACTAGAGCATGCAACAAGAGTTTGGAACCCAAACGTGGTCAAACTCGTCAGAAATTAGAGAAAGTGCAAAGGTTAGCAACGACTCTAATCCCAGAGCTAAGGGACATGTCCTACTAGGAGAGGTTAAGGGAAATCGACCTGACAGCACTGGAGGACAGGAGAGATAGAGGAGACATAATAATGAATTATAAAATACTGAGAGGAATCAACAAAGACAGGATGTTCCAGAGATGGCACACATCAACAAGAAGTCATAATTAGAAGTTGAATATTTAGATGAGTCACATGGACATTAGGAAGTATTTCTTCAGTCATTGAGCTGTCAGGAAGTGGAACAGTCTGGAAAGTGATGTGGAGGAAGCAAGAACCATCATAAAGCAGGGAAAGAGTGGAACTATTAGTGATCAGTGAAGAGCTGGGGCCAGGAGCTATGAATCGACCCCTGAAAAAAAATAGGCGAGTACACATACACACAAACACATACATGAGCACACGTACACATATATTCACACATACACATGCATTCATATACGACACTAACACATGCACACATACCCAAACCCACATACACATGCCAGTACATGCACACACACACAGACACACACACACACACACACACATACACACAGACACACAGACACACACACACACACACACACACACACACACACACACACACACACATACACACACACACACATACACACACACACACACACACACACACACACACACACACACACATCCCATTTTTAAAAAAGGAGACAGAAAAGAGGCACTAAACTATAGACCTGTGTCATTGACGTGTATAGTATGCAAAATTATGGAGAAGATTATCAGGAGGAGAGTGGTGGAGCACCTGGAACGGAACAAGAGTATAAATGCCAACCAGCACGGATTCATGGAAGGCAAATCCTGTGTCACAAACCTTCTGGAGTTTTATGATAAAATAACAGAAGTAAGACACGAGAGAGAGGGGTGGGTTGACTGCATCTTCTTGGACTGCAAGAAGGCCTTTGACACAGTTCCTCACAAGAGATTAGTGCAGAAGCTAGAGCATCAGGCGCATATAACAGGAAGGGCACTGCAATGGATCAGAGAATACCTGACAGGGAGACAACAACGAGTCATGGTACGTAATGATGTATCACAGTGGGCACCTGTGACGAGCGGGGTCCCACAGGGGTCGGTCCTAGGACCAGTGCTATTTTTGGTATATGTGAACGACATGATGGAAGGGTTAGACTCTGAAGTGTCCCTGTTTGCAGATGGTGTGAAGTTAATGAGGAGAATTAAATCTGATGAGGACCAGGCAGGACTTCAAAGAGACCTGGACAGACTGGACACCTGGTCCAGCAAATGGCTTCTCGAATTTAATCCTGCCAAATGCAAAGTCATGAAGATAGGGGAAGGGCACAGAAGACCACAGACCGAGTATAGGCTAGGTGGCCAAAGACTGCAAACCTCACTCAAGGAGAAAGATCTTGGGGTGAGTATAACACCGAGCATGTCTCCGGAAGCACACATCAACCAGATAACTGCTGCAGCATATGGGCGCCTGGCAAACCTGAGAACAGCATTCCGATACCTTAGTAAGGAATCGTTCAAGACACTGTACACCGTGTATGTCAGGCCCATACTGGAGTATGCAGCACCTGTTTGGAACCCGCACTTGATAAAGCACGTCAAGAAACTAGAGAAAGTACAAAGGTTTGCGACAAGGTTAGTTCCAGAGCTAAGGGGAATGTCCTATGAAGAAAGAGTAAGGGAAATCGGCCTGACGACACTGGAGGACAGGAGGGTCAGGGGAGACATGATAACGACATATAAAATACTGCGTGGAATAGACAAGGTGGACAAAGACAGGATGTTCCAGAGAGGGGACACAGAAACAAGAGGCCACAATTGGAAGTTGAAGACACAAATGAGTCAGAGAGATATTAGGAAGTATTTCTTCAGTCATAGAGTTGTAAGGCAGTGGAATAGCCTAGAAAATGACGTAGTGGAGGCAGGAACCATACACAGTTTTAAGACGAGGTTTGATAAAGCTCATGGAGCGGGGAGAGAGAGGGCCCAGTAGCAACCGGTGAAGAGGCGGGGCCAGGAGCTAAGACTCGACCCCTGCAACCACAAATAGGTGAGTACAAATAGGTGGTGTACATCCACACACACACACTGATACACATGCACACACACATGCTTTGCACCTCATGGCAACTAGAGTACCTATAAAAAATGTGTTATCCCTGCAAGTAGGATGAAGAAGCAGAGGTAATGAGGAAGACTGGTCTGTAAAGAAATAATTGGGAGCAGGGTTCGACAGATGGATGGAACAAGAGTGTAAAATGAGGATAAAAAATGGATGAGAGGATGGCTGCAGAGAGAAAGATGTGGGAGCTCAAAGCGAGTGCTGCAGAAATTAGGATACAGAACCTTGAAGAGGAACCGAAAATGCTAAAACTTTATACAGAGCCGAGAAACAGAAGGGGCATGACATCTGGAGCAATAATATCAGTGTCCAGTGAGGAGACTGAAGGAAGGGAAAGAGATAAGTACCTGGCAGAGGCACCATCTCATCAATGAGGGATCCAAGAAATGCTAAAGGAAGCAGCAATGTGGGTGCTTAAATTGAACCCAGAGATATTTAGGGAAAAGCAATGGGAAGAGGAGAAGGAGAGGTGACTATATATTCATGAGATTTAGGAGGCTGAACGGAAGACATATAAAGAAATGTGACTGAGGGGAAAAAAGATAATGGAAATGAGCCACTCATAACAATATGAAGTTCAACGAGGAGAAATTTCAACTACTCAGATATGGAAAACTTGAAGAAATTAAAAATGTGTCAGGGTATACCACAAATTCTAACCATATAATAGAGCAGAAAAGTAATGTGAAGGACCTGCAAGCGATAATGTCAGAGAACCTCGCCTTCAAAGACCACAACGATAATGAGAACCTTCAAAACTAGAGACGCCAAGCCAATGATGATTCTCTTCAAATCGCTTGTGCTCTCTAGGCTGTAATGTTGCTGTACACTAATGGCCACCTTCAAGGCTGGAGACATTGCAGACCTGGAGAGTGTACAAAGAACTTTCACGGTACACATAAGTACGATAAGGCACCTAAACTACTGGGAACGGTTGAAGGTCCTTGATCTGTATTCCCTCGAACGCAGGCGAGAGAGATACATGATAATATACACTTGGAAGATCCTGGAGGGATTGGTACCTAACCTGCACACGAAAATCACTCCATATGAAACAAAAGACTCGGCAAGAGATGCAACATTCCCCCAGTGAAAAGCAGGGGCGCCAAGAGTACACTGAGAGGCAACAAAATAAGTGTCTGGGGCCCAAGACTGTGCAATTGCCTCCCAGCATATATGAAGGGAATTACTAACAGACCCCTGGTTGTCTTCAAGAAGGCACTGGACAGGCAAGGAAAGTCAGTACCTGACCAACCGGGCTGTGGTTCGTACGTCAGCTTGCGTGCGGCCAGCAGTAAAAACCTGGTTGATCAGACCCTGATCCGCCATGAGGCCTGGTCTCAGACCGGGCCGCGGGGTCGTTGACCCCCGAAACCGTCTCCAGGTAAACTCAAAGTAAACAAACAGAAGAGGAGGATATGACCGAGCTGACAAATTATCAGAGAAGAGGGGGAGGGGGGAGGGGCTGCTCGATGAAAAAAAATCGTCCTGTCAATTTTATGTTCATAACAGAAATGATACAAAATATATCTTGCAGAAGAAACCATTCTAAAGAATTCATCACAATTTCAGTGGGTGTACCTAACCCATGACCGAACACAAAATGAATGAGAGAAACTGAGAATGTACAAAATTTCAAGGAACTATAAAGAGAGATAAGGCTAGAGACAGGCAAGGAAGCCCAAATTCGGGAGGACCAGAAACACACCCATCCACAGAACTCTTCACTGAACACCCTCAACCCCTACCATCCTATGACAACAACACATAACAGCCCAAAACAAACCACTATCTTCACTCACAGTCCCTACTACCCCCCCCCCTAGCACAAATGATACATTTACAATAGCCTCTCATAGTATCCCACCCGGACTCGCACTTCTCCAGTCTACATAAACCCACCAGAATACAATATTGAAAAGAATAAGCTGAAGGTATGGTACGCCATCGTAGACGGAATAACAAATAAGTGTGATGACTGGCATGAATGAATCATCGAGACATCCAAAGACAACAGCACACAGAAACGAAGCTCATGGGGATGACAACAGATGCTATCTTTCGAACCAGTAATTAGATCCTGAAGAAAGATAGAAGTAACAGAGGGGGAGGAGTTGCACTGCTCCTCATAAACCAGAGGAGTTTTGAGGAGTTGAGAAGAATGGACAGAGGCAAAGCAAAGGACTTCATAGTAAGAGCACTTCAGACTGGGGGTTCCAAGGTGGTGATTTACAGTGATGGAAAATCAGCCACAGAATAGCAGTAGACAATGGCGAAAGTAGAATGAGAGTTACAGAGCAATGATTGACATACTATCTGAGGTGTCCAAAAGAGCCCACATGGGAAAGGCAAAGTTACTGATTATGGTGGATTTCAACCACAAGGAGATTGAGTTGGATAACCTAGAGCCACATGAGGAACCCGACACGTTTAGGGCTAAGACGCTGAAGGCATCACTGGACACTACTACTGAGAGAGAAGAGGATGAACCAGTAAGGCTGGACTTTGTATTCACCTTGAGTAGCTCCAGCATTGGTGATATCGCATATGAAAGAAACCTTGGCACTAGTGATCACATGGTCCTGAGCTTTGAATACATTGTAAAATTAACAATGGAGAGTGAAGCAGCACTAGAAGGGCAGGAGAAGCAAAAATCCAAGAAAAGGGACTACATAGGCATGAGCTAATTCCTGCACAAGGTACAGTGGGGGAAGAGAACTGGAGCAAAAGAGAGTGAATAAAATGATGGGACACTTGACCACAAAGTGCAGGGAGGCAGAGAAGTTCGTACCTACTGTCAACAAAAACAATGGGAAATGCAGAATGAGCCCATGGTTCACTTAAAGGTGTTGATAGGCCATGGCTAAGTGTGCTTAACCATGGAAAATGTATAGAAACAAAGGAGCAAGAAAAATTAAGATTTGAGCCGAACAGCCAGAATTGAATATGCATGCATGAGAAGGAAGGTCCAGCAGGAATTTGAGAATGACTCATCACTGAAAGCTAAGTCTGACTCAAAATTGTTGAACAGCAAAATAAGGAGGAAAACAACAGTCAACGACCAGATAATCTGGTTGAGGAAAGGATGGGAGATCACAAGAAATGACCAGGGAGTATGTGAGGAGATCAACACGTAATTTAATTAAGGGTTGCATTTTCAATGGGGTCGTAAGGTAAACTGACAAGTGCTAGACACACTACACACAACCAAGGAGGAGGTGAAAAGACTGCTAAGTGAACTAGATACCTCGAAGTCGGTGGGCCCATGCAACATCTCTCCATGGGTCCTGAGAGAGGGACCAAAGGCATGGTGCATGCCACTAACAACAATCTTCGATACATCTATAGTAACAGGGTAACTGCCTGTGGTGTTGAAGACAGCAAATACAGTATCAGTTTTATAGGAACCAGTGGAATTTTCAAATGAGAGGAATGAACAGTGAGAGAGGGGGGGGGGAGTTAGTCAAATCTGTGACTAAAGTCAGTTATAACAACGACTTATAAATCATCAAGAATAGTAACAGTAACAACAACAAATAAATAAGGAACACCATTGCAAAGTGGCCAAATAAGCTCGCGGGAGCAGTGCAGAATTATCATGTGAGGTCTTCAACCACATGAAAGTAGATTGGAAGAATGTAGAGTCATGTGATGGAACACAAAAATAGAGAACTATGTTGACGGAAAACTTTGTGCCAACATGAGAAGAAGGAAAGAAGCACCGTGGCGTGACCTGGTATTCACCCAAAAGCGATTTTGACATAGCTGACATAGAATACAAGATGGCCCTCGGAACTAGCAATTGCCCAGTACTTACTTTCGATTATCTTGTATTATTATCACAACTGAAACTTGAACACAACACAATATCAAGAAAACCACTCAAATATTATGACCACCGATTAAAAGCCTAAATACTTCTCTTCTGTTTGTGGGTTTGGTGTAAATTGTTCCAGCAAATTTGTTATAAGTTTCATTCGATTTTGGCTTAATAAACATTGGATTACTTACAGGTTGTCAAAAAGCGGCGTTAGAGGCGAATTTTTAGGAAAGGCGATACCAAGAACGTCCATATACAGAACTTCTGAACTCTCTTTCAATGTACATTTTTTCACTGGTCCATCTATCAGAAAATAAAAGATTGTTTCAGTACCGACAAGATAATGACTCTTAAAGATCATGCTAATAGGTTTTGAATGTTGCATTAGTAACATGTTAGAATGATCCATTCATGACATGTAAAAACAAAATATGTAAGAGTCCAAATGATGTAATTCTCATCTTTTTCTATATAAATAACTCGTACATAGAAGAGAGGAGCTTACGACAACGTTTCGGTCCTACTTGGACCATTTACAAAGTCACGGTATTGTGCCTATTTTTGTTATTCAACTTTCCTCATTATTGTTACTTTTGTTAGTATTGCCAAATGTCACTATTGTTATTGCAGTAAATATTGATATTATTGTAATTAATGCTAACATTGTCATTAGTGCAATCCATGCCATTAGTTTGTTTTTTTTCAATATTGTGATTGTTGACATTAGTGCTACTGATGTTATTACAACCTTTGTCATCAGGACTTTACCAAAACCAGTATTATAATTATCAACAATGGTTATAAATGACCATAATTTTTAAAGGGGTGGACCGGTAAGCCAGCGGAAGGCCTCGGTCAGATGACCAAAAGCTCCAAAGGCGGGTCATCATCTGACTAAGACCCGCGTCAGGAAACATTTGTCCTGTTTCATGACGAACCTTACCTAACCTAACCAAAACCATTGTCATAAAGACTAGTGTCATTATCAACATCATTGTATTTAGGACTAATAGTCTCATCAAAATCATTGCCATTAGTGTCATTATTACAATCTTTGTCATAAAGACTAGTGATATTATCACAATAATTGTCATTAGGAGAAGGGTCTTTGTCACAAGGAAATACCATTATCAATAATAGTGCTTTTATCACAATAATAGTCATTAATTCTACTAGTGTCATTACCACAATCATTGTCATAATGACGAATCACAATCGTTGTCATTAGGAACCACCTAAATTGTTAAAAGATTTGCGTTGTCATTTTTGCTACTGTTGTCATTATTGTTGCTGTTGTCATTATTGCTACTGTTGTCATTATTGCTTCTGTTATTATTGCTTCTGTTATTATTGTTTCTCTTGTTATTATTGCTACTTTTGTCATAATTGCTTCTCTTGACAGTATTGCTTATGTTGTCATTATTTCTGCTGTTGCCATATTGCTGTTGTTGTCATTATTGTTTCTGTTGTCATTATTGCTATTGTTGTCATCATTGCTACTGTTGTCATTAGTGCTAATTTTGTCATTATTTGCACTGCTGTCGTTAGTGCTTGTGTTGTCATATTGCTGCTGTTGTCATTATTGCTACTGTTGTCATTATTGCTTCTGTTATTATTGCTTCTATTACTATTGTTTCTGTTGTTATTATTGCTACTTTTGTCATTATTACTTTTCTTGACATTATTGCTTATGTTGTCATTATTTCTGCTGTTGTCATATTTCTACTTTTCATGTAATATATACTTTCGTTATTAGTGATTCCATTATTATTGATGCTTCCATTAATATTCGTGACACCAATGTCATTAGTGTTACTATTGTCATTAGTACTATTGTCATTAGTGCTGAGATAGTAGTTCTCCTATTACCATTAAAACCACTATAAATAATATTTCTTCAGGTGAAAATATTACTGCCAAAGACATTAGTGCTACCATTGTCATTATTGATGTCAGTGTAGTTAGTCGTGCGATTGTCGTTAGTAATACTAATGTCATTAGTGCAACAACTGTCGTTATTACTACCATTATCATTGTTTGCTACCATAGTAATTAGATGTAATATTGTTATGAGAGGAATCATTGTCATATATAGTTACTGAGAGCATCTCACCATTATATTACCATCCTCTACATCATAACTCTAACATACATCTTAATATTTAAATGAGGTCATTTTTACCCTTATGGCAAACATTCTGTGTGAATTATATATCAGAGTTTGATAGGTTGTTTGGGAATTTGCTTCGCCCGTTTATTTTATTTTTTTAAGCAAACACTAATATAGTAATCGAATTTATATAGTTAAGTAAAAAACTAGTTCTTTCCGTGGCCTAGAAGTACTATTTTAATATAACTTCAGCGTGACCTTCATGTGACCTGCAACAGGTCACATGAATATACTATGCAAGATAATTTTCTTACGAATCTTTAAGCGCTAAGTTTAAGATAAATTTTTATTCATATTAGGATAACATTTAGGTAATTTTACTACTTATTTGTTAGAACTTTTCCTTAATAAAGCTTGAAAAGTGCAAGTCTTACTTGCGTACTTGTTTCTTTTTTTAGTCGCACAGGACAGGAAGCTTCACACTTGTATAAGAAATCAGTTGAGATGAAAGGTATTAGACCTGACAAATTATCCACTCTCTAAACACTTTAACCCGTGAGAAAGTGGGGAAATTAAGCACATCAGTTAATTTTATGTCAGCGTAGAACAAATTAATTACTGATAAAATGGAATCTAGATATTCAATGTAAAATATCTGAAGATGAGGAAGTTGTTGGAACAATTATCATTCCAGTATTAAGGAACAAGACTTGTATAGGAACTTTTACTTCATCTATAGTGAACTAGACAAGTGAGTATCACGGTAACCTTCACAAGCGACTCTTCAAGGCTATGTACTGGATCACAGCAACTGTTGTTCATTTGCAATAGGGATGTAAATGTAGCGAATGATCAATAGCAAATACAAGAGGCAGACCTAAATATATTGATTGATATTAAGTACCAAATCACCGTTGTAAACTAACAGTAGAAAGACGGGCCTTTGGCTAATCTTTTCAACATATCACTACAAACTGGCATGGTGCCAGATAAGTGGAAAATGGCAAATGTGATACCTATTTTCAAAACAGGTGACAGGTCCTTAGCTTCGAACTATAACCAATAAGCCTAACCTCCATAGTGGGAAAATTTATGGAATCAATAATTGCCGAGGCAGTTCGTAGCCACCTTGAAAAGCATAAATTAATCAACGAATCTCAGCATGGTTTTACAAAGGGGCGTTCCTGCCTTACGAATTTATTAACTTTTTTCACTAAGGTATTTGAAGGTAGATCATGGTAATGAATATGATATTGTGTATATGGACTTCAGTAAGGCTTTTGACAGGGTCCCACATCAGAGACTATTGAGGCACAGAAACTGGATAGAGGCTAAATAGGCAGCAGAGATATAAATGGGGAGAAATCAGAGTGATCACGATTCCACAGGGGTCAGTACCATAAAGAAATCACCGATTAGGCCGTAAATTCTACATTCGAGCTGCCTTTTTTTTTTTTTTTTTTTGTAATCCCAGGTGGTAGTGCAGCAGCGTGCGGAGCAGACACGGACGAGGTCCTCTAAGGAGTGTTTGTATTACTACTGAGTCATGATGGTAGAACATATAATATGTTAAAGTATAAGAAAATACCATCAATAAATGTGTGAGCTCCGTGGAAGGGAGCGGGATGCGTCATGCTCGTATAAACATGCGTCAAGTGCGTTTATTCTGGTTACTTGATTAAGTTACTGGTTGGTGAAACATCTACATTATTTATCCTTCCCCGCAGACACAAACACACTGACATGCAGACATTCACAGACACACTGACATGCAGACATTCACAAACACACTGACATGCAGACATTCACAAACACACTGACATGCAGACATTCACAAACACACTGACATGCAGACATTCACAAACACACTGGCATGCAGACATTCACAGTCACACTGACATGCAGACATTCACAGACACACATTTAAGTGAGTACATACACTCATACACGCGCGCGCGCGCCCATAAGTAAACGCCCTCAATTTTTGACTGTAAGAGGAGGATGTAGGCATCACTGGAAAAGTTAATCTTAGGAAGTGAGTTTCTTTCAACACGGGTTTTTCAATGGTTTACATAGCCGAAAAAAACGCATTTTCAGCGAAATCTTACGATTTCCTCAATGTAGTTGCGTTGTTAAAAACCTTCTCTGGGCCATAAATTCCTAAGGTTTTTATAAGAAAAGAATTCCTCTTATGACCTGAAAACTAGTGGATATAAATTTGCATTAGTAACCTTCCTAAATATAGTCAATTTAATTTCCTGTCAACTCTCTGAACTAACGTGTTACATAATGATAGTTTATTATCCTTGGTCAAGTGATCAGTGAACTTAACAAAATTTGTCAAACTTTAGCCTAGGCAGGAAATTGTCTAATGGTTAAAGATTCGATCCGTCATCAATATATCTGAACTTGCTTACTGAACTACTTAGAATGTTTTGTAATAGTTTGATCTCAAATAACTGGTTATTAATCACTCTAATGTATTGGAAACTAACGTTCTAGAGTACCTTCAAGTAATTTTTTCAGGTATATGGTACGGGGTGAGTAGACCAAGTGTTTACATTGAAACATATAGGTGAACAGTATTTAGATAATGGTGAAGAGGTTTTGTGGCATTTACGGATTTGGAAAAGGTGTATGATAGAGTGGACAGTGGTGGCAATGTGGCAGATGTTGCTGGTGTATGAAATAGGAGGTAGGTTATTGAAATCAGTGAAAAGATTTTACGAGGATAGTGAGACTTAGGTTAGAGTATGTAGGAGAGAGGGAGACTTTTTCCCGGTAAATGTAGGCACTAGATAAAGATGTGTGATGTCACCGTGGTTGTTTAATATATTTATAGATAGAGTTGTAAGAGAAGTGAATGCTTGGGTGTTGGCAAGAAGTGTGGGGTTAAAAGATAAAGAATCTAACACAAAGTGGGAGTTGTCACAGTTGCTCGTTGCTGATGACACTGTGCTTTTGGGAGATTCTGAGGAGACGTTGCAGAGGTTGATGGATGAATTTGGTAATGTATGTAAAAGAGGAAAATTAAAAGTGAATATAGAAAAGAGTAAGGTGATGAGGATAACAAAAAAAAATAGGAAACAAAAGACTGAATATTTAGGAGTGGACGTGTCAGCAGATGGGTCTATGAAAGATGAGATGAATCGTAGGATAGACGAAGGGAAAAAGATGAGTGGTGCACTGAGGAATCTATAGAGACAAAGAACTCTATGCATGGAAGAAAAGAAGGGAATGTATGAGAGTATAGTTATACCCACGCTCTTATATGGGTGCGATGCATGGGTGGTAAATGTTGCAACGAGGAGAAGGCTGGAGGCAGTGGAGATGTCGTGTCTTAGGGCAATGTGTGGTGTGAATATAATGCAGAGAATCCGTAGTTTAGAAATTTTGATGAGGGGTACGGGAATACCAAAAGTATTATCCAGAGGGCTGAGGAAGGGTTGTTGAAGAGGTTCGAACATGTAGAGGGCATGGAACAAAATAGAATGACTTCGAGAGTGCATAAATCTGTAGTAGAGGGAAGGCAGGATAAGGGTCGGCCTAGGAAAGGTTGGAGGGATGGGGTAAAAGAGGTTCAGTGTGTGAACGATTTGGATTTCCAGCAAGCATGCATGAGCGTGTTAGATAGGAGCGAATGGAGACAAATGGTTTTTAGAATCTGACTTGTTGCTGGAGTGTGAGCAGGGAAGCATTTATGAAGGTATTCATGGGAACCGGAGGGCCGGACTTGAGTCCTGGAGATAAAAATATCTTTATTACTACAAGTACATGTACATAGTATACAGACCATAGCTGTCATCAATGACATACTACTGTATAGAAAGCCCCTTCTTATGCTGAGCATGTCGGGCAAATTAGGTCAATTTTGTCCCAGGATGCGACCCACACCAGTCGACTAACTCCCAGGTACCCATTTTATACTGATGGGTGAACAGGGACAGGGACAGCAGGTGTCTAATGGAAACACGTCCCTAATGTTTATCAGCAGTACCGGAGGAGATTCGAATTCTACACCTCAGTGTGTGAGCTGAGTGCGGTAATGATGGAGCTACGGTACACCCGAGATGGGAAGTCCAGTGTCTGCACTTTGAAGGACGGGTGTTAGTGTTGCAGTTTTATAACTGTAGTGTAAGCGCGACTCAGTGATGGAGTCAGTGATGGTAAAAGTTTTTCTTTATAGTGCCACCCAACCTTGGTGGGAAACGGTTGATGTGTTATCGGCCGGGAGATTAAAATTCCCTTAAATTACTATTCTTATAAGATTACAGAAACATCTAGAGAACTTCTCACTTTTTTCAACTGAATTTTGTATATGTGGATATTAACCAAGTTTACTTTATCTTTGGTATTGATCGTTTTTCTGCATGATTTGATCATTGAAAGAGCAAAGTGCAAATGTGTTCCTCTCACATTAAGACTTTATCCATGAAATTTATTTACAAAACGACACTTATTAAGTTACGTTCCAGGAGTCAAACTTTATTGTTTAAGAAATCTCTAGAGTGGCTATCAGGTTACCACGATCTTCTCTTCAAACCTGTGGTAGTAGGTTAGTAGACAACAACCACCCAGGGAGGTACTACCATCCTGTGGTAGTAGGTTGCTAGACAGCAACCACCCAGGGAGGTACTACCGTCCTGTGGTAGTAGGGTGGTAGACAGCAACCACCCAGGGAGGTACTACCGTCCTGTGGTAGAAGGTTGATAGACAACAACCACCCAGGGAGGTACTACTGTTCTGTGGTAGTAGGTTGGCTCATTTGTCCTCATCGCTCCCGGGCCGTGTGGACAGGTTGCGCAGTAGCTCCCGAATCATCTGGTTTTCTGCGCAGTTTTCCTGTTTTGAGCAATCAAAATGGCGGACAGACATGGACGCAGGGTAAATACTGTCTGTGTGGAGCTGGTACGTGGTACCCTGAGTAGTTCTACAATGCAGGTGCTTCTGCCAAATATCATCCGCGATGTGTACGGCATACCGAATGACGAGTTGTATGGTGTAGCAGTGAATGGAGTGTCCAGAATCTTCATCAAGTTCAAGAGTGCTGGGTTTTACTCCAGCATAGTCGACGCATTCCAAGAAAAGAGGATGACCATTAATTCTGCAGTGGAGGTCTGCCTACATGACGTATCAAGCTATGTAAAGTGGGTAAAGGTGAGAAATGTCCCCTTTGAGGCCTTGGAATATGATGTTGTGGAGGTATTCCGTAGGTATGGCAAGATCCATTCGGCAGAGTTGGGAGTGTGGAAGGATGGGCCTTATATGGGGCTGCCAGAGGGATCTTTCACATTGAAGATGACATTGAGACAACCTATACCATCGTACATTCTGATGGAAGAGTTCAAAACACAGGTTTATGTATATTATGCAGGACAGCGTCGGACATGTAGGCTGTGCGGGTCTTATGACCATATGGCGGCCCAATGTCATCAAAGGCAGGGACGGAGGGAACAGGCGCCAACAACTGTGGAACGACAGCTGCTCTCCTTGGCACCTGGGACAAGTGAAGCTGCAAGACAGGCGTCTGGAAGTTGGAGTGAAGAAGTAGACAGAGCGGAGTCGGAGTTGGGAGCGTGTGCCACGTTACCTGTGGGAACTGTGTCTGAGCGACCATCTACGGATGCGACTGTTGACAAAAGTGACTTACATCAGGATGGTCTGTTGGACGAGATCTTGAAAGACTTCTTGGGGGAGGTGGAAGACAGTCAGGAAGGGGAGAAGGACGGGAGGGTATTGGAGGGGGTAGCAGCTGCACAGGAGTGTGAGAACACCTTGTACAACGAGAGTAAGTAGCACACGGTGGTGGTTGAGGTGCACCAGGAGGACATGGATGCTGAGGCAACGTGTGGAGGTGGCACACGTAAGCGAGCAGCTGGGACGTCTGATATGGAAGATGTCTTAACACCAGGGCAGAGATCTGGAAAGAAACCTTGGAAAACCGTGCTAGAGCTCCCGGGAAATGGTGGCACCGGTTCTGTGGTGCTGCAAGGGTCGAAGGAAAAGGGGGGCATCGGAGGTCTGGATAGACCAAGTGACAAACGTGGCTATAGTCAACAGCCACGTCTTTCGAGCAACCTTCAAAAGCGGCGGGGAAAGCCGCCTTTATTGTAATAATTCAAGGTGGTCACCATTAATGTTAACGGCCTGAGAGCTGAGGTTAAGAGAGTGTGGATGGAATGGATTTTGAGGATATTTGATGTGGATATATGTTTCATACAGGAGCATAATTACAAGTTTGGATGTGAGTTGCGCTTGAAGGGATGTAAGTTATATGTGAGTGGATCGGTGAGGTTAAAAGGGGGGGTTGCTGTGGCTGTGAAGGAAACCAGTCCCTTGCGTGTGTTGCAGTGGGAGGAGGGTGGGGTGGAAGGGTGGTGCGGGTAGAGGGAGAGTGGGGTGAGACAAGGGTTTGTTTTATAGGGGTATACATGCCGGCGGATGGAAATGCAGCAGATAAGGTAACTTTCGTAAGGGATGTTTTGCTTTTTTATTTGAGGGGATTGCCTTTAGTTTCTGTGATAGGAGGAGATTGGAATTGTGTCATACGACAGGGTGATGTGGAACCGAGGGGGGCGGGGTGTGTGTTGGGGTTTTTCCGCATTGTGTTGGGGGATGTGGGAGTTTTAGATGAAGTGGGGAGGGGTGGTTGGAGGGTTGAGTATACATTTGTACGAAGGGGTTATGCTGCACGACTGGATAGGCTCTATGCTACGGAGGCAATACGAGTTCTGGGAGTTAGAACCTTCGATGTGGGGTTTTCGGACCACAGGGCGGTTATTGCAGATCTTGATTGGGAGGGTATGGTTAGGATACACACTGGTTATTGGAAATTAAATGCGAAACTTGTGAAGGGGGAGGGAGTGAGTGAGGCTTTTGGGGATTGGTGGCACTCTTTTTGGGGATCAAGGGATGTGGGGTCGTGTGTCTTGGAATGGTGGGAGAAGCGAGCTAAGCCGGGTATTGCTGGATTCTTTAAAAATAGGGGACGGGAAGTGGCCAGGTGGAGGTATGGGTTACAGAATTATTTGGAATGTCAGCTGAACGAGTGTTATGAGGAGGAAGTGGGGAGGCAGTATGGGACCGTGGAGCAACTTAGAGGTAGACTGGCGGAGATACACAATGACAGATTTGATGCCGTGTGTGTGAGGGCAGGATTGGAGGCTGTATTGTGGGGGGGATAAACCTTCGGGAAGTGTTTTAAGACGTTTTAGGGTAAGGCAGAAGGAGTCAACTATTTTGCAATTAGAGGTGAGCGAGGATATGGGTGGATATCATAAGGGACAGGTGCTTACTACTACAGAAGGCATGAGTAATTATACTGATTTCTGGTTTCGAGAGAAATGGAGAAAGGGGGGGGAGGACGATGCTTTTGAGGAAGTGTTGGAGGGGGGGGGGGTTAGGGCAGAAAGACGTGGAGGGGATGGAGATGGGAGGAGCGATTAGTGTGGGAGAAGTTGAGGAGGCAGTGTTTAACATGAGTACTGGAAAAGCACCAGGCATCGATGGGATTTCAAATGATTTTTACAGAGTTCATTGGGAGCATATTAAGACTTGTCTGGTGGAGGTCATGAATTGTATGTTGCGGGAGGGCAAGCTAAGTCAGACACAAAGTATTGGAGTGGTTGTGTTGGTTCGCAAAAAGCAAGTGGGGAGTGTTTTAAGTGCGTATAGAGCTATCTCAGTAATGTGTTCTGACTACAAGATTTTTGCAAAGATATTAGGTAATAGGATGAAGAAGGTAATTGGTGGGGTTGTACACAGGGGTCAGATGGGTATACCGGGACGAAGTATGAGAGTTGGGCATGGGCACATAAGGGACTTTTTGGAGTGTTGCGAGGGGGGAGGACTTTTGGGTATTGATTGGGAGAATGCATATGACTGTGTGAATAGAAAATTTTTGAGGGCTTGTTTGTTGCGTCTGGGGTTTGGACTGGGAGTGGCACGGTGGGTCGATACGCTATACTCATCGGCTATGGTAAGGGTCCAAGTTAATGGCAGATTGGGAAGGCTGGTTAAAATGGAGAGGGGATTACGGCAGGGGTGCCCTCTTTCACAAATTCTGTTTGCGTGCATGCAACATCCGTTCCATGGGCTCGTTGAGGGGGTGGGAGCGTTCAATGGGGAGAGGGAAGGGCGCTCAGGCATTGTGGGGTATGTGGATGATACCACTATCCTGATAAAAGGAGTGGAGGGATTGCATACAGTGGGGAGGGTGTTGGGGATTTTTGGGGAGGCGTCTGGCATGAGAGTTAATAGGGCGAAATCGTGTTTACTGGAGGTGGGTGCTTGGGTGGGGAGGGGGTTTGGGGTTGGAGTTTGGGTGGGCAGTGGTGGATAATTTGAAGATTTGTGGAGTTTTATACATGGTGAATGCGCAGGAGGCTAGGCAGGTAAATTCAGAGAGGGTAGTGGAGAAATTAGTGAGGAGATTAAGGGGTTTACGAGCAGGAGATGTCACATTACAGCAGAGGGCAGTAATAGTTAATTTGCTGGTTTACAGTAAGGTTTGGGGTATAGCGGAAGTGTATCCTTAGAGAACACAGGACGTACAAAAAATATAGAGACAAGCTATACGTTATGTTTGGGGTTTTGAGAGGGCATGGCTGAGCAAGGAAGTGGTGATGTCGAATGTGCGCAGAGGGGGAGTGGGTCTTTTAGCATTCGGGCCGAGGATGAAAGCAATATATGTAAAACAGTCATTCGTCAGGGCTGGAGGGGAAAGAGGGGTAAGAGTGGGGAAGGTGACGGGGGATGTGCGGAGATGGTGGGGAGGTAAAGAGTTAATTGAATGTGAGGATATGCTGACGGTTTTGTTATTGGTTAAAGATGTTGAGCGACTTAAAGGGGGCGTTTGGTATCATTGAGTGGGAGGAAGGAAATCCTGCAGGGCGTATCGGTCTATCTATTGTATGATTGGAGGACGATATGGGAAGACTTCCGGAGGCTCAGGTTAATGCCTAGGGTACGTGAGTTGGTATACAGATTCATGGTGGGGATCCTAGCTTCAAAAGCAGTTTTGAGTTTAATGGGTTTGGTGAGGGAACCGTCCTGCAGTCAGTGTGGTGAGCTGGAAACGGCATTTCATGCCATTTATTTTTGTGAAGAATTGAGGGAGGTACGGATGTGGTTGGCGAGGGTTTTTTGTCTGCTAGGTGGGGGTAATGTAGAGACCCTGCTAGCTTTAACATTAGAGGTAAAAGGGGTATCACGGGAGGTAAAAAGGGCGATTACTTATGTGGTAGTGGATTTTCTGTATATTTCCTGGGGAATGAGAGATTAAGGTAGGATTCGAATTAAGGCAATTGCAGCGCGTATATACAGGACTGCTGGTAGGAACAAACTTATTTATGGGAGTCAGTGGGGAGCTTGTTTTCCAGAGAACTACAGAGAGCTTACAGTCAGTCGTCTCCTGCAACTGGTACAGTGATAACCATGTAGGGGACTGGTTTTCTTTGGTAGTCGGGTTTTCACGGGTTTTCAGGGGTGGTGGCGTGTATGGGAATGATTTTAGCGAATGACATGGGTGGATGGTATGTAGTGTAACGGATTATGGTTGGGTGGTAACTAGTCTGATTCCGGTTGCTGTTGCAGGAATGGAACAAGTAAAACTGTGCAAGTGTGAATTGCTTTGGGTATGGAGGTGAATGTGTGTGAATGTAGTGTGTGTGTTAAAAGTAATGTTCTTTAAGATAAGAAAGCTCCCGGTGTGTGGCTTAATTATGAGGAAATCAAGATATGTCGGGTAAAATGGTGTTCAGGGTTAATTTAACTTTGTGGCTTAGATCAAAATATATCAGATGAACGATTTCGTGGTTCTTAACAAAGTTTCATGTATAGTAAATTTGTGTTTCTTTTAGGGAAAAATAATAATGTAACTACTTTTGGAGTGGTGAGACACTCCTGTGTCAAATTAGTAATGTATCATCTGATGGATGATGGTAAAAGTTTGTATATATGCCACAAAAAATTACGAATAAAAAATGTTGTGTTGTTTGTGTACAAAGTTTTATAGATAATATTTAATTTTGTATTCACATAGCTTGTTTATTAACTTTTGTGTAATGTTGCAACGTGTAGTTGCTGCAGGGATGGCACAAGAACACCTGGGTGTTCAAGTGTTGCTGCAGGGATGGCACAAGAACACCTGGGTGTTCAAGTGTTGATGCAGGGATGGCACAAGAACACCTGGGTGTTCAAGTGTTGATGCAGGGATGGCACAAGAACACCTGGGTGTTCAAGTGTTGATGCAGGGATGGCACAAGAACACCTGGGTGTTCAAGTGTTGATGCAGGGATGGCACAAGAACACCTGGGTGTTCAAGTGTTGATGCAGGGATGGCACAAGAACACCTGGGTGTTCAAGTGTTGATGCAGGGATGGCACAAGAACACCTGGGAACACCTGTTCAAGTATTGCTGCAGGGATGGCACAAGAACACCTGGGTGTTCAAGTGTTGATGCAGGGATGGCACAAGAACACCTGGGTGTTCAAGTGTTGATGCAGGGCTGGCACCTGGGTGTTCAAGTGTTGCTGCAGAACAACACCTGGGTGTTCAAGTGTTGATGCAGGGATGGCACAAGAACACCTGGGTGTTCAAGTGTTGATGCAGGGATGGCACAAGAACACCTGGGTGTTCAAGTGTTGATGCAGGGATGGCACAAGAACACCTGGGTGTTCAAGTGTTGCTGCAGGGATGGCACAAGAACACCTGGGTGTTCAAGTGTTGCTGCAGGGATGGCACAAGAACACATGGGTGTTCATGTGTTGCAGGGATGCACAAGAACACCTGGGGATGCTGCAGGGATGTTGATGCAGGGATGGTACAAGAACACCTGGGTGTTCAAGTGTTGCTGCAGGGATGGCACAAGAACACCTGGGTGTTCAAGTGTTGATGCAGGGATGGCACAAGAACACCTGGGTGTTCAAGTGTTGATGCAGGGATGGCACAAGAACACCTGGGTGTTCAAGTGTTGATGCAGGGATGGCACAAGAACACCTGGGTGTTCAAGTGTTGATGCAGGGATGGCACAAGAACACCTGGGTGTTCAAGTGTTGATGCAGGGATGGCACAAGAACACCTGGGTGTTCAAGTGTTGATGCAGGGATGGCACAAGAACACCTGGGTGTTCAAGTGTTGATGCAGGGATGGCACAAGAACACCTGGGTGTTCAAGTGTTGATGCAGGGATGGCACAAGAACACCTGGGTGTTCAAGTGTTGATGCAGGGATGGCACAAGAACACCTGGGTGTTCAAGTGTTGATGCAGGGATGGCACAAGAACACCTGGGTGGTGTTCAAGTGTTGATGCAGGGATGGCACAAGAACACCTGGGTGTTCAAGTGTTGATGCAGGGATGGCACAAGAACACCTGGGTGTTCAAGTGTTGATGCAGGGATGGCACAAGAACACCTGGGTGTTCAAGTGTTGATGCAGGGATGGCACAAGAACACCTGGGTGTTCAAGTGTTGATGCAGGGATGGCACAAGAACACCTGGGTGTTCAAGTGTTGATGCAGGGATGGCACAAGAACACCTGGGTGTTCAAGTGTTGATGCAGGGATGGCACAAGAACACCTGGGTGTTCAAGTGTTGATGCAGGGATGGCACAAGAACACCTGGGTGTTCAAGTGTTGATGCAGGGATGGCACAAGAACACCTGGGTGTTCAAGTGTTGATGCAGGGATGGCACAAGAACACCTGGGTGTTCAAGTGTTGATGCAGGGATGGCACAAGAACACCTGGGTGTTCAAGTGTTGATGCAGGGATGGCACAAGAACACCTGGGTGTTCAAGTGTTGATGCAGGGATGGCACAAGAACACCTGGGTGTTCAAGTGTTGATGCAGGGATGGCACAAGAACACCTGGGTGTTCAAGTGTTGATGCAGGGATGGCACAAGAACACCTGGGTGTTCAAGTGTTGATGCAGGGATGGCACAAGAACACCTGGGTGTTCAAGTGTTGATGCAGGGATGGCACAAGAACACCTGGGAACACCTGTTCAAGTGTTGATGCAGGGATGGCACAAGAACACCTGGGTGTTCAAGTGTTGATGCAGGGATGGCACAAGAACACCTGGGTGTTCAAGTGTTGCTGCAGGGATGGCACAAGAACACCTGGGTGTTCAAGTGTTGATGCAGGGATGGCACAAGAACACCTGGGTGTTCAAGTGTTGCTGCAGGGATGGCACAAGAACACCTGGGTGTTCAAGTGTTGATGCAGGGATGGCACAAGAACACCTGGGTGTTCAAGTGTTGATGCAGGGATGGCACAAGAACACCTGGGTGTTCAAGTGTTGCTGCAGGGATGGCACAAGAACACCTGGGTGTTCAAGTGTTGCTGCAGGGATGGCACAAGAACACCTGGGTGTTGAAGTGTGATGCACGGATGGCACAAGAACACCTGGGTGTTCAAGTGTTGATGCAGGGATGGCACAAGAACACCTGGGTGTTCAAGTGTTGATGCAGGGATGGCACAAGAACACCTGGGTGTTCAAGTGTTGCTGCAGGGATGGCACAAGAACACCTGGGTGTTCAAGTGTTGCTGCAGGGATGGCACAAGAACACCTGGGTGTTCAAGTGTTGATGCAGGGATGGCACAAGAACACCTGGGTGTTCAAGTGTTGATGCAGGGATGGCACAAGAACACCTGGGTGTTCAAGTGTTGCTGCAGGGATGGCACAAGAACACCTGGGTGTTCAAGTGTTGATGCAGGGATGGCACAAGAACACCTGGGTGTTCAAGTGTTGATGCAGGGATGGCACGAGAACACCTGGGTGTTCAAGTGTTGATGCAGGGATGGCACAAGAACACCTGGGTGTTCAAGTGTTGATGCAGGGATGGCACAAGAACACCTGGGTGTTCAAGTGTTGCTGCAGGGATGGCACAAGAACACCTGGGTGTTCAAGTGTTGATGCAGGGATGGCACAAGAACACCTGGGTGTTCAAGTGTTGATGCAGGGATGGCACAAGAACACCTGGGTGTTCAAGTGTTGATGCAGGGATGGCACAAGAACACCTGGGTGTTCAAGTGTTGATGCAGGGATGGCACAAGAACACCTGGGTGTTCAAGTGTTGATGCAGGGATGGCACAAGAACACCTGGGTGTTCAAGTGTTGATGCAGGGATGGCACAAGAACACCTGGGTGTTCAAGTGTTGATGCAGGGATGGCACAAGAACACCTGGGTGTTCAAGTGTTGATGCAGGGATGGCACAAGAACACCTGGGTGTTCAAGTGTTGCTGCAGGGATGGCACAAGAACACCTGGGTGTTCAAGTGTTGATGCAGGGATGGCAAGGGATGGCACAAGAACACCTGGGTGTTCAAGTGTTGATGCAGGGATGGCACAAGAACACCTGGGTGTTCAAGTGTTGATGCAGGGATGGCACAAGAACACCTGGGTGTTCAAGTGTTGATGCAGGGATGGCACAAGAACACCTGGGTGTTCAAGTGTTGATGCAGGGATGGCACAAGAACACCTGGGTGTTCAAGTGTTGATGCAGGGATGGCACAAGAACACCTGGGTGTTCAAGTGTTGATGCAGGGATGGCACGAGAACACCTGGGTGTTCAAGTGTTGATGCAGGGATGGCACAAGAACACCTGGGTGTTCAAGTGTTGATGCAGGGATGGCACAAGAACACCTGGGTGTTCAAGTGTTGATGCAGGGATGGCACAAGAACACCTGGGTGTTCAAGTGTTGATGCAGGGATGGCACAAGAACACCTGGGTGTTCAAGTGTTGCTGCAGGGATGGCACAAGAACACCTGGGTGTTCAAGTGTTGATGCAGGGATGGCACAAGAACACCTGGGTGTTCAAGTGTTGATGCAGGGATGGCACAAGAACACCTGGGTGTTCAAGTGTTGATGCAGGGATGGCACAAGAACACCTGGGTGTTCAAGTGTTGATGCAGGGATGGCACAAGAACACCTGGGTGTTCAAGTGTTGATGCAGGGATGGCACAAGAACACCTGGGTGTTCAAGTGTTGATGCAGGGATGGCACAAGAACACCTGGGTGTTCAAGTGTTGATGCAGGGATGGCACAAGAACACCTGGGTGTTCAAGTGTTGATGCAGGGATGGCACAAGAACACCTGGGTGTTCAAGTGTTGATGCAGGGATGGCACAAGAACACCTGGGTGTTCAAGTGTTGATGCAGGGATGGCACAAGAACACCTGGGTGTTCAAGTGTTGATGCAGGGATGGCACAAGAACACCTGGGTGTTCAAGTGTTGATGCAGGGATGGCACAAGAACACCTGGGTGTTCAAGTGTTGCTGCAGGGATGGCACAAGAACACCTGGGTGTTCAAGTGTTGATGCAGGGATGGCACAAGAACACCTGGGTGTTCAAGTGTTGATGCAGGGATGGCACAAGAACACCTGGGTGTTCAAGTGTTGATGCAGGGATGGCACAAGAACACCTGGGTGTTCAAGTGTTGATGCAGGGATGGCACAAGAACACCTGGGTGTTCAAGTGTTGCTGCAGGGATGGCACAAGAACACCTGGGTGTTCAAGTGTTGATGCAGGGATGGCACAAGAACACCTGGGTGTTCAAGTGTTGATGCAGGGATGGCACAAGAACACCTGGGTGTTCAAGTGTTGATGCAGGGATGGCACAAGAACACCTGGGTGTTCAAGTGTTGATGCAGGGATGGCACAAGAACACCTGGGTGTTCAAGTGTTGATGCAGGGATGGCACAAGAACACCTGGGTGTTCAAGTGTTGATGCAGGGATGGCACAAGAACACCTGGGTGTTCAAGTGTTGATGCAGGGATGGCACAAGAACACCTGGGTGTTCAAGTGTTGATGCAGGGATGGCACAAGAACACCTGGGTGTTCAAGTGTTGATGCAGGGATGGCACAAGAACACCTGGGTGTTCAAGTGTTGATGCAGGGATGGCACAAGAACACCTGGGTGTTCAAGTGTTGATGCAGGGATGGCACAAGAACACCTGGGTGTTCAAGTGTTGCTGCAGGGATGGCACAAGAACACCTGGGTGTTCAAGTGTTGATGCAGGGATGGCACAAGAACACCTGGGTGTTCAAGTGTTGATGCAGGGATGGCACAAGAACACCTGGGTGTTCAAGTGTTGATGCAGGGATGGCACAAGAACACCTGGGTGTTCAAGTGTTGATGCAGGGATGGCACAAGAACACCTGGGTGTTCAAGTGTTGATGCAGGGATGGCACAAGAACACCTGGGTGTTCAAGTGTTGCTGCAGGGATGGCACAAGAACACCTGGGTGTTCAAGTGTTGATGCAGGGATGGCACAAGAACACCTGGGTGTTCAAGTGTTGATGCAGGGATGGCACAAGAACACCTGGGTGTTCAAGTGTTGCTGCAGGGATGGCACAAGAACACCTGGGTGTTCAAGTGTTGATGCAGGGATGGCACAAGAACACCTGGGTGTTCAAGTGTTGATGCAGGGATGGCACAAGAACACCTGGGTGTTCAAGTGTTGATGCAGGGATGGCACAAGAACACCTGGGTGTTCAAGTGTTGATGCAGGGATGGCACAAGAACACCTGGGTGTTCAAGTGTTGATGCAGGGATGGCACAAGAACACCTGGGTGTTCAAGTGTTGATGCAGGGATGGCACAAGAACACCTGGGTGTTCAAGTGTTGATGCAGGGATGGCACAAGAACACCTGGGTGTTCAAGTGTTGATGCAGGGATGGCACAAGAACACCTGGGTGTTCAAGTGTTGATGCAGGGATGGCACAAGAACACCTGGGTGTTCAAGTGTTGATGCAGGGATGGCACAAGAACACCTGGGTGTTCAAGTGTTGATGCAGGGATGGCACAAGAACACCTGGGTGTTCAAGTGTTGATGCAGGGATGGCACAAGAACACCTGGGTGTTCAAGTGTTGATGCAGGGATGGCACAAGAACACCTGGGTGTTCAAGTGTTGATGCAGGGATGGCACAAGAACACCTGGGTGTTCAAGTGTTGCTGCAGGGATGGCACAACAACACCTGGGTGTTCAAGTGTTGATGCAGGGATGGCACAAGAACACCTGGGTGTTCAAGTGTTGCTGCAGGGATGGCACAAGAACACCTGGGTGTTCAAGTGTGAATGGCTCTGGGTATGGAGGTGCACGTGTGTAAATGTAGTGTGTAGGTGATGAATGTAATTTTCTCAACAATACGAACGCTCCCTGTGTTTGGAGTTATTATGAGGAAAACATGATACGATGTACAGTAAACTGGTGTCTGGGGTTAATATATCTTTATGGCTGAGTTCATAACATATCAGATAAACAAGTTAGTGGTTATTAAACAACTCTCATGTTTAGTAAATTTCTGTTTTTTTTAGGGAAACATAATAATGTACATTCTTCTTGGGGTGGTGATACACTCCATTGTCAAAATAGCAATGTAACATTTGATGAACTCTAGTAAAATTTTGTATATATCCCAATCTGTTGGTGATATTAGTTATTTTGCCTCGGGGTGAAGGGGGAAGATTAGTAAAAACTTTACTGCCGGGATCAAATCTATCAAAATTATCGGTAATCGTGACAAGTGAATGGAAACATAAAATTAACAGTGTGTTACAGAATCAGTTATGGCATTTGTAAAAATTCTGTATGAAGGATTAATAATATATAAATAACAAAGTGGAAAAAATAATGCAGATTGTAGGTTGGGTCTTCTTTGTTTATAATAATAATAATACACATTGTCATGTGGTCTTGTGTATTCTTGCTTAACATAGTTACATGGGATATAATGTATAGGGGATGAGGGACACTTTGTGACAGCACAACGTTAATCGTCTGTGTGTATATAGACAATGAAATTTATAATTCTGTGTAAAAACTGATACTGTGTTCTTTTATCTATTTAATGTATTGTGTTCTTTTAAATAAAATAAAAAAAAGTGGTAGTAGTAGATTGGTAGACAGCAACCACCCAGGGAAGTACTACTGTTCTGTGGTAGTAGGTTGGTAGACAGCAACCACCCAGGGAGGTACTACCGTCCTGTGGTAGTAGATTGGTAGACAGCAACCACCCAGGGAGGTACTACTGTTCTGTGGTAGTAGGTTGGTAGACAGCAACCACCCAGGGAGGTACTACTGCTCTGTGGTAGTAGGATGGTAGACAGCAACCACCCAGGGAGGTACTACTGTTCTGTGGTAGTAGGTTGGTAGACAGCAACCACCCAGGGAGCTACTACTGTTCTGTGGTAGTAGGTTGGTAGACAGCAACCACCCAGGGAGGTACTACTGTTCTGTGGTAGTAGGTTGGTAGACAGCAACCACCCAGGGAGGTACTACCGTCCTGTGGTAGTAGATTGGTATACAGCAACCACCCAGGGAGGTACTACTGTTCTGTGGTAGTAGGTTGGTAGACAGCAACCACCCAGGGAGGTACTACTGTTCTGTGGTAGTAGGTTGGTAGACAGCAACCACCCAGGGAGGTACTACTGTTCTGTGGTAGTAGGTTGGTAGACACCAACCACCCAGGGAGGTACTTCTGTTCTGTGGTAGTAGGTTGGTAGACAGCAACCACCCAGGGAGGTACTATTGTTCTGCGGTAGTAGGTTGGTAGACAGCAACCACCCAGGGAGGTACCACTGTTCTGCGGTAGTAGGTTGGTAGACAGCAACCACCCAGGGAGGTACTACTGTTCTGCGGTAGTAGGTTGGTAGACAGCAACCACCCAGGGAGGTACTACTGTTCTGTGGTAGTAGGTTGGTAGACAGCAACCACCCAGGGAGGTACTACTGTTCTGTGGTAGTAGGTTGGTAGACAGTAACCACCCAGGGAGGTACTACTGTTCTGTGGTACTAGGTTGGTAGACAGTAACCACCCAGGGAGGTACTACTGTTCTGCGATAGGAGGTTGGTAGACAGCAACCACCCAGGGAGGTACTACTGTTCTGCGGTAGGAGGTTGGTAGACAGCAACCACCCAGGGAGGTACTACTGTTCTGCGGTAGGAGGTTGGTAGACAGCAACCACCCATGGAGGTACTACTGTTCTGCGGTAGTAGGTTGGAAGACAGCAACCACCCAGGGAGGTACTACTGTTCTGCGGTAGGAGGTTGGTAGACAGCAACCACCCAGGGAGGTACTACCGTCCTGTGGTAGGAGGTTGGTAGACAGCAACCACCCAGGGAGGTACTACCGTCCTGTGGTAGGAGGTTGGTAGACAGCAACCACCCAGGGAGGTACTACTGTTCTGTGGTAGTAGGTTGGTAGACAGCAACCACCCAGGGAGGTACTACTGTTCTGTGGTAGTAGGATGGTAGACAGCAACCACCCAGGGAGGTACTACCATCCTGTGGTAGTAGGTTGGTAGACAGCAACCACCCAGGGAGGTACTACTGTTCAGTGGCAGGAGGTTGGTAGACAGCAACCACCCAGGGAGGTACTACTGTTCTGCGGTAGGAGGTTGGTACACAGCAACCACCCAGGGAGGTACTGCTGTTCTGCGGTAGGAGGTTGGTAGACAGCAACCACCCAGGGAGGTACTACTGTTCTGCGGTAGGAGGTTGGTAGACAGCAACCACCCAGGGAGGTACTGCTGTTCTGCGGTAGGAGGTTGGTAGACAGCAACCACCCAGGGAGGTACTACTGTTTTGTGGTAGTAGGTTGGTAGACAGCAACCACCCAGGGAGGTACTACTGTTCTGTGGTAGTAGGTTGGTAGACAGTAACCACCCAGGGAGGTACTACTGTCCTGTGGTAGGAGGTTGGTTGACAGCAACCACCCAGGGAGGTACTACCGTCCTGTGGTAGGAGGTTGGTAGACAGCAACCACCCAGGGAGGTACTACCTTCCAGTGGTAGGAGGTTGGTAGACAGCATACACCCAGGGAGGTACTACCGTCCTGTGGTAGTAGGTTGGTAGACAGCAACCACCCAGGGAGGTACTACCGTCCTGTGGTAGGAGGTTGGTAGAGAGCAACCACCCAGGGAGGTACTACTGTTCTGTGGTAGGAGGTTGGTAGACAGCAACCACCCAGGGAGGTACTACTGTTCTGTGGTAGAAGGTTAGTAGACAGCAACCACCCAGGGAGGTACTACTTTTCTGTGGTAGGAGGTTGGTAGACAGTAACCACCCAGGGAGGTACTACTGTTCTGTGGTAGAAGGTCAGTAGACACCAACCACCCATGGAGGTACTACTGTTCTGTGGTAGAAGGTTAGTAGACAGCAACCACCCAGGGAGGTACTGCCGTCCTGTGGTAGTAGGTTGGTAGACAGCAACCACCCAGGGAGGTACTACAGTCCTGTGGTAGTAGGTTGGCAGAGAGCAACCACCAAGGGAGACACTACAGTCCTGTGGTCGTAGGTTGGTAGACAGCAACCACCCATGGAGGTACTACCGTCCTGTGGTAGTAGGTTAGTAGACAGCAACCACCCAGGGAGGTACTACTGTCCTGTGGAAACAGGGTGGTAGACAGCAACCACCCAGGGAGGTATTACCGTCCTGTGGTAGTAGGTTGGCAGAGAGCAACCACCAAGGAGACACTACAGTCCTGTGGTCGTAGGTTGGTAGACAGCAACCACCCATGGAGGCACTACCGTCCTGTGGTAGTAGGTTAGTAGACAGCAACCACCCAGGGAGGTACTACCGTCCTGTGGTAGTAGGGTGGTAGACAGCAATCACCCAGGGAGGTACTACCGTCCTGTGGTAGTAGTTTGGTAGACAGCAACCTCCCATGGAGGTACTACCGACCTGTTGTAGTAGACAGGTAGACAGCAACCACCCAGGTAGATACCACCGTCCTGTAGTAGTAGGTAATTAGTCAGCAAACATCAAGGGAGATACTACCGTCCTGTGGTAACAGGGTGGCAGACGGCAACCACCCAGGGAGGTACTACCGTCCTGTGGTAGTAGGTTGGTAGACAGCAACCACCCAGAGAAATACTGCCGTCCTTTTGTATTAGACTGGTAGACAGCAACCACCCAGGGAGATACTACTGTCATGTGGTAGTAGGTTGGTAGACAGCAACCACCCAGGGAGATACTACTGTCATGTGGTAGTAGGTTGGTAGACAGCAACCACTCAGAGGGGTACTACCGTTCTGTAGTATTAGGTCGGTAGACAGCAACCACCCTGGGAGGTACTACCGTCCTGTGGTAGCAGGTTGGTAGACAGCAACCACCCAGGGAGGTTCTACCGTCCTGCCAATTGAGTGTAAAACAGAAACCTGTAATTTTTGTTTTACACGATGGTAGGATTGCTGGTGTCTCTTCTCTGTTCCAAAAACATTTAAGGCTTCAGGTACGTCTTGCTACTTCTACTTACACTTAGGTCACACTACACATACATGTACAAGCATATATATACACACCCCTCTGGGTTTTCTTCTATTTTTCTTACTAGTTTTTGTTCTTGTTTATTTCCTCTTATCTCTATGGGGAAGTGGAACAGAATTCTTGCTCCGTAAGCCATGCGTGTCCCAAAAGGCGACTAAACTGCCGGGAGCAAAGGGCTAGTAATCCCTTCCCCGGAATAAATTACAAAATTTTGAAAGAGAAACTATCGTTTTTCTTTTCAGGTCACTCTACCAGGGTGGGATCCGACCGGCTTGTTGACAAGAAGGTTCAATTTTGAAGCTGTGTATTTAGGATGTTTATATTTTATATCTTGTGAATTGGGGAAGTTCACGTCATTTCTGACTAATTGTGCGATAATTGGCTGCTATTTCGGTGGTTTTAAAAGATTTGATGCCCCATCCTGAATAGATGGTCAGTAATGATCAAACACAAGTTTGAGGAACTACTCTAACCTCGTCCACTCATGGTAGTAAGTGTTGGCATTTCCAATTAAGATTCAGTATATCATGCCGTTAGTATGTTTGTCCATCCAGTATATCTTATAGTGAGTATGTTTGTCCATCCAGTATATCTTGTAGTGAGTATGTTTGTCCATCCATTATATCTTGTAGTGAGTATGTTTGTCCATCCATTATATCTTGTAGTGAGTATCTTTGTCCATCCTGTATATGTTGTAGTGAGTATATTTGTCCATCCAGTATATCTTGAAGTGAGTATGTTTGTCCATCCAGTACATCCTGGAGTATATTTGTCCATCCAGTATATCCTGGAGTATGTTTTTCCATCCAGTATATCCTGGAGTATGTTTGACCATCCAGTATATCATGGAGTATGTTTGTCCATCCAGTATATCCTGGAGTATGTTTGACCATCCAGTATATCATGGAGTATGTTTGTCCATCAAGTATATCCTGGAGTATGTTTATCCATCCAGTATATCCTAGAGTATGTTTGACCATCAAGTATATCCTGCAGTATGTTTGACCATCCAGTATATCATTGAGTATGTTTGTCCATCCAGTATATCCTGGAGTATGTTTGACCATCCAGTATATCCTGGAGTATGTTTGACTATCCAGTATATCCTGGAGTATGTTTGTCCATCCAGTATATTCTGGAGTATGTTTGTTCATCCAATATGTCCTGCAGTATGTTTGTCCATCCAGTATATCCTGGAGTATGTTTGACCATCCAGTATATCCTGGAGTATGTTTGTCCATCCAATATATTCTGGAGTATGTTTGTTCATCCAATATGTCCTGCAGTATGTTTGTCCATCCAGTATATCCTGGAGTATGTTTGACCATCCAGTATATCCTGGAGTATGTTTGTCCATCCAGTATATTCTGGAGTATGTTTGTTCATCCAATATGTCCTGCAGTATGTTTGTCCATCCAGTATATCCTGGAGTATGTTTGACCATCCAGTATATCCTGGAGTATGTTTGTCCATCCAGTATATTCTGGAGTATGTTTGTTCATCCAATATGTCCTGGAATATGTTTGTCCATCCAGTATATCCTGGAGTATGTTTGTCCATCCAGTATATCCTGGAGTATGTTTGTCTATCCAGTATATTCTGGAGTATGTTTGTTCATCCAATATGTCCTGCAGTATGTTTGTCCATCCAGTATATCCTGGAGTATGTTTGTCCATCCAGTATATCCTGGAGTATGTTTGTCTATCCAGTATATTCTGGAGTATGTTTGTTCATCCAATATGTCCTGCAGTATGTTTGTCCAGCCAGTATATCCTGGAGTATGTTTGTCCGTCCAGTATATCCTGGAGTATGTTTGACCATCCAGTATATCCTGGAGTATGTTTGACCATCCAGTATATCCTGGAGTATGTTTGTCCGTCCAGTATATCCTGGAGTATGTTTGTCCATCCAGTATATCCTGGAGTATGTTTGTCCATCCAGTATATCCTGGAGCATGTTTGTCCATCCAGTATATCCTGGAGTATGTCCATCCAGTATATCCTGGTGTATGATTTTCCATCCAGTATATCCTGGAGTATGTTTGACCATCCAGTATATCCTGGAGTATGTTTGACCATCCAGTATATCCTGGAGTATGTTTGTCCATCCAGTATATCCTGGAGTATGTCTGACCATCCAGTAAATCATGGAGTATGTTTGTCCATCCAGTATATCATGGAGTATGTTTGTCCATCCAGTATATCCTGGAGTATGTTTGACCATCCAGTATATCCTGGAGTATGTTTGTACATCCAGTATATCCTGGAGTATGTTTGACCATCCAGTATATCCTGGAGTATGTTTGACCATCCAGTATATCCTGGAGTATGTTTGTCCATCCAGTACATCCTGGAGTATGTTTGACCATCCAGTATATCCTGGAGTATGTTTGACCATCCAGTATATCATGGAGTATGTTTGTCTATCAAGTATATCCTGGAGTATGTATGTCCACCCAGTATATTCTGGAGTATGTTTGTCCATCCAGTATATCCTGGAGTATGTTTGACCATCCAGTATATCCTGGAATATGTTTGACCATCCAGTATATCCTGGAGTATGTTTAACCATCCAGTATGTCATGGAGTACGTTTGACCATCCAGTATATCCTGGAGTATGTTTGACCATCCAGTATATCCTGGAGTATGTTTGTCCATCCAGTATATCCTTGAGTATGTTTGACCATCCAGTATATCCTGGAGTATGTTTGACCATCCAGTATATCCTGGAGTATGTTTAACCATCCAGTATATCATGGAGTACGTTTGACCATCCAGTATATCCTGGAGTATGTTTGACCATCCAGTATATCCTGGAGTATGTTTGTCCATCCAGTATATCCTGGAGTATGTTTGACCATCCAGTATATGCTGGAGTATGTTTAACCATCCAGTATATCCTGGAGTATGTTTGACCATCCAGTATATCCTGGAGTATGTTTGACCATCCAGTATATCCTGGAGTATGTTTGACCATCCAGTATATCCTGGAGTATGTTTGACCATCCAGTATATCCTGGAGTATGTTTGACCATCCAGTGTATCCTGGAGTATGTTTGTCCATCCAGTATATCCTGGAGTATGTTTGACCATCCAGTATATCCTGGAGTATGTTTGACCATCCAGTATATCCTGGAGTATGTTTGACCATCCAGTATTGGTCATAATTTGTTTTTCTTATGAAAAATAAGTGTTGTTTATATTCCTGTTTATAACCTGTTTAATTTCCCCTAAATATTTGTTAATGCTGACGTGCAGTTTCTTTGTTTGTTCATATTTTATGTCTGTCTATAATCTTTCTCAGCTGTTTTCCACTTTCGTCTGTGTTTATCTGAGCGTCTGTTTTAGACGCTTCAATAAACACAGACAAAATTAATTCTTCTCCAACATAATATTGGACGTTCTAGGATATTTGTTTTTCTTTCCTCTGTTGAATCGTTATACATTTCATGAGAGTTAGTTAATAAGTTATTAAATGGAGAGTTAGAGGTATTGGGAAGATGGAGGGAATATTTTGAGGAATTGTTGAATGTTCATGAAGATAGAGAAGCAGTGATTTCGTGTATAGGGCAAGGAGGAATAACATCTTGTAGGAGTGAGGAAGAGCCAGTTGTGAGTGTGTGGGGAAGTTCGTGAGGCAATGGGTAGAATGAAAGGGGGTAAGGCAGATGGGATTGATGGGATAAAGATAGAAATGTTAAAAGCAGGTGGGGATATAGTTTTGGAGTGGTTGGTTACACAAATAACCCGCACATAAAAGAGAGAAGCTTACGACGACGTTTCGGTCCGACTTGGACCACTGACCTGACCATTGACCATTGATCGGACCGAAACGTCGTCGAAAGCTTCTCTCTTTTATGTGCGGGTTATTTGTGTATCGTTCCAGTCACGGTATTGTGCCTTTTTGTTATTTATTTGGAGTGGTTTGTGCTATTATTTAATAAATGTATGGAAGAGGGTAAGGTACCTAGGGATTGGCAGAGAGCATGCATAGTTCCTTTGCATAAAGGCAAAGGGGAAAAAAAAGAGTGCAAAAATTATAGGGGGATAAGTCTGTTGAGTATACCTGGTAAAGTGTATGGTAGAGTTATTATTGAAAGAATTAAGAGTAAGACGGAGAATAGGATAGCCGATGAACAAGGAGGCTTTAGGAAAGGTAGGGGGTGTGTGGACCAGGTGTTTACAGTGAAACATATAAGTGAACAGTATTTAGATATGGCTAAAGAGGTTTTTGTGGCATTTATAGATTTGGAAAAGGCGTATGACAGGGTGGATAGGGGGGCAATGTGGCAGATGTTGCAGGTGTATGGTATAGGAGGTAGGTTACTGAAAGCAGTGAAGAGTTTTTACGAGGATAGTGAGGCTCAAGTCAGAGTATGTAGGAAAGAGGGAGATTATTTCCCAGTAAAAGTAGGCCTTAGACAAGGATGTGTGATGTCACCGTGGTTGTTCAATATATTTATAAATGGGGTTGTAAGAGAAGTAAATGCGAGGGTCTTTGCAAGAGGTGTGGAGTTAAGAGATAAAGAATCACACATAAAGTGGGAGTTGTCACAGTTGCTCTTTGCTGATGACTCTGTGCTCCTGGGTGATTCTGAAGAGAAGTTGCAGAGGTTGGTGGATGAATTTGGTAGGGTATGTAAAAGAAGAAAATTGAAAGAGAATACAGGAAAGAGTAAGGTTATGAGGATAACAAAAAGATTAGGTGATGAAAGATTGGATATCAGATTGGAGGGAGAGAGTATGGAGGAGGTGAATGTATTCAGATATTTGGGAGTGGACGTGTCAGCGGATGGATCTATGAAAGATGAGGTGAATCATAGAATTGATGAGGGGAAAAGGGTGAGCTGTGCACTTAGGAGTCTGTGGAGACAAAGAACTTTGTCCTTGGAAGCAAAGAGGGGAATGTATGAGAGTATAGTTTTACCAACGTTCCTGTACGGGTGTGAAGCATGGGTGATAAATGTTGCAGTGAGGAGAAGGCTTTAGGCAGTGGAGATGTCATGTCTGAGGGCAATGTGTGGTGTGAATAAAATGCAGAGAATTCGTAGTTTGGAAGTTAGGAGGAGGTGCGGGAGTACCAAAACTGTTGTCCAGAGGGCTGAGGAAGGGTTGTTGAGGTGGTTCGGACATGTAGAGAGAATGGAGCGAAACAGAATGACTTCAAGAGTGTATCAGTCTGTAGTGGAAGGAAGGCGGGGTAGGGGTCGGCCTAGGAAAGGTTGGAGGGAGGGGGTAAAGGAGGTTTTGTGTGCGAAGAGCTTGGACTTCCAGCGGGCATGCGTGAGCGTGTTTGATAGGAGTGAATGGAGGCAAATGGTTTTTAATACTTGACGTGCTGTTGGAGTGTGAGCAAAGTAACATTTATGAAGGGGTTCAGGGAAACCGGCAGGCCGGACTTGAGTCCTGGAGATGGGAAGTACAGTGCCTGCACTCTGAAGGAGGGGTGTTAATGTTGCAGTTTGAAAACTGTAGTGTAAAGCACCCTTCTGGTAAGACAGTGATGGAGTGAATGATGGCGAAAGTTTTTCTTTTTCGGGCCACCCTGCCTTGGTGGGAATCGGCCAGTGTGATAATAAAATAAAAAAAAATAGTTAATAAATATCTCTTCAAAATATAATCATTCACTTTCAAGGCTGTGTGAATAACAGTCTTTTATCTTAACGCAATGTAGGTCTGGTCATGGATCGCCGCGCGGGGGCGTTAACCCCCTGGAATTCCCTCTAGGTCTAAGTAAACTTCCTCCAATTGTACTCCCTTCAGGTATACTCCCTCCAGGTATACTCCTTCAATGTATGCTCCCTCCAGGTATACTCCCTCCAGATATTCTCCCTCCAGACGTACTCCCTCCAGGTATACTATCTCCAGGTATACTCCCTCCAGGTATAATCCCTCCAGGTATACTCCCTCCAGGTATATTCCCTCCAGGTATACTCCCTCCAGGCATACTCCCTCCAGGAATACTCCCTCCAGGTATATTACCTCTAGGTGTACTCCCTCCAGGCATATTCCCTCCAGATATACTCCCTCCAGGTTTACTCACTCCAGGTATACTCCCTTCAGGTATACTCCCTCCAGGTATACTCCCTCAATGTATACTCCCTCCATGTATACTCCCTCCAGATAATCTCCCTCCAGACATACTCCCTCAGGTATACTACCTCCAGGTATACTACCTTCAGGTATACTACCTCCAGGTATACTTCCTCCAGGTATAATCCCTCCAGGAATACTCCCTCCAAGTATAATCCCTCCAGGTATAATCCTTCCTGGTATACTCCCACCAGGTATATTCCCTTCAGGTATACTCCCACCAGGTATATTCCCTTCAGGTATACTCCCTCCAGGTATACTCCCTCCAGTTCATATTTCGTGTGTGTGTGTGTTTCTTGTTTGTTTTTTTCCTCTGCTTGTTTTAAGACGTTTCGTTAAGGCAATAAACGTAATAATTGAACAGAATATCAAAGTAAACAGAATCAATTATAAAAATCACTACTGATGTATACTAGAAAATTAGAAGAGTCATGTCTCACCTGCTTCAGCATACTGGTCCAGAAGAATTAATGAAGTAGCGGCAGGTACTGCAAGTAACATACATTATCACATATGACCTTTCGTACTTCTCATTATATATAAACAAATATTGCTCTTCATAATAATAATAATAATAATGATAATAATAATAATAATATAACTAAATTATAATTATAATAATAATAATAATAATAATAATAATAATAATAATAATATTAATAATAATAATAATATTAAAAATAATAATAATAATAATAATAATAATAATAATAATAATAATAATAATAATAATAATAATAATAATAATAATAATAATAATAATAATAATAATAATATATTAAAATTAGCTTAAAAACACTTGAAATTTTAAAAAAATTAAAACAATTTGTTGAGGCTACTGGAAGCCACCTTGACAAACGCGAACTGATAATGAATCTCAGCACGAGTCTACATAGGAACGTTCTTGTTTAAGAATTTACTAACATCTTTTATCGCTTGCGTTTTTGAGGAGGTAGATCATGGTAATGAATATGATATTGTATATATGGACTTCAGTAATGGTTTTGTTGAGTTACCACATCGGAAGTTGATGAAGAAAGTAGAGGATCACGGAATAGGAGAAGTTTCATCCCGGATAGAGGCGTAGTTGACAGACAGGCAGTAGAGTTTGTATAAAAAGGGAGAAATCAGAATTGGGAAGCGTCACAAGTGGATTTCCACAGCGGTCAGTTGATAAATTAGACAACTGTGCAACACTTGGATACCTTTGTTGAGGAAACGTATCGCCACACAGTAGTTTCATCAGTCCAAAACAAAGAAGAAGAATGGTGATGATCAGGAGGTTGAGGTAATCAGTCCCTCAGTCTGGAGTCGATGTAATCTGTCAATCTTCATAAGAATATAGCATATGCGCGACGAAGTGTCTTATGTTCTGCAGACAGGTGAGGTAAAGCAGTCGTAGGCTGTGTCACCTTGGTCAAATCCACAGGAGGAAATAAGGCATGCCTATATGTTAGGCAAGCGTAGAAGTCCATAATATATTGAAAATAAGTGATTTGTGATCGCTTTTCCAAGCTCATTATTAGAGGAGGTAAGACCAGAAGGAGTGGGAACTGACTCACATGTTTATCTGCGATAAGGATAAGAAACGGGTCTCTGCATTCATGAATCAAATACTCTACAACAAAACAACTCAGGGGAGGGAAAATTGAAGTTGTTTTGAGAATATGATGCATGAAGGGCAGCAATATTTATTGGCTAAGAAGAAATACATAAGCAGCAACTGTGGCAGTCAACACACTGTAAGCAGACGAGATGCAAGATGAAGAATAAAATATTTTGCAGCCCAGTGACGTGGGGTTGAGATTACATAATCAAATCCTTTCTTGTTATTGATTTACAGCAGTGGAAAGAGTGTCTAGGTGTTAAAACAAGAGACTGTAACATTGTAAGGATCACTTCAACTTGTCTTTTAGAAAGATACACCGGACCATTGACAGAGATACAATGTGCCTGAAGAGAAGACTGGATTGACCTCTGATGTGACGAATTATTAAGGTTATTGAGACTGACCTTAGAGAAAAATGCACTGTTTCAGAGTTATCTGGAGTGTTATGTGAAAGAGACCAACTGTTTGAGAGTCCACTGGACTGACCAGGAAAGAGATCACTGTCTGAGGATCATCTGAACTGATATATGAGACAGGTGTACTGTTGGAGGATCATCTGAACTGATATATGAGACAGGTGTACTGTTGGAGGATCATCTGAACTGATATATGAGACAGGTGCACTGCTTGAGGAACATTTGCTCTGATATATGAGAGATATATTAACGAGATGTGCTGTATAATTCTTTTCTGCACTGACATATGAAAGAATCACTTAGTGTAGGTAATTTGAGGTAAATCTGAGAAATATGTCGTATGTGAGGGTCATCTGTCTTGCGGAAAGGGCCACTACCCAGTGATAGATAATAACTGTTGAAGGGTCATCTTGACTGATGTGTAAGAGAATCACTGAGATAATCATCTGGACTGACCTATAAGAGAGATGCGTTGTGTTAGAGCCATCTGTATATGCTTATCGTCGGGAATGCTAGATAAATCCTGACGAAACACTGCTCGCTGAAACAGGTGTTGTTGGTCCTTGTTTGGAGAATTCTGCAAGAAAATTGTAGGATAACTTTTCCCGCCTAGAGTAATCTTCTTGGTATTAAATAACACATGAAAGTTATTAAATACCTTAATTTCTTTGAAATGATAATGTCATTAATCATTAATTGATACTGGGTGTCAAACTCACTTGTCAATAGTGTGTGCATGTGCTTCTCTGTGCATTTTCCTGTGTACTCATCTAGTTGTCATGCAGGGGTCGAGTCACGGCTCTTGGTCCCGCCTCTTCACTGGCCGCTAATAGGTCATTCTTCCTGCACCATGAGCTTTATCAAACCTCTTCTTAAAGCTATGTATGGATCCTGCCTCCACTATATCACTTCCCAGACTATTCCACTTCCTGACAACTCTGTGACAAGAAATACTTCCTAACAACCTTGTGATTCATCTGAGTCTTCAACTTCCAACTGTGATCCCTTGTTGCTGTGCCCCATCTCTGGAACATCCTGTATTTGTCCACACTGTCAATTCCTCATAGTATTTTATATGTCTTTCTCATATCCTCCCCTATCTCTCCTGTCCTCCAGTGTTGTCTGGTTGATTTCTCTTAACATATCTTCGTAGGAAATGCCCTTTAGCTTTGGGACTAGTCTTGTTACAAACCTTTGCAACAAGGCTAAGTGAGGATTAAAAATTGGTGCTGCATACTCTAATAAAAGCGTAACGTACACGGTATACAGGGTCCTGAACGATTCCTTATTGAGATGTCGGAATGCTGTTCTTAGGTTTGCTAGGCTTCCGTCATGTCGTTTACAAATACCAGAAACAGCACGGGTCCTAGGATTGACCCCTGTGGAACCCCGCTCGTCACAGGCGCTCACTCTGACACCTCGCCACGTACCATGACTCGCTGTTGTCTTCCTGACAAGTATTCCCTGATCCATTGTAGTGCCTTCCATGTTATTTATCCCTGCTTGGTTCTCCAGTTTTTGCATTAATCTCTTGTATGGAACTGTGTCAAACATCTTCTTACAATCCAATTATTATTATTATTATAATAAAAAAGAAGCGCTAAGCCACAAGGGCTATACAGCTCTTACAATCCAAGAAAACGCAATCTACCCACCCCTCTCTCTCTTGTCTTACTGTTGTCACCCTGTCATAGAACTCCAGTAGGTTTGTGGCACAGGATTTCCCGTCCCTGAAACCGTGCTGACTCTCGCTGATAAGCGAGATAATCTTCTCCATGACTTTGCATACTATACATGTCAGTGACATTGGTCTGCAGTTTAATGCTTAGTGTCTGTCTCCTTTATTAAAAATTGGGAGTACACTTACTGTCTTCCATACCACAGGTAGTCGCCCTGAAGAAGAAAATGTAGGGAGGTACCACCTCTGAAACTGTGCTGGGACCCTCATCGTCAGAGAAGAGAATAAACTTACTTCAGGGTAAAACTCAAGGTTCACCCCGGATCTGTTTGAATATTGTCTTTTCTTACCACCCTCTATATTCTATGTAGACTTTATTTAAAGACAAAATACATTGACAAAAATACAATAGGGAGTAGGACAACATAGATAACATCTCAGAGCTACATCTCGAATACTTCGTCCAGTTCCAGGGCGGTGGGTCGAGTGCCCAGAATGCTGCAGGCATTTCCTCTCTGGATCGCAACACAGAGTATCTGAAAGAGGAAACTGGCTGCTCTGTGATCCTTGGTTTCTGTGAAGAGTTTTTCACCCTCCTCTTTGAGGAACTTTAGAGCACACTTGCCCAATTCTCCAAGGGTCTCCTACCCCACTGGGATGAAGTTATAGCAAGGGGGCAGGCCTTTATATCTGAGGGTCTTCTGGGTCTCCCTGTAGCTGGTGGCTCCAACCTCTTCAGGTTCATATTATGGCAAGTAGGTGTCTGCCAATGTGGCGGCACAGGTGTAGTCTCAGGCAATCTACTTACCATCCTTCCAGGGTAGCATAGCGGCTCCGCCAGGAAGATTTTGACTTCTGTCAGACCTCTGTACTTGGGGTTCCCGTTGAGCTGGGCGATGGGTTTTGGCGAGGCTTCTCTTTATGATGTTGTTGACCTCATGACTAGCATACTTCCTGTCTGATGTGTGACACACGAGACCATGAAGTCCGAATTGATCAGCCGTCGCTCTGCAACAAATACACATGTTCGGAGAGTATGGGGGCGGCTAGGCGAAGAGCAACACCAATCTGAACGGCCTGTGGGTCAAGTCAAGTGCCCAGGAAGGAACTGGGAACACCTAAAAGGAAATCTCCTGAATGTGGCGCCTTCACTGCCAGGAGACGAGCTTTGTCCTTTCCTGAAGTGTTGGTGAGCATTTTGTTGGCGATTTTCTCCATGATCGGTTTGTCCCAGAGGAATTGTTTGTGCTCTTTGGGTGGAGCTGGCCTACTGGAGGAGTTTGCAAGGGAGTGGACTAGTAAAGGAGATTGTCCCAGAATGCTTGAGAGGTGCGGTAGGAGCTCAAGACCACAGCTGCTTCAATGAACCTGGGGTCTTGAGCTCCTACGGCACCTCTCAAGCGTTCCGGGACAATCTCCTTCACTAGTCCACTGGAGGCTAAAAACGAGGACAGAAATGCGTTGCCTTGCGCATCCCTATACCTCCCAGACGAACTGGGAAAGTTGCCTGATCACATGCTGACCTTCCAGTGATTGATTCAGTGCCTTCTCAAAGATTGATCTCACAAGTGAGTCATATTCGTTTAATTGCTGGGTTGTCAAAAGAGGGTGTGCACCTCAGGAAGTAAGTGAGTCTTGGCAGAGTAAGACACCTTGCGAGGAAATATAGGGCATCATGGGCATCAAGATCCTATATTCTCTCCTACATTCTTTTCAGGTCATATAGCTTGCCCTTGAGGAATATGTCGATAGCCTGATGACCCAGCGGTGCTCTCATGGATTGTAAGCACAGCTCTGATTATTTCAGTACCTGCCAGAGTGCAATCATCCAGGTTCCAGATGTTGAGCTCGCTGCGGAGGCTGGAAGTTAGTTCTCTTTTTGTCAGGCAGAAGAGAAGTGGAGCGAGTGGGTCACCCTGAATTTCATGTTAGCCAAACAAAAGATTTGAGAGTTTGCTGTAGCCGGCTGAAATTAAGGGAAAAAGACTGGGGAACCGATCCCGAATGGCTGGCAAGACCACATCTCTTTTCACCATATTAAAATCATTTCCAAATACAGGTTTGACTACGACTTTGTCTTCTGGTAAGTCCCTTGCTGCATGAGCCGCGACATCACTGCCTTGAGAGACCCAAAAGCCCAGTTGGTGTGGCTGGAGTAAACTGGCAGCTTCTTGGTGAATGTTTCTTACTGCTGCTTTGGCAACGAGACGGCGAAGAGTGTTACCAACAGCAATGGACCTGATTCCCCCATCCTTCTTCAAAGTGCATAGTGATGCTCCATAAAAGAAAGGCTTAATTTCTTCTGGAATCCGTGCAGCCAGATAGTTAATATAATAATATCTTTATTTACTACATGTCTCCTCAAGGGAGGTTCCTTGATGCTGGTGAGGGGCTATTGATCTAGGGAATTGGATCTGTGCTCCGGTTCCCTGAATTGAGCCTGAATAACTTCCATCCCCCCACATGCGCTGTATAATCCTACGGGTTTAGGGCCCGCCCATAATTATTATAATATAATACAGGTACATGAACAAGGTATACAGGCCTAGCTGACATCAATGACATACTACTACATACACAGCACCTTGTTATGCAGAGCATTTCGAACAAATTAGGTAAGTTTTGTCCCAGGATGCGACCCACACCAGTCGACTAACTCCCAGGTACCAGTTTTACTGATGGGTGAACATAGACAACCGGTGTAAGGAAATACGTCCAATGTTTCAACCCCTTTGCCGAGAATCAAACCCAGACCCTCACCGTGTGAAGCGAGAGCTTTTGCCACCAGGCCACGGGGCACCGTTGTTGTTGACGAACGTTGTAGGTTGTTAACTCGGAGAGAAGAATTGATGCAGCTGTGCCGAGTACTGGATTTGCCATCTCTTTGAGGTGTTTTGGTCGAATTCTAGTGTAACCTTCTGCACATCCTGCTGGAAATGACGCTATCGCCTTATAGACTTCTGATTCTGGCAAAATTAATTGTTCAGTGATGTGGTCTTCATCAGAGTTGTTGTTAACGACTCTGGTGTCCCTGTTGGATGCTTGTCTCTTAGTGCTTGGGCTGTGGTCTCATCTTTGGGAGCTACAGTGTCGTCACTTGTAATTATTCTGATTGCTCCCACTGTGTTACCTTCTTCGATATTCTTGCTAACCTGTTCGCAGATTTTCTCGTTTTCAGTGGAATTTTTCTTGGGTCTACGTTTGTGATTCCTGCGATGAATGGGCAGAGGGACACAATTATCCGTTCTTGGGTAGTTGCGCACTGCCTTGATGACTGATGTGGTTAGCAGTTTGTCTCGTCTTTCAGGAACTGCAAGGCAGACATTGCTGAACAGGAGTAGGCTGTGCCATGCTTTAATGGTGCATCGGGCTTCCAGTAGTAGTGGTGGTGGTAGTAGTAGTAGTAGTAGTAGTAGTAGCAGTAGTAGTAGTAGTAGTTGTAGTAGTAGTAGTTGTAGTAGTAGTAGTAGCAGTAGTTGTAGTAGTAGTTGTAGTAGTAGTTGTAGTAGTAGTAGTAGTAGTAGTTGTAGTAGTAGTAGTTGTAGTAGTAGTTGTAGTAGTAGTAGTAGTAGTAGTAGTAGTAGTAGTAGTAGTTGTAGTAGTAGTAGTAGTAGTAGTAGTAGTAGTAGTAGTAGTAGTAGTAGTAGTAGTAGTAGTAGTAGTAGTAGTTGTAGTAGTAGTAGCAGTAGTAATAGTAATAGTAGTAGTAGTAGTAGTAGTAATAGTAGTAGTAGTTGTAGTAGTAGTAGTAGTAGTAGTAGTAGTAGTAGTAGTAGTAGTAGTAGTAGTAGTAGTAGTAGTAGTAGTAGTAGTAGTAGTAGTAGTAGCAGTAGTTGTAGTAGTAGTAGTTGTTGTAGTATTAATAATAATAATAATAATTATTATTATTATTATTATTATTATTATTATTATTATTATTATTATTACAATCTTCGCATGCTGAGAAACAAAAACATACTACTAATTTGCTAATAACTGTTGCCAATTAAATGTTTCTTGATCGTCGTCCTGAACTGTATCAAGTATTTAATGCAACATTGATTGTGACCGATTATTTCCCAGTAAAAGTAGGCCTTAGACAAGGATGTGTGATGTCACCGTGGTTGTTCAAGGATGTGTCATGTCACCGTGGTTGTTCAAGGATGTGTGATGTCACCGTGGTTGTTCAAGGATGTGTGATGTCACCGTGGTTGTTCAAGGATGTGTGATGTCACCGTGATTGTTCAAGGATGTGTGATGTCACCGTGGTTGTTCAAGGATGTGTGATGTCACCGTGGTTGTTCAATATATTTATAGATGGAGTTGTAAGAGAAGTGAATACGAGGGTGTTGGCAAGAGGCGTGGAGTTAAAAGATTCAGAAGAGAAGTTGCATGGGTTGGTTGATGAGTTTGGAAGGGTATGCAAAAGAAGGAAATTAAAAGTGAATATAGGAAACAGTAAGGTGATGAGGATAACAAAAAAAATTAGGTAAAGGAAGTTTGGATATCCGATTGGAGGGAGAGAGTATGGAGGAGGTGAATGTGTTCAGATATTTGGGAGTGGACATGTCAGCAGATGGGTCTATGAAGGATGAGGTGAATCATAGAATTGACGAGGGGAAAAAGGTGAGTGGTGTACTGAGGAATCTTTAGAGACAAAGAACTTTATGCATGGAAGAAAAGAGGGGAATGTATGAGAGTATAGTTATACCAACGCCCTTCTATGAGTGTGAAGCATGGTTGATGAATGTTGCAACAAGGAGAAGGCTGGAGGTAGTGGAGATGTCATGTCTGAGGGCAATGTGTGGTGTGAATATAGTGCAGAGAATCCGCAGTTTGAAGGTTAGGAGGAGGTGTGAGATTACCAAATCCATTATCAAGAGGGCTGAGGAGGGGTTGCTGAGATGGTTTGTAGAGAGGGTGGAGGGAAATAGAATGACTTCAAGAGTATAGAATTCTGTAGTGGAGGGAAGGCGGGGTAGAGGTCGGCCTAGAAAACGTTGGAGGGAGGAGGTAAAGGTTTTATGCGCGAGGGGCTTGGACTTCCAGCAAGCGTGCGTGAGCATGGTAGACAGGAGCGAATGGAGACAAGTGGTTTTTAGGACTTGACGTGCTGTTTGGGTATAAGCAAGGTAACATTTGTTAAGGGATTCAGAGAAACCGGCAGGCCCGACTTGAGTCCTGGAGATGGAAAGTACAGTGTCTGCACTCTGAACGAGGAGTGTTAATGTTGCAGTTTTATAACTGTAGTGTAGGCAAGCCTCTGGCAAGACAGTGATGGAGTAAATGATGATGAAAGTTTTTTTTTTTTTCAGGCCTCCCTGCCTTGGTGAGAAAGGGCCGATGTGTTAATAAAAAAAATTAATCTGAGTCTGAGAAAAATATATATTTTAAACCTTTAGCTTTTCATACTGTGAGAAGCCGTAGCTGATAGAAAAGTCGTAATCCATATCAATCATCTCCCTGACAGTCTGAGGCAATTTCTCGATTCGAGGAAGAGAGAGGAATGCTGTCAGGTTGCCAGTATAAGTTGCCACCACAACAATCACCACCAACCATGTTGATGTCAACACCACTCTTCCTGCTGTGTTCTGTGGCTGCTGTTTACTACCTGTAAGAGAATCAAAGAAACATTTGAATGTTCCAACATAAGTCTGGATATTACTTTCCTCTAAAAATTTAAAGACGCATAAACAATGTGGTTCTGAACTTCAACAAGAAAAGTTTTTTCTTATTTGTAATTTTAAAAAATCTTAAAAGATTTTAAATTTTCTTTCACTGAAATATTAATCCAGTCAACACAATTCATTATAATTTAATAATAAACTGTATTCCATAAAACAAGAGCCCAATAAAATTCTCATTATAAAAGTAAATGTTTCCAATTAATATGTCTAATACTTCAACATCGAGGATGATGCCAGTGACGATTATCACAAATAAACAAAATACCATCTGGTAGGAATCGTGAAGTGTAAATATGCGAGGAATCAATATGTTAGAAGCGTGTTTGAGGAGAGAACGAGGCGGTGCCACACCATGCAACATAATACGTCTTATATGTTGTTTAAATCTCTCGTCTCGGGTTGCCAAAATCCGGTAGAAGTGCCATATTCCCAGCAGTATGTTTAAAACAAAAATATTGCAAAAACTATATGGTTAAACTTGAGTTTATTCTCTATAACGTCTACATTCCTGGAAAGTGAAGGTAAGTCATGTATTGGTGGATTAATTTGGAAGTACACGAATAAGTGTCAATATAATTTGCATGAAAGATTGTTTGGATACTTGAGGTTAAGTTGCAAGTTGTGTCGAACAATTTATGTGTGGTTGATTGTTGTTTGATTGTTATATTGACATATGTAATTTTTTTTTCTTTCTAGCCATTTTTATCGCCTATGCTGTAGTTTATGATATTTTAATATGAGAGAAAATGCGATGGATGAATATGTCGTGAGCGGGACAGAAATTCAATTTTTTTATAGGCATAGTTTGTTATTTAGTTGTTGATTTTATGGAAAAGGAATGGGTGGGGGGGGTAGAAGTGAAAGAAATTTACTGTTTTTAATGGTATTTCTCATTTATAGTTGTGTGTTTGTTCTCCATTTTGATGCTGAACATTGTGGTTTAAATTGGGATATTTGGTCAGCAGGAGCTGCCCCAGACACAGTGTAGCCGACACATTTATTACTTAAGAATTATATATGTATAGCCATGAAGGAGAAAAGCTATAAATAAGTTCCTTTTGTGAACATACATCAATAAAAACTGAGGTAGTTCCGGAAGATGAAGAAGACAAAATAATCATGAAAAACTTTACTGCAAATTGCTAATATCTTTTAACCAAATAACGAGTACAGGTCATAAATAACTTTTATATTCTTAAACAAGATATTTTTAATCTCTGTGCTGAAGTGGCTTTAATTATAAAAGTAGAGGCTAAGTTAGGGTTAGTGAGCGTGGAAAACTGTTATTGTTATATTGTTTGAAAATCACAGAGTCTGCATCAAAGGTGTGTTCAGCGAAGGGTTCTGTCAAGTCACTTCGTTTGGGCTTTGCAGATTTTGAGAAGCAATTACTGTATGCACTCTGACAAATACACAGATGAACTGTTAAAGCCACTTACAGTCCTCACAGCGATGTGCTGGGCGTCTTTCTATATGGTATCTGTGTACATGCCGCTTGTGGCAAATTCGAAAATAATAGAGGAAAGTTCCCTATGTCCGTCAGTGACGGGAAGAAGTTGGTTTGGTAAAAAAAAAAAATCTATAGCTGAGACCATCGTTCTTAATGTTAGGTCTTGAGCCTAGTGGACAATACCAGCAAATAGCCTGGGAAGAGGACTTCCCTATTTGAGGTTACGAGATCGTAGAGAGAGAAGAAGCATTGACCTGTAATGTATATTAAGGGAAGGAGAGGCGGAATACATAGCTATCATAAACTAGTTTAGCTATAATGGTTGAATTTACTCTGCTGGAAGGGCAGACATCAGTGTCGACCCTGATGATTAGTGGATGCTATAATTCAGCGAAGCTTGACTTTACGAAAGTATGAGTGATGACAAATTATCTTAAACTTGAACTTAGCGGAGAATGTCGGTGGATTGTCCCTTGAAAGCTGATTATATGCTTTATGATCGCAGACGATCAATGAGGCTTTAGGAAGGGTAGGGGGTGTGTGGACTAAGTGTTTACAATGAAATATATTAGCTAATAGTATTTGGATAAGGGCAAAGAGGTTTTAGTGGTATTTATGGATTTGGAAAAGGCGTATGATAGGGGACAATATGGCAGATATTGCAAATGTATGGAATAGGAGGTAGCTTACTGAAAGCAGTGAAGAGTTCATACAAGGATTGTTAGGCTCAGGTTAGAGTATGTAGGAGAGAGGGAGATTATTTCCCAGTAAAATTAGACTTTAGACATGAATGTGTGATGTCACCGTGGTTGTTCAATATATTTATAGAATGCTCGGGTGTTGGCAAGAAGCGTTGGATTAAAAGATAAAGAATCTAACACAAAGTGGGAGTTGTCACAATTGTTTTGTGCTGGTGACACAGTACTTTTGGGAGATTCTGAAGAGAAGTTCCAGAGGTTGGTCGAAGAGTTTGGTAGGATATGTAAAAGAAGAAAAGTAAAAGTAAAGCTATGAATTATTAAGGGGATGATGATAACCAAAAATTTAGGTAATGAAAGACTGGATATCAGACTGGAGGGAGGGAATATTGGGAAAGTGAATGTATTCAAATATCTCGGAGTGGACTTGTCAGCAGATGGGTCTGTGAATGACGAGGGGGAGTATAGTTATACCAATGCTCTTATATGGGTGTGAAACATGGGTGGTGAATGTTGCAGCTAGGAGAAAACTGGAGGCAGTGGAGATAGTGTGTCTGAGGGCAATGTGTGGTGTGAATATAATGCAGAGAATCCATAGTTTGGAAATTAGGAGGAGGTGTGGGGTATCTAAAAGTATTATTCAGAGGGCTGAGAAGGGGTGGTTAAGGTGGATCTGATATTTAGAGAGGATGGAAGAAAATAGAATGACTTCGAGAGCGTATAAATATGCAGTGGAAGAATGGTGGGGTAAGGGTCAGCCTAGGTAAGGTTGGAGGGAGTGGGTAAAGGAGGCTTTGTGTGCGAGGGGCTTGGACTTTCAGCAAGTATGTGTCAGCGTGTTAGGAGCGAATGGAGACAAATGGTTTTTATGACTTGATGTCCTGGTGGAGTGTGAGCAAGGTAACATTTATGAAGAAATTCATGGAAACTGGCAGGCCGGACTTGAGTCCTGGAGATGGGAAGTACAGTGCCTGCACTCTGAAGGAGGGGTGTTAATGTTGCAGTTTTATAACTGTAGTGTAGGCAAGCCTCTGGCAAGACATGATAGAGTGTGTGATGAAAGTATTTCTTCTTTTTCGGGTCACCCTGCCTTGGTGGGTCACCCTGCCTTGGTGGGAAATGGCCGATGTGTTATGTATATACATACATACATATATATATATATATATATATATATATATATATATATATATATATATATATATATATATATATATATATATATATATATATATACATATATATATATATATATATATATATATATATATATATATATATATATATATATATATATATATATATATATATATATATATATATATATATATATATATATATATATATATATATATATATATATATATATATATATATATATATATATATATATATATATATATACATATACATATATATGTATATGTGTATATATATATATATATATATATATATATATATATATATATATATATATATATATATATATATATATATATATATATATATATATACACATATACATATATATGTATATGTATATATATATATATATATATATACATATATATATATATATATATATGTAAATATATATATATATATATATACATATATATATATACACATATATATATATTTTTTTTTTTCAACAAGTCGGCCGTCTCCCACCGAGGCAGGGTGGCCCAAAAAAGAAAGAAAATCCCCAAAAAGAAAATACTTTCATCATCATTCAACATTTTCACCACACTCGCACATTATCACTGTTTTTGCAGAGGTGCTCAGAATACAACAGTCTAGAAGCATACACATATAAAGATACACAACATATCCCTCCAAACTGCCAACATCCCAAACCCCTCCTTTAAAGTGCAGGCATTGTACTTCCCATTTCCAGGACTCAAGTCCGACTATATGAAAATAACCGGTTTCCCTGAATCCCTTCACTAAATATTACCCTGCTCACACTCCAACAGATCGTCAGGTCCCAAGTACCATTCGTCTCCATTCACTCCTATCTAACACGCTCACGCACGCTTGCTGGAAGTCCAAGCCCCTTGCCCACAAAACCTCCTTTACCCCCTCTCTCCAACCCTTTCGAGGACGACCCCTACCCCGCCTTCCTTCCCCTATAGATTTATATGCTTTCCATGTCATTCTACTTTGATCCATTCTCTCTAAATGACCAAACCACCTCAACAACCCCTCTTCTGCCCTCTGACTAATACTTTTATTAACTCCACACCTTCTCCTAATTTCCACACTCCGAATTTTCTGCATAATATTTACACCACACATTGCCCTTAAACAGGACATCTCCACTGCCTCCAACCGTCTCCTCGCTGCTGCATTTACCACCCAAGCTTCACACCCATATAAGAGTGTTGGTACTACTATACTTTCATACATTCCCTTCTTTGCCTCCATAGATAACGTTTTTTGACTCCACATATACCTCAACGCACCACTCACCTTTTTTCCCTCATCAATTCTATGATTAACCTCATCCTTCATAAATCCATCCGCCGACACGTCAACTCCCAAGTATCTGAAAACATTCACTTCTTCCATACTCCTCCTCCCCAATTTGATATCCAATTTTTCTTTATCTAAATCATTTGACACCCTCATCACCTTACTCTTTTATATATTCACTTTCAACTTTCTACCTTTACACACATTCCCAAACTCATCCACTAACCTTTGCAATTTTTCTTTAGAATCTCCCATAAGCACAGTATCATCAGCAAAAAGTAACTGTGTCAATTCCCATTTTGAATTTGATTCCCCAAAATTTAATCCCACCCCTCTCCCGAACACCCTAGCATTTACTTCCTTTACAACCCCATCTATAAATATATTAAACAACCATGGTGACATTACACATCCCTGTCTAAGACCTACTTTTACCGGGAAGTAGTCTCCCTCTCTTCTACACACCCTAACCTGAGCCTCACTATCCTCATAAAAACTCTTTACAGCATTTAATAACTTACCACCTATTCCATATACTTGCAACATCTGCCACATTGCTCCTCTATCCACTCTATCATATGCCTTTTCTAAATCCATAAATGCAATAAAAACTTCCCTACCTTTATCTAAATACTGTTCACATATATGCTTCAATGTAAACACTTGATCTACACATCCCCTACCCACTCTGAAACCTCCTTGCTCATCCGCAATCCTACATTCTGTCTTACCTCTAATTCTTTCAATTATAACCCTACCGTACACTTTTCCTGGTATACTCAGTAAGCTTATTCCTCTATGATTTTTACAGTTTCTTTTGTCCCCTTTCCCTTTATATAAAGGGACTATACATGCTCTCCGCCAATCCCTAGGTACCTTCCCCTCTTTCATACATTTATTAAACAAAAGTACCAACCACTCCAACACTATATCCCCCCCTGCTTTTAACATTTCTGTCATGATCCCATCAGTTCCAGCTGCTTTACCCCCTTTCATTTTACGTAATGCCTCACGTACCTCCCCCACACTTACATTCTGCTCTTCTTCACTCCTAAAAGATGGTATACCTCCCTGACCAGTGCATGAAATTACTGCTTCTGTTTCTTCCTTAACATTTAAAAGTTCCTCAATATATATATATATATATATATATATATATATATATATATATATATATATATATATATATATATATATATATATATATATATATATATATATATATTTATATGTGGTGCCGAATAGGTAAAACTTCAGATTCTGGCTTGTACAGCAACTTTCTTCTTGCCATGTAAGGCAAGAAGTGCAATAATTTCACAAAAATAATTCTGAACCTAACGAAAAAAAATTCATTTTGTTTATTATTATTAAATTATTTTAACTTAGCTAAAATATATATAGTTTGATTAGGCTAAAATAAATTGTGTTATAATAAGGTTAGGTAAGTTTTCTAAGGTTCTTTTGGTACAAAATTATTAATTTTTACATTAACATAAATGAAAAAAATATATCTTTAAACGTATAAGAGAAAATTATAGAAAGAACATAATTTTAAACTAGTTCTTGCTAATTGACCAATTTTACCTATTCAGCACGACATATGTATGTCGTACCGAATGAACTGAAATTTTCAAATTGGCCGAACTCATTTAATAATTAAGCTTCTCAAAAGAATTTTTTTGTTTTTACACAAAGTTAGATCATTGTTTTTCACAGACAGTGATAGAAACGTGATTATTTTTGGACCAAAATTAACTACAAACCTGACCTAACCTTCAGCTAAGTTCTGGTATATACCTCATAGGTTAATTTAATATTTTTAATATTTATTTAAATAAATTATATTTTTTCGTTATGCTTAGAGGGATTTCTGCTGATTTACGGCAAAAACAAATTCTCATTTGGTTAATTCTGGTAAGTGGACCCTGGCCATAGAAGCCAAACTCAGTGAGTTGACTTAAACGGCAAGACAGTTCGCAAATGGGTGAAATTATTTACAAACATTATCTCTCAGTCCACAGCAGGATTCGATCCTGCACGCTCTTCATCAAAAAACGCAGTACTTTAACCACTCAGGCAAATTCCAGATAAGTGTAGGCGCCTCGCCGAAGCCTAGCGGTTACACCAGTAACCTTTGATGTTTATATAATGCTCATAGAAAAAAAAAGTCTCAGACCTCCGGACGATGGAAAGCAGGATGAAAGACATTGACACACACAATGCCTTCTACCTACTCACCAGGTGCCTGTCAATCCCAAAACTTATCTACTTTCTGAGATGCTCCCCAGCCTTCAGCAGTCCAAAACTCAAGGAATATGACTCTCTCCTTAATAAAGACCATGCTAGAGAGTGTATTGAATCTTTTCCTTGAAGATGGACAGTGGTTGCAAGCCTCACTTCCGGTAAGGCTTGGAGGGATAGGAGTACGCAGATCCTTCCAGATTGCTCTACCAGCTTTCCTATCCTCTTCCATAGCATCAAACGAGTTAATAAGACAAATTCTTCCCGATACCCTCAGTGACTCAGCAGGAATAGAAGACCCTAGCTATGCCAGTGCCATCACTGAATGGGAGACTTGCTGCTCCAGCACCAAACCCTAGTGCAGCACTGGCTCACAGTCAAGCTGGGATGGCCCGATCGCTGAAAAGGTGCTTGCCAACATGCTCAGGGCTGCAACATCAGATAGGGAGATTTCCCGTCTCCAGGCTGTGAGCGCACCTCACTCCGGGGACTTCCTCCAAACAGTTCCCATATCGGCAATGGGAACGCGACTCGACCCTAAGACCCTCTGTATTGCAGTGGCTCTGCGCCTTGCTGCCCCAATTCACACAGATTATACGTGTATTTGCGGCGAAGCGCAAGCAGACCAATACGGTCTACATGGTCTTAACTGTTCCAAAACCAAGGGCTGGCATGCAAGGCACAATGAGGTCAACGACATCATTACGAGAACCCTTGCAACAGCTGGATGCCCAGCCGAGAGGGAGCCACGATCACTAGCAGCCAACAATACCCACAACTCAGCTAATCTCCCCGACGGGATCACCATCTATCCTTGGAAGAATGGCAAGCTCTTAGCATGGGACTATACCTGTGTGTCCACACTGGCTGACACCTACATCCATCACAGTGTGGGGCGACAGGGAGGAGCTGCTGACCACAGGGAGGAGTACAAGATCAACAAGTACAGGGACATAAGCCAACAGTATCAATTTGTCCCAGTGGGATCAGAGACCTTGGGATCATGGGGAAAAAATGCCACACGTTTCTTTAAAGAATTGAGTTTCAGACTCATCGACACCACCAGGGACCCAAGGGCAGCCACTTTCATGTTCCAGCACCTCAGCATAGCCATCCAGAGGAGAAATGCTTGCTGCATACTTGGCTCGCATCCAGCCTCGGAGGAGCTGGAGGAAATTCATGATCTTTAATACATTGTGCCAATGTATTCATGTTTGTTTTTTCTGTAAATGAATTCTGTTTATTAATAAATGTTCACATAGAATATAAAATATAGGGGGTGGTAGGAGAGGAAAATATTCAAACAGCTCCGGGGAGAACCTTGAGTTTTCCCTGAGGTACGTTTATTGTCTTCTCTGAGAAAGCTATAGAGGTGGTACTTCCCTATATATATTGAAATATATATATATATATATATATATATATATATATGTATATATTAAAACAGACATGAACAACAAGCATATTATATACCAGATTTAAACAGAAATACATGTTACACTAAACCTAGCATTCCAATGTTAAATAACACAAAGGCACAATACTGTGACTGGAACAATACACAAATAACCCGCACATAGGAGAGAGAAGCTCACCACGACGCTGCGGTCCCACTTCCACTATTTACAAAGTCACACTTCGTAAACTAGACGTAGACTGCATCAGTATATTACACCAAAAGAAATCAACACATATCAGTTACCAGGAATAAACAGCATTTGTTTGTTATACAAGGCATACAAAGCATACACGTCATAACGAACATATACAGCGTACATGTATTAAACCAGCCATGAACAGGATACATATGATATTATTACTTACATGGATGCCAGTTCTTGTTTTATTCATTTTAAATTTATTTTTATCTCTGTTGGGGTCAATTAGCTACAGAGGAAGAGAGGGATTCACAATCATTGCAACTGTTCAGTGGTCAGTCGTCAGTGTTCAGTGGTCAGTCGTCACGTGAGGTCACAGACCCTGAGCTGCTTGGGGATTAGCGTGGACGGTTACAAAGCATGGCTTGCTTCTACAGTGTTTTAAAAGCTGAGGTTGGAGAGTTGAAGGAGGAGGTCTTGCTTCTCCAGGAGGAGATTAGGAGGCTGAAGGTCCACCTCAATGGGCCTGGGAGAGAGTGTGAGGTGGTTGGAGATGTGGGGAATGAGGCTTCTAGCAGTGAGGTGCAGTCTGTCTCTCACTGTGAGGAGGCTGTAGGTGGGGTGGTAGCAACGGCTACCAGCAGTGAGGTGCAGCCCAGCACCTGCTACAAGTGGCGAGTTGTTCACAGTAATGGGAGGCGCATCAGAGTAAGGAAAGTTAAGAGTGCAGATCTGAAGGTAGGAAATCGCTTCTCTGTTCTCCAGGATGAATGTACTTCAGTGGCCAGTGAAGGTAAGGGTACTACTGCCCCTGCTAATGAAGGTAAGCGCATTCTTGTGGTTGGTGACTCTCAGGTAAGATATGTTGATCGTGCTTTTTGTAATAGGAATAAGAAGATGAGAGATAGAGTGTGCTTCCCTGGAGCTGGTGTTGGGGACATTGTCAACAGACTGGATAATATCATGTCAGGTAATGGGAACAAGCCCATTATCTGTCTCAGTGCTGGTGGAAATGATATTGGGAAGGGTAGGAGAGAAGAGCTGCTAGATAAGTACAGGTCAGCTATAGATTTCATTAAGTCTAAGGGAGGGATCCCAATCATATGTAGCATCTTGCCTAGAAGGGGAGTAGGAAATGAATGGTTGTCTAGGGCAATTGGTGTAAATTGCTGGCTAGACAGATACTGCAAGGAACTTGCAATCCCATTCATTGACAACTGGAACAACTTTTATGGCAAACATGATATGTATGCAAGGGATGGGGTTCATCTCTCTGGGGCAGGGGTGGTAGCACTTGCAGACTCGATTGAGAAGGCCATTGGTGAAATGCCTATGATTTTAAACTGATGGAAGATAGAGGTATGGGTGTGTGTGGGAAACAAGCAGGTTGCAACACTAGGGTTGGAAACAGTAAATGTATAAAAGGCATTCAGCATGAAGTTATAAATAAAGACAATAGAACAGGTCAGCAAACAAAGGGGGACAGCAGAGGGCAGCAAGGGACTAGCTCCCTTAAGGTTTACTATACTAATAGCAGGAGTGTTAGAAATAAGATAGATGAGCTAAGATTAATTGCAAGTGCAGGAAACATAGATATTATTGCTATAACAGAGACCTGGCTCAATCTGAAAGATAGAGAGATGCCCTCTGAATGTCACATACAAGGCTATAAATTATTCCACACTGACAGGGTCAACAGGAAAGGTGGTGGAGTAGCGATGTATGTCAGAGACAATTTAAATTGTTGTGTTAGACAAGATATTAAATTAGAAGCGTCAGCCACTGAATCTGTTTGGTTACAGCTTCTCGAGGGCCGAGAAAAACTAATTTTGGGTGTGATTTACAGGGCCCCAAATCTTGATAGGGAGTGCAGTAAACTTCTATGGGACGAAATTCGTAAGGCATCTACATACGAAAATGTTGTGCTAATGGGAGATTTCAACTATAGACAGATTGACTGGAGCAATTTGACAGGAAATTTAGAGTCGGGTGACTTTCTTGATACGATCCAGGATTGTTTTTTAAAACAGTTTGTGACAGAGCCAACTAGGGGAAATAACCTCCTTGACTTGGTTCTTGCCAGTAGGGAAACACTAATTAATAATCTTGAGGTTAATGATGAGCTTGGGGAGAGTGATCACAAATCACTCAGTTTTAACATATCATGGAATTCCCCTAATAATGGCAATCAAGTCTCCGTCCCTGACTTTCGCTTGGCTGATTTCATAGGACTGAAAAATTACTTAGGTGGGCTGAACTGGAATGACCTGACTAGGGGTCAGGTAGGTGGTGATGGTTGCCGATATGATGCTTTCCAGGGCATAGTTCTAGCTGCTCAGTCAAATTATGTTCCAAATAGGGAAATCAGATCAAACAAAAATGATCCTAAATGGATGAACAATAGATTAAAATATCTGATTGGTCAAAAGAGAGGCATATATAGGCAAATCAAAAGAGGAGAGGGGCAATTAAGAAATCGATATATTCAGTTAAAGAGAGAAATAAAAAAGGGAATTAGAAAAGCAAATAGAGATTATGAGGTTAAAGTTGCAAGAGAATCGAAGACTAACCCAAAAGGATTCTTTCAGGTATACAGAAGTAAGATCAGGGACAAGATAGGCCCACTCAAAAGTTCCTCGGGTCAGCTCACTGACAGTGATAAGGAAATGTGTAGAATTTTTAACACATACTTCCTCTCAGTTTTTACACAGGAGGATACCAGCGATATTCCAGTAATGATAAATTATGTAGAACAGGACGATAATAAACTGTGCACTATTAGGGTCACAAGTGACATGGTCCTTAGGCAAATAGATAAATTAAAACCTAACAAATCCCCAGGCCCTGATGAACTGTATGCAAGGGTTCTAAAGGAATGTAAAGAGGAGCTTAGCACACCTTTGGCTAATCTTTTCAACATATCACTACAAACTGGCATGGTGCCAGATAAGTGGAAAATGGCAAATGTGATACCTATTTTCAAAACAGGTGACAGGTCCTTAGCTTCGAACTATAGACCAATAAGCCTAACCTCCATAGTGGGAAAATTTATGGAATCAATAATTGCCGAGGCAGTTCGTAGCCACCTTGAAAAGCATAAATTAATCAACGAATCTCAGCATGGTTTTACAAAGGGGCGTTCCTGCCTTACGAATTTATTAACTTTTTTCACTAAGGTATTTGAGGAGGTAGATCATGGTAATGAATATGATATTGTGTATATGGACTTCAGTAAGGCTTTTGACAGGGTCCCACATCAGAGACTATTGAGGAAAATTAAAGCACATGGAATAGGAGGAGAAATTTTTTCCTGGATAGAGGCATGGTTGACAAATAGGCAGCAGAGAGTTTGCATAAATGGGGAGAAATCAGAGTGGGGAAGCGTCACGAGCGGTGTTCCACAGGGGTCAGTGTTGGGCCCCCTGCTGTTCACAATCTACATAAACGACATAGATGAGGGCATAAAGAGCGACATCGGCAAGTTTGCCGATGACACCAAAATAGGCCGTCGAATTCATTCTGACGAGGACATTCGAGCACTCCAGGAAGATTTGAATAGACTGATGCAGTGGTCGGAGAAGTGGCAGATGCAGTTTAATATAGACAAATGCAAAGTTCTAAATGTTGGACAGGACAATAACCATGCCACATATAAACTAAATAATGTAGATCTTAATATTACGGATTGCGAAAAAGATTTAGGAGTTCTGGTTAGCAGTAATCTGAAACCAAGATAACAGTGCATAAGTGTTCGCAATAAAGCTAATAGAATCCTTGGCTTCATATCAAGAAGCATAAATAATAGGAGTCCTCAGGTTGTTCTTCAACTCTATACATCCTTGGTTAGGCCTCATTTAGATTATGCTGCACAGTTTTGGTCACCGTATTACAGAATGGATATAAATTCTCTGGAAAATGTACAAAGGAGGATGACAAAGATGATCCCATGTATCAGAAACCTTCCCTATGAGGATAGACTAAGGGCCCTGAAACTGCACTCTCTAGAAAGACGTAGAATTAGGGGGGATATGATTGAGGTTTATAAGTGGAAGACAGGAATAAATAAAGGGGATGTAAATAGTGTGCTGAAAATATCTAGCCTAGACAGGACTCGCAGCAATGGTTTTAAGTTGGAAAAATTCAGATTCAGGAGGGATATAGGAAAGTACTGGTTTGGTAATAGAGTTGTGGATGAGTGGAACAAACTCCCAAGTACCGTTATAGAGGCCAGAACGTTGTGTAGCTTTAAAAATAGGTTGGATAAATACATGAGTAGATGTGGGTGGGTGTGAGTTGGACCTGATAGCTTGTGCTAACAGGTCGGTTGCCGTGTTCCTCCCTTAAGTCAATGTGACCTGACCTGACTAGGTTGGGTGCATTGGCTTAAGCCGGTAGGGACTTGGACCTGCCTCGCATGGGCCAGTAGGCCTTCTGCAGTGTTCCTTCGTTCTTATGTTCTTATGTTCTTAACTGGATGGTAAATCCATTTCCTCATGTTATATGCTTTCCAAAGGCATCATGGCACCTTCCTTGAAGAGTTATTAATTTTGTTGACTGGATTAAAGGTATATAATTACTCCTTTGTACTTCAATTGTTCTCCCTTTGTAGTTATGATGCATTTGTAATTTTCATCAATATTCCGGTATATATAAGCATGATAGATTTTAGTTTCAGTTCTTGCACTAAATAAAGAAAGCTTACCCACATAAACAGCTGTCTTCAAAACAGTAGTGACAGCAGTTTGTATAGTTGCTGGTGTGGTCTCTGTGCCAGGTGTGGCATCCCAGGTCAAGGTCAGCATCGTTGATGCCAGGGTCAGAAATCCCAAGATCACGCACCAAGTCTGATCAGGAGAGAAAAGTGTAAATGCACTTAAGTGACAACACCTTGCAGGTGCCACAGGAGTGCGGAGTTACATCCCGTTAAGGTGAATCATGCTATGAGATAAAATAAAAAAAAAAAAGAATCATGCTATGAGAAACAAAGCGAATCCCGCTAAGACGAATGATGCCGCTGTGAGGAATGATGCCGCTGTGAGGAATGATGCAGCTGTGAGGAGTGATGCAGCTGTGAGGAATGATGCAGCTGTCAGGAATGATGCCGCTGTCAGGAATGATGCAGCTGTGAGGAATGATGCCGCTGTGAGGAATGATGCAGCAGTGAGGAATGATGCCGCTGTGAGGAATGATGCAGCTGTGAGGAGTGATGCAGCTGTGAGGAATGATGCAGCTGTGAGGAATGATGCCGCTGTGAGGAGTGATGCAGCTGTGAGGAATGATGCCGCTGTGAGGAATGATGCCGCTGTGAGGAATGATGCAGCTGCGAGGAATGATGCCGCTGTGAGGAATGATGCAGCTGTGAGGAATGATGCCGCTGTGAGGAATGATGCCGCTGTGAGGAGTGATGCAGCTGTGAGGAATGATGCCGCTGTGAGGAATGATGCCGCTGTGAGGAGTGATGCAGCTGTGAGGAGTGATGCCGCTGTGAGGAATGATGCCGCTGTGAGGAATGATGCAGCTGTGAGGAATGATGCCGCTGTGAGGAGTGATGCAGCTGTGAGGAGTGATGCAGCTGTGAGGAATGATGCCGCTGTGAGGAGTGATGCAGCTGTGAGGAGTGATGCAGCTGTGAGGAATGATGCCTCTGTGAGGAATGATGCAGCTGTGAGGAGTGATGCAGCTGTGAGGAATGATGCCGCTGTGAGGAATGATGCAGCTGTGAGGAGTGATGCAGCTGTGAGGAATGATGCAGCTGTGAGGAGTGATGCAGCTGTGAGGAGTGATGCCGCTGTGAGGAATGATGCCTCTGTGAGGAATGATGCAGCTGTGAGGAGTGATGCAACTGTGAGGAATGATGCAGCTGTGAGGAATGATGCCGCTGTGAGGAATGATGCAGCTGTGAGGAGTGATGCAGCTGTGAGGAGTGATGCAGCTGTGAGGAATGATGCAGCTGTGAGGAATGATGCCGCTGTGAGGAATGATGCAGCTGTGAGGAGTGATGCAGCTGTGAGGAATGATGCAGCTGTGAGGAGTGATGCCGCTGTGAGGAATGATGCCACTGTGAGGAATGATGCCGCTGTGAGGAGTGATGCAGCTGTGAGGAGTGATGCAGCTGTGAGGAATGATGCCGCTGTGAGGAGTGATGCAGCTGTGAGGAGTGATGCCGCTGTGAGGAATGATGCCTCTGTGAGGAATGATGCAGCTGTGAGGAGTGATGCAGCTGTGAGGAATGATGCCGCTGTGAGGAATGATGCAGCTGTGAGGAGTGATGCAGCTGTGAGGAATGATGCAGCTGTGAGGAGTGATGCAGCTGTGAGGAATGATGCAGCTGTGAGGAATGATGCCGCTGTGAGGAATGATGCAGCTGTGAGGAGTGATGCAGCTGTGAGGAATGATGCCGCTGTGAGGAATGATGCAGCTGTGAGGAGTGATGCAGCTGTGAGGAGTGATGCAGCTGTGAGGAATGATGCCGCTGTGAGGAATGATGCAGCTGTGAGGAGTGATGCAGCTGTAAGGAATAATGCCGCTGTGAGGAATGATGCAGCTGTGAGGAGTGATGCAGCTGTGAGAAATGATGCAGCTGTGAGGAGTGATGCAGCTGTGAGGAATGATGCAGCTGTGAGGAATGATGCCGCTGTGAGGAATGATGCAGCTGTGAGGAGTGATGCAGCTGTGAGGAATGATGCAGCTGTGAGGAATGATGCCGCTGTGAGGAATGATGCAGCTGTGAGGAGTGATGCAGCTGTGAGGAGTGATGCAGCTGTGAGGAATGATGCAGCTGTGAGGAGTGATGCAGCTGTGAGGAATGATGCAACTATGAGGAATGAAACTGATATGCGGAATGATGCAGCTGTGAGGAATGTTGCAGCTGTGAGGAGTGATGCAGCTGTGAGGAATGATGCAGCTGTGAGGAATGATGCAGCTGTGAGGAGTGATGCAGCTGTGAGGAATGATGCAACTATGAGGAATGAAACTGATATGCGGAATGATGCAGCTGTGAGGAATGATGCAGCTGTGAGGAATGATGCAGCTGTGAGGAATGATACCACTATGAGAAATGATGCCAGTACGAGGAATGATGCAGCTGTGAGGAATGATGCAGATGTGAGGAATGAAGTTGCTTTGAGGAATGATGCAGCAATGAGGAATGATGCCATTATGAGGAATGATACAGCTGTGGGGAATGATGCCACTATGAGGAATGAAACTGATATGTGGAATGATGCAGCTGTGAGGAATGATGCCACTATGATAAATGATGCCACTAAAAGGAATGATGCAGCTGTGAGGAATGATGCCGCTGTGAGGAATGATGCAGCTGTGAGGAGTGATGCAGCTGTGAGGAATGATGCAGCTGTGAGGAATGATGCCGCTGTGAGGAGTGATGCAGCTGTGAGGAATGATGCCGCTGTGAGGAATGATGCCGCTGTGAGGAATGATGCAGCTGTGAGGAGTGATGCAGCTGTGAGGAATGATGCAGCTGTGAGGAATGATGCCGCTGTGAGGAGTGATGCAGCTGTGAGGAATGATGCCGCTGTGAGGAATGATGCCGCTGTGAGGAATGATGCAGCTGTGAGGAATGATGCCGCTGTGAGGAATGATGCAGCTGTGAGGAATGATGCCGCTGTGAGGAATGATGCCGCTGTGAGGAGTGATGCAGCTGTGAGGAATGATGCCGCTGTGAGGAATGATGCCGCTGTGAGGAGTGATGCAGCTGTGAGGAATGATGCCGCTGTGAGGAATGATGCCGCTGTGAGGAATGATGCCGCTGTGAGGAATGATGCCGCTGTGAGGAGTGATGCAGCTGTGAGGAGTGATGCAGCTGTGAGGAATGATGCCGCTGTGAGGAATGATGCCGCTGTGAGGAATGATGCCGCTGTGAGGAGTGATGCAGCTGTGAGGAGTGATGCAGCTGTGAGGAATGATGCCGCTGTGAGGAGTGATGCAGCTGTGAGGAGTGATGCCGCTGTGAGGAATGATGCCGCAGTGAGGAATGATGCAGCTATGAGGAGTGATGCAGCTGTGAGGAATGATGCCGCTGTTAGGAATGATGCAGCTGTGAGGAGTGATGCAGCTGTGAGGAATGATGCAGCTGTGAGGAGTGATGCAGCTGTGAGGAATGATGCAGCTGTGAGGAATGATGCCACTGTGAGGAATGATGCAGCTGTGAGGAGTGATGCAGCTGTGAGGAATGATGCAGCTGTGAGGAATGATGCCGCTGTGAGGAATGATGCAGCTGTGAGGAGTGATGCAGCTGTGAGGAGTGATGCAGCTGTGAGGAATGATGCCGCTGTGAGGAGTGATGCAGCTGTGAGGAATGATGCCGCTGTGAGGAATGATGCAGCTGTGAGGAGTGATGCAGCTGTGAGGAATGATGCAACTGTGAGGAGTGATGCAGCTGTGAGGAATGATGCAGTTGTGAGGAATGAAACCACTGGGAGGAATGACGTCTCTATGAGGAATGATGCTGCTGTGAGGAATGATGCCATTATGGGGAATGATGATGGTATGAAGAATAATGCAGCTGTGAGGAATGATGCCACTATGAGGAATGATGCCACTATGAGGAAGGATGCCACTATGAGGAATGATGCCATTATGAAGAATGATGCTGCTATGAGGAATGATGCAGCTATGAGGAATGAAACCACTATGAGGAATGATGCAGCTATGAGGAATGAAACCACTATGAGGAATGATGCAGGTGTGAGGAATGATGCCACTATGAGGAATGATGCCACTATGAGGAATGAAACCTCTATGAGGAATGATGCCACTACGAGGAATGATGTAGCTGTGAGGAATGATGCTGCTATGAAGAATGATGCTGCTATTAGGAATGATGCTCCTATTAGGAATGATGCTGCTGTTAGGAATGATGCAACTGTGAGGAATGATGCTGCTATTAGGAATGATGCAGCTATAAGGAATGATGCTGCTATTAGGAATGCTGCTGCTATGAGGAATGATGCTGCTATGAGGAATGATGCTGCTATTTGGAATGATGCTGCTATTAGGAATGATCCTGATATGAGGAATGATGCTGTTATTAGGAATGATGCAGCTACAAGGAATGATGCTGCCATGAGGAATGATGCTGCTATGAGGAATGATTCAGCTGTGAGGAATGATGCAGCTGTGAGGAATGATGCCACTATTAGGAATGATGCTGCAATGAGGAATGATGCAGCTGTGAGAAATGATGCCACTATGAGGAATGATGCAGCTATGAGGAATGATGCAGCTGTGAGGAATGATGCAACAATGAGGAATGATGCTACTATGAGGAATGATGCAGCTGTGAGGAATGATGCTGTTATGAGGAATGATGCAGCTGTGAGGAATGATGTAGATATGAGGAATAATGCCACTATGAGGAATGATGACACTATGAGAAATGATGCCGCTATGAGGAATGATGCCACTATTTGGAATGATGCTGCTTTGAGGAATGATGCAGCTGTGAGGAATGATGCCATTATGAGGAATGATGCAGCTATGAGGAATGATGCTGCAATGATTAATGATGCAGATGTCAGGAATGATGCAGCTATGAGGAATGATGCAGATGTGAGGAATGATGCAGATGTGAGGGATGATGCAGATGTGAGGAATGATGCAGATGTGAGGAATACCACTATGAGGAATGATGCAGCTGTGAGGAATGACCCCACCTAATTTTTCAAATTCTTGGAACAAAATTACTCCCTTCGTTCCTTACCACCTGGACCATCCCACATCCACACAAATCTCCCTTACCCTCTCCAGCCCTCCCCCTCCCCATCACCACTATTCTAGCTCCTGGACCATCCCACATCTACACAAATCTCCCCTACCCTCTCCAGCCCTCCCCCTCCCCATCACCACTATTCTAGCTCCTGGACCATCCCACATCTACACAAATCTCCCCAACCTTCTCCAGCCCTCCCCCTCTCCATCACCACTATTCTAGCTCTTGGACCATCCCATATCTACACAAATCTCCCCTACCCTCTCCAGCCCTCCCCCTCCCCATCACCACTATTCTAGCTCCCGGACCATCCCACATCTACACAAATCTCCCCTACGCTCTCCAGCCCTTCCCCTCTCCATCACCACTATTCTGCTCCTGGGCCATTCCACATCTACACAAATCTCCCCTACCCTCTCGAGCCCTCCCCCTCCCCATCACCACTATTATAGCTCCTGGACCATCCCACATCCACACAAATCTCCCGTACCCTCTCCAGCCTTCTTCCTCCCCATCACCACTATTCTAGCTCTTGGACCATCCCTCATCCACACAAATCTCCTCTACCCTCTCCAGCCCTCCCCCTCCCCATCACCACTATTCTAGCTCCTGGACCATCCCACATCTACACAAATCTCCCCTACCCTCTCCAGCCCTCCCCTCTCCTCACCACTATTCTAGCTCCTGGGCCATCCCGCATCTACACAAATCTCCCCTACTCTCTCGAGCCCTCCCCCTCCCCATCACCACTATTATAGCTCCTGGACCATCCCACATCCACACAAATCTCCCCTACCCTCTCCAGCCCCCTTCCTCCCCATCACCACTATTCTAGCTCCTGGGCCATCCCACATCCACACAAATCTCCCCTACCCTCTCCAGCCCTCCCCCTCCCCATCACCACTATTCTAGCTCCTGGACCATCCCATATCCACACAAATGTCCCCTACCCTCTCGAGCCCTCCCCCTCCCCATCACCACTATTCTAACTCCTGGACCATCCCACATCCACACAAATCTTCCCTACTCTCTCGAGCCCTCCCCCTTCCCATCACCACTATTCTAGCTCCTGGACCATCCCACATCCACACAAATCTCCCCTACCCTATCGAGCCCTCCCCCTCCCCATCACCACTATTCTAGCTCCTGGACCATCCCACATCCACAAAAATCTCCCCTACCCTCTCCAGCCCTCCCCCTCCCCATCACCATTACTCTAGCTGCTGGACCATCCCACATCCACACAAATCTCCAATACCCTCTCGAGCCCTCCCCTCCCCATCACCACTATTCTAGCTCCTGGGCCATCTCACATCCACAGAAATCTCCCCTACTCTCTCGAGCCCTCCCCTCCCCATCACCACTATTCTAGCTCCTGGACCATCCCACATCCACACAAATCTCCCAAACCCTCTCAAGCCCTCACCCTCCCAGTCACCACTATTCTAGCTCCTGGACCATCCCACATCCACACAAATCTCCCCTACCCTCTCGAGCCCTCCCCCTGCCCATCACCACTATTCTAGCTCCTGGACCATCCCACATCCACACAGATCTCCCCTACCTTCTGGAGCCCTCCCCCTCCCCATCACCACTATTCTAGCTCCTCGACCATCCCACATCCACACTAATATCCCATACCCTCTCCACCCCTCCCCCTCCCCATCACCACTATTCTAGCTCCTGGACCATCCCACATCTACACAAATCTCCACTGCCCTCTCGAGCCCTCCCCCTCCCCATCAATACTATTCTAGCTCCTGGACCAACCCACATCCACTCAAATCTCCCCTAAGCTCTCCAGCCCTCCACCTCCCCATCACCACTATTCTATCTCGTGGACCATCGCAAATCCACTAAAATCTACCCTACCCTCTCTAGCCCTCCCCCTCCCCATCACCACTATTCTAGCTCCTGGGCCATTCCACATCTACACAAATCTCCCCTACTCTCTCCAGCCCTCCCCCTCTCCATCACCACTATTCTAGTTCCTGGACCATCCCACATCTACACAAATCTCCCCTACCCTCTCCAGCCCTCCCCCTCTCCATCACCACTCTTCTAGCTCCTGGACCATCCCACATCTACACAAATCTCCCCTACCCTCTCCAGCCCACCCCCTCTCCATCACCACTATTCTAGCTCCTGGGCCATTCCACATCTACACAAATCTCCCCTACCCTCTCCAGCCTTCTTCTTCCCCATCACCACTATTCTAGCTCTTGGACCATCCCTCATCCACACAAATCTCCTCTACCCTCTCCAGCCCTCCCCCTCCCCATCACCACTATTCTAGCTCCTGGACCATCCCACATCTACACAAATCTCCCCTACCCTCTCCAACCCTCCCCTCTCCATCACCACTATTCTAGCTCCTGGGCCATCCCGCATCTACACAAATCTCCCCTACCCTCTCGAGCCCTCCCCCTTCCCATCACCACTATTCTAGCTCCTGGACCATCCCACATCCACACAAATCTCCTCTACCCTCTCCAGCCCTCCCCTCCCCATCACCACTATTCTAGCTCCTGGACCATCCCACATCTACACAAATCTCCCCTACCCTCTCCATCACCACTATTCTAGCTCCTGGGCCATCCCACATCTACACAAATTTCTTCTACCCTCTCGAGCCCTCCCTCTCCCCATCACCACTATTATAGCTCCTGGACCATCCCACATCTACACAAATCTCCCCTGCCCTCTCCAGCCTTCTTCTTCCCCATCACCACTATTCTAGCTCTCGGACCATCCCTCATCCACACAAATCTCCTCTACCCTCTCCAGCCCTCCCCCTCCCCATCACCACTATTCTAGCTCCTGGACTATCCCACATCTACACAAATCTCTCCAACCCTCTCCAGCCCTGCCCTCCCCTCTCCATCACCACTATTCTAGTTCCTGGGCCTTCCCGCATCTACACAAATCTCCCCTACCCTCTCGAGCCCTCCCCCTTCCCATCACCACTATTCTAGTTCCTGGACCATCCCACATCCACACAAATCTCCTCTACCCTCTACACCCCTCCCCCTCTCCATCACCACTGTTCTAGCTCCTGAACCATCCCACATCCACACAAATCTCCCCTACCCTCTCGAGCCCTCCCCTTCCCCATCAATACTATTCTAGCTCCTGGACCATCCCACATCCACACAAATCTCCCCTACCCTCTCCAGCCCTCCCCCTCCCCATCACCATTATTCTAGCTCCTGGACCATCCCAAATCTACACAAATCTCCCCTACCCTCTCTAGCCCTCCCCCTTCCCATCACCACTATTCTAGCTCCTTGACCATCCCACATCCACACAAATCTCCCCTACCCTTTCGAGCTCTCACCCTCCTCATCACCACTATTCTATCTCGTGGACCATCGCACATCCACTCAAATCTCCCCTACCCTCTCCAGCCCTCCCCCTCCCCATCACCACTATTCTAGCTCCTGGGCCATTCTACATCTACACAAATCTCCCCTACCCTCTCCAGCCCTCTCCCTCTCCATCACCACTATTCTAGCTCCTGGACCATCCCACATCTACACAAATCTCCCCTACCCTTTCCAGCCCCCCCTCTCCATCACCACTATTATAGCTCCTGGACCATCCCACATCCACACAAATCTCCCCTACCCTCTCCAGCCCTCTTCCTCCCCATCAACACTATTCTAGCTCTTGGACCATCCCTCATCCACACAAATCTCTCCTACCCTCTCGAGCCCTCCCCCTCCCCATCACCACTATTCTAGCTCCTGGACCATACCTCACCCACCTAAATCTTTTTTAGTCGAGTGATTACAATTATGACCCCAATTCCTCAGAACAAGAGCACTCGCTCCCTCCTCTACCACCTCTAACTCCAACTCATTGAGTCAAGATCCCTACACCTCTCATGCTAAACCAAAGACGTTGCTCCATTTCCTTGGAACAAGATAACCCTCCAAATCCCTCTCTCTACCAAAATTACCACTCACTCCCACATCTCCAATTGTTAAATCTTAGAGGGATTAATACCACACTTGCACATAAAATCACTCCCAACGAAAGCAAAATGCTCGGCAGGAGATGCAACATTCCCCCGATGAAAAGTACGGGCGCCACGAGTACACTGAGAGACAACACAGTGCCAGTGGCCCAAGACTGTTCAACTGCCTGCCAGCAAACATAAGGGGGATTACCAATAAACCTCTGGCTGTCTTCAAGAAGGCACTGGACAGGCACCTAAAGTCATTACCTGACAAGCCGGACTGTAGTTCCTAAGTCGGTTTGCTGGCGGCTAGCAGTAACAGCCTGACTGATCAGGTCCTGATCCACTGCGAGACCTGGCCACAGACCAAGCCGAGGAGACGCTGACTCTCGAAACCCTCTCCAGGTATACTCCAGGTATCATGTTCCGTCTATCCTTCCTGTCCTTCACTGTCGTCAGGATAAGTTTCGTAACCTCTCCTCGTAGGACATGCTCCTCAGTTCCGGGACTAGTTTTGTTACAAACCTTTGCACTTTCTCTAACTTCTTGACTTGCTTGGCTAAGTGTGAGTTCCATACTGGTGCTGTATATTCCAATATGGCCGGACGTACACTGTGTACAGTGTCGTGAATGACTCCTTACTCAGATATCGAAAGGCTATTAATTGGTGTGTGTGTGTGTGTGTGTGTGTGTGTGTGTGTGTGTGTGTGTGTGTGTGTGTGTGTGTGTGTGTGTGTGTGTGTGTGTGTGTGTGTGTGTGTGTGTGTGTGTGTGTGTGTGTGTGTGTGTGTGTGTTTTTGTGTGTGTGTTTTTGTGTGTGTGTGTGTGTGTGTGTGTGTGTGTGTGTGTGTGTGTGTGTGTGTGTGTGTGTGTGTGTGTGTGTGTGTTTTTTGTGTGTGTGTGTGTGTGTGTGTGTGTGTGTGTGTGTGTGTGTGTGTGTGTGTGTGTGTGTGTGTGTGTGTGTGTGTGTGTGTGTGTGTGTGTGTGTGTGTGTGTGTGTGCGTGTGTGTGTGTGTGTGTGTACTCACGTAATTCACTTAATTGTACTCACTTAATTTTGGGTGCAAGGGTCGATCCAAGGTTGCGGGAAACGTCTATTCACTGGTTATTACTGTGTGTATGTACTCACCTATTTGGTTGCAGGGGGTCGAGTCACAACTCCTGGCGCCGCCTATACGCTGGTCGCTACTAGGTCCACTCTCTCCCTGCTCCACGAGCTTATCATTTATTTTCTTAAAGCTGTGTATAGCTCCTGCCTCCACTACATCACTCTCCAGATTGTTTTACTTCCTGATAACTCTATTACTGAAGAATTACTTCCTAACATGCCTGTGACTCATCTGAGTCATTACCTTCCAGTTGTGGCCCTTGTTGCTGTGTCCCATCTCTGAAGCATCCTGTCCCTATCTACCTTGTCAGTTTCTCTCAGTAATTTTTATGTCGTTATCATGTACCACCCGCATCCTTCCTGTCCTCCAACGTCGTCAGGTCGATTTCCCTTAACCTCCTCGTAGGACTTATGCCTTAGTTCTGGTCCTAGACTTGTTGCAAATTTTTGTACTGTCTCTCACCAGTATGGAACCCACACCTGCTTGATCAGGTTTGGGTTCTATACTGGTTCTTCATTCTGCAATGTGGGCTTCATGTATACAGTATGCAGAATCTTGAATGATTCCTTACTAAGGTGTGAAAACGTCATTCTTAGGTTTGCCAGGCGCCCATATGCTGCAGCAGTTATTTGGTTGATGTGCACCTCAGGAGATGTGCTCAGTATTATACTCACCCCAAGATCCTTTTCCTTGAGTGAGGTTTGTACTCTGCCACCTAGCCTGTACTCTTTTTGCGGTATTTTTTGACCTTCCCAAATCTTCCTGACTTTGCACTTTATGGGGATAAACTCCAGGGGCCAGTTGCTGGACCAGGCTTGGAGTTTGTCGATATCCGTTTGTAGTCCTACCTGATCCTCATCAAATTTAATACTTCGCATTACCTTCACATCGTCTGCAAACAGGGATACCTCTGAATCTTTTCCTTCCGTCATGTCATTCACATATATCAGAAATATCATCGGCCCTAGGACTGACTCCTGTGGCACCTCGGTCGTCACTGACGCCTATTCTGACACCTCGTCATGTACCATGACTCGTTTCCTTCCTGTCAGGTAGTCTCTGATCCATTGGACTGCCTCTCCTGTTATTCCTCTCAGCTCCTCTAGCTTTTGCACTATTCTCTTGTGTGGAACTGTGTCGAAAACCTTCTTACAGTCCAAGAAAATGCAGGCTACCCATCCTTCTGTATATATGTGTGTATACTCACCTATTCATGCATATGTGTGTGATGTGATGTAAAGACATGATATAATACACACAATAATACATGTCCTTACTCTGTGCCTTTTATATTATAGTTTCATATCACTATTTAAAAGTAGTAATATAACCCTAAAATCTCTGTGATATAAAATATACATTTAGTTAACAACAACACACTATACCTCATAATTCTCCCATAATTTAGTTTTAAAGTAAATAATTCTGTCGAAGTCAACATTTCTTTCTTTCAGAATTTTTTTAACATAAAGTTTGTCATTGAAATTGAAATATTTATTTCTCTGTAGAGATTACAATGTGGGGTTTACATATTATAGAACATGAATTATAATTTGTGGTTTACACATTATAGAACATGAATTATAATTTGTGGTTTACATATTATAGAACATGAATTATAATTTGTGGTTTACACATTATAGAACATGAATTATAATTTGTGGTTTACATATTATAGAACATGAATTATAATTTGTGGTTTACATATTATAGAACATGAATTATAATTTGTGTTTTACATATTATAGAACATGAATTATAATTTATGGTTTACATATTATAGAACATGAATTATAATTTGTGGTTTACATATTATAAAATATGAATTATAATTTGTGGTTTACATATTATAGAACATGAATTATAATTTGTGGTTTACATATTATAGAACATGAATTATAATTTGTGGTTTACATATTATAGAACATGAATTATAATTTGTGGTTTACATATTATAAAATATGAATTATAATTTGTGGTTTACATATTATAAAATATGAATTATAATTTATGGTTTACATATTATAGAACATGAATTATAATTTGTGGTTTACATATTATAGAACATGAATTATAATTTGTGGTTTACATATTATAGAACATGAATTATAATTTGTGGTTTACATATTATAAAATATGAATTATAATTTGTGGTTTACATATTATAAAATATGAATTATAATTTATGGTTTACATATTATAGAACATGAATTATAATTTGTGGTTTACATATTATAGAACATGAATTATAATTTGTGGTTTACATATTATAGAACATGAATTATAATTTGTGGTTTACATATTATAGAACATGAATTACAAGGCCACTAGCATGCTTAAGCATTATAAAATTCTATAGAGCACAATGGTTACTTGATATTTATATTACGTTATAATTTGTTACGATTATATAGACAATAAATATTATAAATGACCATAATTTTTAAAGGGGAGGACCGGTAAGCCAGCGGAAGGCCTCGGTCAGATGGCTAAATCTCCGAAGGCGGGTCATCATCTGACAAAGACCCGCGTCAGGAAACATTTGTCTTGTTTTCTGACGAACCTTACCTAACCTAACCTGTTAAGATGATATGGAAGTTAGGAGAGAGAATCTTCGCCGCAGCGTTGCATTTATGTCTTCCTCCATGTCTGAGTTCCTGTGGTGAGTCAGTATATACATGGAGTCTGATACTTGTGGTGAGTCAGTATATACATGGAGTCTGATACTTGTGGTGAGTCAGTATATACATGGAGTCTGATACTTGTGGTGAGTCAGTATATACATGGAGTCTGACACTTGTGGTGAGTCAGTATATACATGGAGTCTGATACTTGTGGTGAGTCAGTATATACATGGAGTCTGATACTTGTGGTGAGTCAGTATATACATGGAGTCTGATACTTGTGGTGAGTCAGTATATACATGGAGTCTGATACTTGTGGTGAGTCAGTATATACATGGAGTCTGATACTTGTGGTGAGTCAGTATATACATAGAGTCTGATACTTGTGGTGAGTCAGTATATACATGGAGTCTGATACTTGTGGTGAGTCAGTATATACATGGAGTCTGATACTTGTGGTGAGTCAGTATATATATGGAGTCTGATACTTGTGGTGAGTCAGTATATACATGGAGTCTGATACTTGTGGTGAGTCAGTATATACATGGAGTCTGATATTTGTGGTGAGTCAGTATATACATGGAGTCTGATACTTGTGGTGAGTCAGTATATACATGGAGTCTGATACTTGTGGTGAGTCAGTATATACATAGAGTCTTATACTTGTGGTGAGTCAGTATATACATGGAGTCTGATACTTGTGGTGAGTCAGTATATACATGGAGTCTGATACTTGTGATGAGTCAGTATATACATGGAGTCTGACACTTGTGGTGAGTCAGTATATACATGGAGTCTGATACTTGTGGTGAGTCAGTATATACATGGAGTCTGATACTTGTGGTGAGTCAGTATATACATGGAGTCTGACACTTGTGGTGAGTCAGTATATACATGGAGTCTGATACTTGTGGTGAGTCAGTATATACATGGAGTCTGATACTTGTGGTGAGTCAGTATATACATGGAGTCTGATACTTGTGGTGAGTCAGTATATACATGGAGTCTGACACTTGTGGTGAGTCAGTATATACATGGAGTCTGACACTTGTGGTGAGTCAGTATATACATGGAGTCTGATACTTGTGGTGAGTCAGTATATACATGGAGTCTGATACTTGTGGTGAGTCAGTATATACATGGAGTCTGACACTTGTGGTGAGTCAGTATATACATGGAGTCTGATACTTGTGGTGAGTCAGTATATACATGGAGTCTGATACTTGTGGTGAGTCAGTATATACATGGAGTCTGATACTTGTGGTGAGTCAGTATATACATGGAGTCTGACACTTGTGGTGAGTCAGTATATACATGGAGTCTGATACTTGTGGTGAGTCAGTATATACATGGAGTCTGATACTTGTGGTGAGTCAGTATATACATGGAGTCTGACACTTGTGGTGAGTCAGTATATACATGGAGTCTGATACTTGTGGTGAGTCAGTATATACATGGAGTCTGATACTTGTGGTGAGTCAGTATATACATGGAGTCTGATACTTGTGGTGAGTCAGTATATACATGGAGTCTGACACTTGTGGTGAGTCAGTATATACATGGAGTCTGATACTTGTGGTGAGTCAGTATATACATGGAGTCTGATACTTGTGGTGAGTCAGTATATACATGGAGTCTGATACTTGTGGTGAGTCAGTATATACATGGAGTCTGACACTTGTGGTGAGTCAGTATATACATGGAGTCTGACACTTGTGGTGAGTCAGTATATACATGGAGTCTGATACTTGTGGTGAGTCAGTATATACATGGAGTCTGATACTTGTGGTGAGTCAGTATATACATGGAGTCTGACACTTGTGGTGAGTCAGTATATACATGGAGTCTGATACTTGTGGTGAGTCAGTATATACATGGAGTCTGATACTTGTGGTGAGTCAGTATATACATGGAGTCTGATACTTGTGGTGAGTCAGTATATACATGGAGTCTGACACTTGTGGTGAGTCAGTATATACATGGAGTCTGATACTTGTGGTGAGTCAGTATATACATGGAGTCTGATACTTGTGGTGAGTCAGTATATACATGGAGTCTGACACTTGTGGTGAGTCAGTATATACATGGAGTCTGATACTTGTGGTGAGTCAGTATATACATGGAGTCTGATACTTGTGGTGAGTCAGTATATACATGGAGTCTGATACTTGTGGTGAGTCAGTATATACATGGAGTCTGACACTTGTGGTGAGTCAGTATATACATGGAGTCTGATACTTGTGGTGAGTCAGTATATACATGGAGTCTGATACTTGTGGTGAGTCAGTATATACATGGAGTCTGACACTTGTGGTGAGTCAGTATATACATGGAGTCTGATACTTGTGGTGAGTCAGTATATACATGGAGTCTGATACTTGTGGTGAGTCAGTATATACATGGAGTCTGATACTTGTGGTGAGTCAGTATATACATAGAGTCTGATACTTGTGGTGAGTCAGTATATACATGTAGTCTGATACTTGTGGTGAGTCAGTATATACATGGAGTCTGATACTTGTGGTGAGTCAGTATATACATGGAGTCTGACACTTGTGGTGAGTCAGTATATACATGGAGTCTGATACTTGTGGTGAGTCAGTATATACATGGAGTCTGATACTTGTGGTGAGTCAGTATATACATGGAGTCTGACACTTGTGGTGAGTCAGTATATACATGGAGTCTGATACTTGTGGTGAGTCAGTATATACATGGAGTCTGATACTTGTGGTGAGTCAGTATATACATGGAGTCTGATACTTGTGGTGAGTCAGTATATACATAGAGTCTGATACTTGTGGTGAGTCAGTATATACATGTAGTCTGATACTTGTGGTGAGTCAGTATATACATGGAGTCTGATACTTGTGGTGAGTCAGTATATACATGGAGTCTGATACTTGTGGTGAGTCAGTATATACATGGAGTCTGATACTTGTGGTGAGTCAGTATATACATGGAGTCTGATACTTGTGGTGAGTCAGTATATACATGGAGTCTGATACTTGTGGTGAGTCAGTATATACATGGAGTCTGATACTTGTGGTGAGTCAGTATATACATGGAGTCTGATACTTGTGGTGAGTCAGTATATACAGGGAGTCTGATACTTGTGGTGAGTCATTATATACATGGAGTCTGATACTTGTGGTGAGTCAGTATATACATGGAGTCTGATACTTGTGGTGAGTCAGTATATACATGGAGTCTGATACTTGTGGTGATTCAGTATATACATGGAGTCTGATACTTGTGGTGAGTCAGTATATACATGGAGTCTGATATTTGTGGTGAGTCAGTATATACATGGAGTCTGATACTTGTGGTGAGTCAGTATATACATGGAGTCTGAAACTTGTGGTGAGTCAGTATATACATAGAGTCTGATACTTGTGGTGAGTCAGTATATACATGGAGTCTGATACTTGTGGTGAGTCAGTATATACATGGAGTCTGATACTTGTGGTGAGTCAGTATATACATGGAGTCTGACACTTGTGGTGAGTCAGTATATACATGGAGTCTGATACTTGTGGTGAGTCAGTATATACATGGAGTCTGATACTTGTGGTGAGTCAGTATATACATGGAGTCTGACACTTGTGGTGAGTCATTATATACATGGAGTCTGATACTTGTGGTGAGTCAGTATATACATGGAGTCTGATACTTGTGGTGAGTCAGTATATACATGGAGACTGATACTTGTGGTGAGTCAGTATATACATGGAGTCTGACACTTGTGGTGAGTCAGTATATACATGGAGTCTGCTACTTGTGGTGAGTCAGTATATACATGGAGTCTGATACTTGTGGTGAGTCAGTATATACATGGAGTCTGACACTTGTGGTGAGTCAGTATATACATGGAGTCTGATACTTGTGGTGAGTCAGTATATACATGGAGTCTGATACTTGTGGTGAGTCAGTATATACATGGAGTCTGACATTTGTGGTGAGTCAGTATATACATGGAGTCTGATACTTGTGGTGAGTCAGTATATACATGGAGTCTGATACTTGTGGTGAGTCAGTATATACATGGAGTCTGATACTTGTGGTGAGTCAGTATATACATAGAGTCTGATACTTGTGGTGAGTCAGTATATACATGTAGTCTGATACTTGTGGTGAGTCAGTATATACATGGAGTCTGATACTTGTGGTGAGTCAGTATATACATGGAGTCTGATACTTGTGGTGAGTCAGTATATACATGGAGTCTGATACTTGTGGTGAGTCAGTATATACATGGAGTCTGATATTTGTGGTGAGTCAGTATATACATGGAGTCTGATACTTGTGGTGAGTCAGTATATACATGGAGTCTGAAACTTGTGGTGAGTCAGTATATACATAGAGTCTGATACTTGTGGTGAGTCAGTATATACATGCAGTCTGATACTTGTGGTGAGTCAGTATATACATGGAGTCTGATACTTGTGGTGAGTCAGTATATACATGGAGTCTGACACTTGTGGTGAGTCAGTATATACATGGAGTCTGATACTTGTGGTGAGTCAGTATATACATGGAGTCTGATACTTGTGGTGAGTCAGTATATACATGGAGTCTGACACTTGTGGTGAGTCATTATATACATGGAGTCTGATACTTGTGGTGAGTCAGTATATACATGGAGTCTGATACTTGTGGTGAGTCAGTATATACATGGAGACTGATACTTGTGGTGAGTCAGTATATACATGGAGTCTGACACTTGTGGTGAGTCAGTATATACATGGAGTCTGATACTTGTGGTGAGTCAGTATATACATGGAGTCTGATACTTGTAATGAGTCAGTATATACATGGAGTCTGACACTTGTGGTGAGTCAGTATATACATGGAGTCTGATACTTGTGGTGAGTCAGTATATACATGGAGTCTGATACTTGTGGTGAGTCAGTATATACATGGAGTCTGATACTTGTGGTGAGTCAGTATATACATAGAGTCTGATACTTGTGGTGAGTCAGTATAAACATGGAGTCTGATACTTGTGGTGAGTCAGTATATACATGGAGTCTGATACTTGTGGTGAGTCAGTATATACATGGAGTCTGATACTTGTGGTGAGTCAGTATATACATGGAGTCTGATACTTGTGGTGAGTCAGTATATACATGGAGTCTGATATTTGTGGTGAGTCAGTATATACATGGAGTCTGATACTTGTGGTGAGTCAGTATATACATGGAGTCTGATACTTGTGGTGAGTCAGTATATACATAGAGTCTGATACTTGTGGTGAGTCAGTATATACATGGAGTCTGATACTTGTGGTGAGTCAGTATATACATGGAGTCTGATACTTGTGGTGAGTCAGTATATACATGGAGTCTGATACTTGTGGTGAGTCAGTATATACATAGAGTCTGATACTTGTGGTGAGTCAGTATATACATGGAGTCTGATACTTGTGTTGAGTCAGTATATACATGGAGTCTGATACTTGTGGTGAGTCAGTATATACATGGAGTCTGATACTTGTGGTGAGTCAGTATATACATGGAGTCTGATACTTGTGGTGAGTCAGTATATACATGGAGTCTGATACTTGTGTTGAGTCAGTATATACATGGAGTCTGATACTCGTGGTGAGTCAGTATATACATGGAGTCTGATACTTGTGGTGAGTCAGTATATACATGGAGTCTGATACTTGTGGTGAGTCAGTATATACAGGGAGTCTGATACTTGTGGTGAGTCATTATATACATGGAGTCTGATACTTGTGGTGAGTCAGTATATACATGGAGTCTGATACTTGTGGTGAGTCAGTATATACATGGAGTCTGATACTTGTGGTGAGTCAGTATATACATGGAGTCTGATACTTGTGGTGAGTCAGTATATACATGGAGTCTGATACTTGTGGTGAGTCAGTATATACATGGAGTCTGATACTTGTGGTGAGTCAGTATATACAGGGAGTCTGATACTTGTGGTGAGTCATTATATACATGGAGTCTGATACTTGTGGTGAGTCAGTATATACATGGAGTCTGATACTTGTGGTGAGTCAGTATATACATGGAGTCTGATACTTGTGGTGAGTCAGTATATACATGGAGTCTGATACTTGTGGTGAGTCAGTATATACATGGAGTCTGATACTTGTGGTGAGTCAGTATATACATGGAGTCTGATACTTGTGGTGAGTCAGTATATACATGGAGTCTGATACTTGTGGTGAGTCAGTATATACATGGAGTCTGATACTTGTGGTGAGTCAGTATATACATGGAGTCTGATACTTGTGGTGAGTCAGTATATACATGGAGTCTGATACTTTTGGTGAGTCAGTATATACATGGAGTCTGATACTTGTGGTGAGTCAGTATATACATGGAGTCTGATACTTGTGGTGAGTCAGTATATACATGGAGTCTGATACTTGTGGTGAGTCGGTATATTCATGGAGTCTGATACTTGTGGTGAGTCAGTATATACATGGAGTCTGATACTTGTGGTGAGTCAGTATATACATGGAGTCTGATACTTGTGGTGAGTCAGTATATACATGGAGTCTAATGCTTGTGGTGAGTCAGTGTATACATGGAGTCTGATACTTGTGGTGAGTCAGTATATACATGGAGCCTGATACATGCCTGCTGTCATGTATTAGTAACTTCCATCAGCGACTGAACAATAATGGATGAAGTTATACTTCAGGTTGAATAAATATGTAAAAATCGGTTTAGGGAAGTGTTGAAGATTTGACCTCATGGTTAACTATTGGTCTTGAAATACCATGAGAGGAAGATATTCTAATGAAAATTCATTTGAGTAAATGATTGAAATTTTCAACTGACTTAAGCCATGAGTTCTGAATATATGTTATTATTACTAGTGCACAAAAAACCTGAAGTATATAATACAATTTGTAATTAATTCTCTGTTATGAAAGAGCATTAAAAGTCACAAACCTGTACAGTATATATCTGCCAAAGCAGAAAGCTGTCCTCTAGGGGCTTGGGAGTTTTAGTAAAAAATTTGGTATTAACTATCTGATGCCATTCTGAGTAGTCGACGACTTGTGTCCTGTCAAGGAGTATTGACAGAGATGCCATACCCAAGTCTAACTCCTGCAGAGACAGAGACAAATATGTGAGCTATGTATGCCGAACATTACCTGCGTATAATGATTATTTTGCTTTGTCTGAGTTTCTATGTTCTTCTGGACTTCAGATACGTAACATAATGCCTCACATAGTGCCTCACGCACCTCCCCACACTCACATCCTGTTCTTCTTCACTCCTAAAAGATGGTATACCTCCCTGGCCAGTGCATGAAATTACCGCTTCTCTTTCTTTGTCGACATTTAAAAGTTCCTCAAAATACTCTTGCAATCTACCTAATACCTCCATCTCCCCATCTACTAACTACCCTACTCTGTTTTTAACTGACAAATCCATTCGTTCTCTAGGCTTTCTTAACTTGTTTAACTCCAAATTTTTTTCTTATTTTCATTAAAATTTCTTGACAGTGCCTCTCCCACTATCATCTGCTCTCCTTTTGCACTCTCTCACCATTCCCTTCACCTTTCTTTTACTCTCCATATACTCTACTCTTCTTATAACACTTCTGCTTTGTAAATACCTCTCATAAGCTAACTTTTTCTCTTTTATCACACCCTTTACTTCATCATTCCACCAATCACTCCTCTTTCCTCCTGCACCCACCCTCCTATAACCACAAACTTTTGCCCCTCATTCTAATACTGCATTTTTAAAACTATTCCAACCGTCTTCGACCCCCCCCCCACTACTCATACTTGCACCAGCCCACCTTTCTGCCAATAGTTGCTTAAATATATATATATATATATATATATATATATATATATATATATATATATATATATATATATATATATATATATATATATATAATTTCTGATAAACAACCACAATCAACACTTCATCGTGATCTTAAAATGTTGCAGATGAAACAGAGAGTCAACGCAGGTCCCTCAGTGGGAATTTGCCCACATAAACATTGAATGACAACTGTTCACCTGAAATACTAATGTAATACAGATTTCTATAATTATTCTAATTTGACTTTTAAAAGTTTGCTTACCCTTCGTTGTATCATGCCCAACAGTCCGTTAAATGACCCATTAGGCATCTTATTTATATCACCAAAACACTCGGTATTCTTCACAGTAAAGTTGAGCTTCCTCATACTGTCCTCCAACACTGATCCCAACACTTCATCCCATACCTGAAAAAAAAGCTGTAATATAAATAACAATGACATGCTAATTGTATGTCACACTGCCAGAGGATATTCTGTACACCACCACATTTAAGTAGATCTATGTCATTCTATATTTCTTAACATTTCACGGTAACAGTAATAATCTTTCATTTGTTAAGACGAAATAGTGAGGATCAGCGAGTTTAGTCCAAGAGACAGAAAGTCAAGTCTGCAGAGTAAGCAGAATAAATTGTTTTTCAATAAATCTGCAAAAATCAATCTGAATATGACAAAACAAATATTATTGATTTTAAATATACCTCTATAAATCAGGGAACAGGTGGTGTCTGAACCCAGCTAGGTATACTTCTATACACCTGCATCTGTGGTCACAGTGAGTCCCATGGTAACCTTCCTATGGTGTACAGAAATATACCTTGTTAGATGAATCTTATAAGAGCAAGTTGGCCCAGTGGTTAACGCACTGGCCTGCGAGTTTCAGGACTTACTTGCCATGGGTTCAAGCCCCTCCCATTCTGTGATTTTTGTGTATGTGTGTGTAAATATTCTCTTTGTAAAAGATTATTAATTTACATTTCTTGCTTTACCTCTGTGTATGAAATCTTTATCAGGCTGCCTTTGAGGGACGTTATGGGGCGAAGGACAGAGGTTGTATGATGCAGGTGATCTTGGTATAAACAACCTACAGTACGCAGCTCGTAAGTACCACCATCAACCAGTCTTGCTTCTCTTAACAGTCCTTTGCACCTTCGAGCACCGTCCTACATCACAGTCCATTGGAACAGTTTCACCCAAAGATTTAATTACGTGTCTTTAATGATTATTAGGGATTCAGTGAGAATTATATACATCAGATTATTTTTCAAGTAGATATGAAGTAAAGAACAATCAGTAAACATATTTTAAGGGATTATCGACTCGCCTTATGATATCGTTCCTCAAGAAGGACCAAGCGTACTGCTAGAGGAATAGTTGGGCACAAATCTCTGGCTAATATGTTGCCTGCTACTGGGGCCAGTATCAGCGTGTCCTTCTGAGCATATGACAATGAAGGTAATATTGTAATGCCTAAAACTAGAGTTGTTATGCAATGTACATCCGCGGAAAAAGAAACTCCTGTCCTCTCTCTCCTGGGCAGAAATAATATCAGGCAACTCACACGTAGTAAACACAATAGTAATGGCTAGTTTCATCAATGAATTACTGCACCTTGAAACGACTATAGTGAATAGCTGATAAAATTAATTGCTGGTACTTTCTGTGTACCTGTCTCAACAAAGATTTACGAAGGTAGACATGATTTAACTATTCTTCAGATATTGTATCCAATATTAGTAAACAATAAAAATTATTTGAAAAAGTCACCGCATATATTGCAAAGGAAGTGTTATGATAACAGGTCTGTAATCATCAAACATCAGTCATATCTACTCCCATGAAGTATAATGTTGATGGCCGTGTTGGGTGAGTCAGTGAAGATCCGTATACAGTATTGGTAATTTATATAACATAATTTAAAACCCTCCATTAGCTAAAGTGTGATTTAAAATAAACCATGTAACTAATTTTTATGCTATTATTTAATACATAAATTATAGCATTAATCTGCTTAACGTTGCATACTTTGAATATATGTATGTCGTGCCGAATAGGTAAAACTTGCGATTTTTGTCTTAAATAGCAACGCTCTTCTTGCCGAAGAAGGCAAGCAAAAATTTTTGTGTGCAATAATTTCGCAAAAATCATTCTGAAACTAACGAAATATATATATATATATATATATATATATATATATATATATATATATATATATATATATATATATATATATATATATATATATATATATATATTATTGTGCTTGTTTATTATTAAATTATTCTAAAACTATCTAAAATATATTTAGTTTGATTAGGTTAAATTAAATTGCGCTTGTTATGATAAGGTTAAGTAAGTTTTCTAAGGTTCTTTTGGAACAAAATTATTAATTTTTACATTAATATAAATAAAAAAAATATGTCAATAGAGTATAAGAAAAATTTTAAAAAGGACTTAATTTGATATGAGTTCTCGCTAACTGAGCAGTTCCCACTCAGTTCCCAGCAGCGGTTTTCTCCTTCCCCTCCCAGCCCCTCAAACTCCACCAGGCCACCACGATCAAGTTCACTACCTTCCACGCACCAATCCCACCTAGCATGTCATACTCCACTCCTATTGTCTAGTCTAGCAGATGGATGCCAACCAGGAGGAAGCAAGCAGCCAGGGAAATGGCACGGCTGGCAATACTAGGAGAGGCAAGTGTCGGTCATGCTTACAGCTTCGTTGTCTCAACTCTAATGGTTTCCTCCGAAAACACGGTAGTTGCCCTGGTTCAGCATGTCCTCCTGTGGAAAGTGATGATCCAGAGCCACCTCAGGCACCTGAACCCACTCCAACAGATCTCATCTCATCAAACAATATCTTGGAAGCAATTAAAGCAACAGGTACCAGGACACTCACACATATGCCCAAAGCAGCCCGTTCACACGCAGCTGGGAAACTTACAGACCTCTTAAAAAAAACGTAAACGATGGTTCCACTATCCTAAATGTTCCACCAACCGTCAAGGCATGGCACTATTTGCTACTTTTTGGCAATGTCTGCTCAGCTGTGCCGGAAAGAAGGGGAAAGAAGCTAGCCTCAATGATCAACAAATCTTTAAGAAATTTTCCTAGAACTGATAGCCTCATTCACCTTTATCGTCAATACAAAAATGGGAGAGGCAGAACCCCCACTCACTCCACTGACAGTGAAAAAGCCAGAGTGTAGGTGAACAAGAAAATTGAAGAGGGCAACACAGTGGTGGCAATCAGAATTATTACCAGTGAAGATACAGTTGCCTCCAGGGATGCTGACACGGCAGAAGCACTTAGAGGAAAGCACCCTGCCAGGGAAACCAGGAACACCAACAGTTCCAACACCTCTTTCCCCACTGTGGAACCATTGATTGTGGAAGACTCGGACATTTACATAGCAATAATGTCGTTCCCATCTGGGTCTACTGGGTGATATACTGGAATAAGGCCACAGCTTAAATGCTGTGGCCTTATTCCAGTATATCACCCAGTAGACCCAGATGGGAACGACATTATTGCTATGTAAATGTCCGAGTCTTCCACAATCAATGGTTCCACAGTGGGGAAAGAGGTGTTGGAAATGGTTATTCCAGTTATTGGGGAGATTGCAGAGACACTGCTTTCAGAGATCACAAGGTTCGTCAACAATTCCCTCTAAGGTGATCTTACACAAGTGATAACATGGGGACAGGAAATGAATCTCATCCTGAATCCATCCAAATGTGAAATCATTTCAGTCAGTCAACAAGTGATAAATGCAGTGACATGAAAACTACCAGGAGCAGCAGTCGTTGCCCTTACAAATAGTGTCTTGCTTAGAGCACCTCTGGGAAGCGATCCCATCGACACAATCCTCAGGATGAAATTGGAAGAGTTAATGAGAATGGAACAACGAATAGGCAATCTTGACACCAACGATGCCTTGTAACTTCTCACAAAGTGCTTGAGTCTGCCCAGGTTGACATATTTCCTAAGATGTGCACCTTCTATGATAACCCTATACTGCACGAATATGACAGTATCCTGAGGCAGATTTTTACGAAAGTACTTAACCTTACTCTAGAAGACGGGCAATGGAACCGAGCTACACTTCCAGTCAGACTAGGAGACATTAGTGTCGGCAAGTCATCACAGATTGCACTACCTGCTTTTCTGTCCTCATGCATTGCATCCAGAGGGCTTGTAGAAGCAATTCTTCATGAATATCTTAGGGACAAGATTGGAGTCAAGGACCTAAAGTTCATCGACGGAGCCATGATCTGGGAAAATCTAATGGGCTCTGAAACCAGACCTGCTCCCCCCAACAACTACAAACAGTCGCACTGGGATGGCCCGATTGTGGAGAAAATAGCCTCAACAAAGCTTCAGAGTGTGTCAGGGAAGGATAGAACCCTCCTCATGGCACTGAGAGCTCCTCATGCAGGGGACTTTCTGTTGGCTGTTCCCAACTCCAGCCTTGGCACACGGCTAGACCCACAGACCATCTGCATTGGTGTTGCACTTCGACTTGCCGCCCGTATTCTCGCCGAACACAGGTGTATTTGTGGCAGTGAAGCAGCAGACTGATTCGGGTACCATGGTCTTGTGTACCGTAAATCCGAGGGAAAGATTGCAAGACATGTGGAAGTAAATAACATTATCACGAGGAGCCTCATGACAGCCTGATGCCCAGCAGTAAGGGAGCCACCCCAACTATGCAGATCTGATGGCAGCCAGAAGTGTCCAGATGGTATCACACTTCAAGCCTGGACAGACGGAAAGCAGGTGGTGTGGGACTACACATGTGCATCTACCTTATCTAATACCTATCTCCAATACACCAGGGAGGAAGGAGGGGCAGCCACCACCTTCAGAGAGTCCCAAAAGTCTAGAAAATATGGAGAACTTGCCCATCATTATATGTTTGTTCCCATAGGCTCAGAGATCCTTGGCTCATGGGGAAAGAGTGTATCTAAGTTCCTTAAGGAGCTAGGCAAAAAACTCATCAAGGTAACTAGGGATCCCAGGGCAGCTAGTTTTCTGTTCCAACGACTCATTGCTGCTTTTCAGAGGGGTAATGCCAGCTGTATTTTGGGCACACGCCCCAGTTCTGAAGAGCTGGATGAGATTTTCGCCTTATGATCAGTGACAAACACCTAACAATATGTACTAGACTTGTATCTCTCACATCTCATGTACTGTATATGCCATCTTTATATCAACAATGTACCTCTTAAATCTTTTGTACAATATTATGTAATAAAATATACCTATTGGTAAAAAAGAATGAAAAAATTGGGTGGTAGAGGAAGTGGAATAATCAAACGGCTTCAGGAAGAAATCCAAATATTCTTCCTTGAAGCCTTTTGATCCACTTCTCCGAGGCTATGGGTCCCAAAATTTACACCAGAGGTGGACCCCATCCTATAAAAAATAAATAAATAAATAAATATATATATATGTATATATATATATATATATATATATATATATATATATATATATATATATATATATATATATATATATATATATATATATATATATATATATATATATATATATATATATATATATATATATATATATATATATATATATATATATATATATATATATATATTTATTTATATATATATATATATATATATATATATATATATATATATATATATATATATATATATATAAACATATATATATATATATATATATATATATATATATATATATATATATATATATATATATATATATATATATATATATATATATATATATATATATATATATATATATATATATATATATATATATATATATATATATATATATATATATATATATATATATATATATATATATATATATATATATATATATATATATATATATATATATATATATATATATGTTTGAATATTTTCTTCTCCTTCCACCCCGTATATTTTATATTCTATGTGAACATTTATTAATAAACAGAATACATTTGCAGTAAAACACAAACATGAATACAATAGCACAATGTATTAAAGATCATGAATTTCCTCCAGCTCCTCCGAAGCCGGACGCGAGCCAAGTATGCAGCAAGCATTTCCCCTCTGGATGGCCATGCTGAGGCGATGGAACATGAAAGTGGCTGCCCTTGGGTCCCTGGTGGTGTCGATGAGTCAGGAACCCAATTCTTTGAGGAAATGTGTGGCATTTTCTCCCCATGATCCCAAGGTCTCTGATCCCATTGGGACAAATTAATACTGTTGGTTTATGTCCCTATACTTGTTGATCTTGTATTCTTCCCTGTGGTCAGCAGCTCCTTCCTGTCGCCCAACACTGTGATGGATGTAGGTGTCAGCCAGTGTGGATACACAGGTATAGTCCCATGCTAAGAGCTTGCCATTCTTCCAAGGATAGATGGTAATCCCATCTGGACAATTTGCTGGGTTGTGGGTATTGTTGACTGCTAGTGATCGGGGCTCCCTCTCCGCTGGGCATCCAGCTGTGGCAAGGGTTCTCTTTATGATGTCGTTGACCTCATTGTATGTTGCATGCCAGCCCATGGTTTTGTAACAGTTAAGACCATGTAGACCATATTGGTCTGCTTGCACTTCACCGCAAATACACATATATTCTGTGTGAATTGGGGCAGCAAGACACAGAGCTACTGCAATACAGATGGTCTTAGGGTTGAGTTGCATTCCCATTGCCGGTATGTGAACTGTTTGGAGGAAGTCCCCGGAGTGATGTGTGCTCACAGCCTGAAGACGGGCAGTCTCCCTATCTGATGTTGCAGCCCTGAGCATGTTGGCAAGCACCTTTCCAGCGATTGGGCCATCCCAGCTTGTCTGTTTGTGAGCCATTGCTGCACTAGGGTTTGGTGCTAGAGCAGCAAGAGTCTCCCATTCAGTGATGGCACTGGCATAGCTAGGGTCCTGTATTCCTGCTGAGTCACTGAGTTTATCAGGAAGTATTTGTCTTATCAACTCGTTTGATAAGACAAATAAGGTAGAGCAATCTTGGAGGATCTGCGTACTCCTAGCCCTCCAAGCCTGACCGAAAGTGAGGCTTGCAACCACTGTCCATCTTCTAGGGAAAGATTCAATACACTCTCTAGCATGGTCTTCAGGAGAGATTCATATTCCTTGAGTTTTGGACTGCTGAAGGCTGGGGAGCATCTCAGATGTTTTGGGATTGACAGGCACCTGGTGAGTAGGTAGAAGGCATCATGTGTGTCAATTCCAGCTGAGTACCATCATCCAGGAACCAGATATTGAGCTCGCTGGAGAGTGCTTCTGTGAATTCCTTGATAACCAAACAGAATAGAAAGGGGGTGAGAGGGTTCCCCTGTTGCACGTCCTCACATGAGTCAATTTCATGGTCCCCAAACAATAGTTTGGAAGTCACACTATAACATGATTCTATGAAGGGATAAAGGGAAGGGAAGTTTCTATAAACTGCTTGGAGAGTAGCATCCCTTCTGACTGAGTTGAAAGTGTTGGCAAGGTCCAATTTGACCAAGGCTTTTTCATCGGACATGTTTTTGATATATACTTGTGCTGTGTGGGCAGCTGCTTCACAGCCCTGTTGAATGCCTAAACCGAGCTGAGTTGGTTTCAGCAATGCAGCAGCCTCTTGACTCACCCTTCTTACTGCAGCCTTGGCGACTAGGCGCCGAAGGGTGTTACCCACTGCAATGGGCCTAATTCTGCCATCCTTTTTACGGAGGGCAAACAATGAGGCACCAAAGAAAAGGGGTCTGATGGCCTCTGGGACACTGCCAGCCAGGCACAGGTTGTAAAATTTGGTGAGTTCAGACAGCAGCCTCTCTGAAGCCTCATCAAGTGCTGGATTGAGTATTTGTTTTAAGTGTTGAGGCCTTAAACTGGTGAAACCTCCTGCTGAGCCCTGTGGAAATAACATAGCAGCTTTATACACATCAGCATCCTGTAAGGTTAAATGTTCTTCACCTGCTGCAATGTCAGAGAGGTCAATGTTGGTACTGGAAGCCTTGGGTAGATGTTTGCCCTTCAGAGCTTTTGCCCTGCTGACGTCCTTGGGAGCGATGTTATCCTCACTGGTTATAAGCCTCAGAGCTCCAATAGTATTACCCTCTTCTATTTTTTTGCTAATTTGGGTGTCCTGTTGTTGGCATTTGCCTGGTAGGTGTTTGTCGCCCTAGGGGGGAGACGGACGAGGTTGTCATCCCTTGGGAATGCATTTATTGCCCTAATAACATGTGTTGCTAGTGACTTGTCCCTCCTTGGTGGGACAGCCAAACAGCCATTGCCAAAAAGCAGCAAGTTGTGCCAGGATCTGTTGTTTGAAGGAACATCGTTGACTTCCTTCAGGTCAGTGAATTTGCTAGCAGCTTGAGAGCAAGCTGCTTTGGGGATGTGTGTCAGAGCCCTGGTGGATGTTAATTTGATTGCAGATTTGAGGTCCTCTGTAGATGTGAAGTGACAGTAGCTGTCAGTTCTATCTGCTGGGAGGGGCTGTTGGTTGCTCTCATTTGGAGCTGTCCTGGCGCCTAGACTTCCATTGTGTGCACGGATGTTGCCAGTTGAAGGATTGAGTGCACACTCCATGTAGCACACCCGGCAGATGCCTCGTGAACGACGGCTTTGGCTCTGTCGTGAAGATTTCTGGGAACCCGCGACTACTTGTGACATCGTGGGGGTGGGAGGGCACCAGCTGTGGGGTGACGGATGAAGGACAGCATGGATGCATGGGGGATAAGAGTGGGGGAGTAGCGAGCGGCGGAACTTGAAATCGGTGGGACACTAAACGGCAACACCCTTGGTCAGGAAGTCAGTGGACCTCGGCTGGAATGAGGGGAGGGGATCAGGGATGGAGGGCGGAGGTAGTGGCCCTGTGTGTTCGCTCAAGATGCACATCACTGACTAACTTTTGCTAATTGTTATACACTTATTGTTTCATTTAGAAAAAACTCTCGCCATTTGGCACACTAATCACGATACTCACACTATTAAGCGAGATGTTCTTCTGCTCACCATCCAATGACGGTGTCGTGAGAGCCCACTTCCTCCCCCAACCCACGACCCCGGCCGGACACAGTTGTAAACAAAACCTCCTCCACACCACCACTGGCAGTATCCCCTCACAACCGCTACTCCCTAAATCCCAACATGCACACTGCACTTTCACTGATACAGAAGCAACGGTCTGATGCAGAGGATTGTCACAACTCTGTGATCTCCGGTGGATATTCACGATGATGTCTGCCGAAACTGGCCCATGTAAACCGTGTATGTTCTTGGTTTACACACAATGTATGGAGCACCACAAACTGGCTCCCTCTCTCCACGCCGGCAATATATATATATACATATATATATATATATATATATATATATATATATATATATATATATATATATATATATATATATATATATATATATATATATATATATATATATATATATATATATATATATATATATATATATATATATATATATATATATATATATATATATATATATATATATATATATATATATATATATATATATATATATATATATATATATATATATATATATATATATATATATATATATATATATATATATATATATATATATATATATATATATATATATATATATATATATATATATATATATACACATATATATATACACATATATTTATATATATATATATATATATATATATATATATATATATATATATATATATATATATATGTCGTGCCGAATATGTAAAACTGGTCAATTAGCAATAACTCATTTAAAATAAAGTCCTTTCTGAAATTTTCTCTTATGCGTTTAAAGATATATTTTTTTCGTTAATGTTAATGTATTTTTTTTTAATTTTGCACCAAAAGAATCTTACAAAACTTACCTAACCTTATTATAGCAAGAACAATTTATTTTAGCCTAACCCAACTAAATATATTTTAGATTTGTTTACAATAATTTAATACTAAACAAAGCCAGTGAAACATATTTTTTTCGTTAGGTTCAGAATGATTTTGGCGAAATTATTGCATACACAAATTTTCACTTGTCCTACATGGCAAGATGAACGTTGCTATTTAAGCCAAGATCGCAAGTTCTGCCTATTCGGCACGACATATATATATATATATATATATATATATATATATATATATATATATATATATATATATATATATATATATATATATATATATATATATATATATATATATATATATATATATATATATATATATATATATATATTTATGGATTAGTGGAAATAAATTGTTTGAAATTGAAAATTGCCGTTAACGTTTCCTAGGGGATTTTTTCTATGTTTACAATAGGTTTCAGTATTATCCAAGAGATTATTCATTTTTTCTTGGTAATCATTTTCTTTCATAATTACTATTGCATTTATTTTGAGCCCTATTGTTGGCAAAATTTCTAACTTTATTGTTAAAAACAACCTAGATTTAGTTGATAAATTAAGCTCCTTAACTGACTTAAATGATTTTAACATGGTTAGTTTTGATGTTACTTCCTTGTTTATGAAAGTCCCTGTTGATGATTTATTAAGTTTCTTATCTGAAGAACTCGTTAATTATGATTTACCATTGCCAGTTCCTACTATCGTTAAACTTATTAAACTTTGCATTGTTGATGCAAAATTTGTATTTAATGATAAGTTTTACACTCAGAAGTTTGGTATGGCAATGGGAAATCCTCTTTCACCTGTTCTTAGTAACCTATACATGGATTTTTTTGAAACAAGATTGCTTAACACAATCCTCCCTAATAGAGCAAAATGGTTCAGATATGTTGATGATATTTTGTCTTACGCCCAAGAATGTAGATATACACCATTTCCTTGGCAAATTAAATAGCTTAGCGAATTCTATAAACTTTACTGTTGAGTTTGAAGAAAATAACTCATTGCCTTTTCTAGATGTTTTAATTATTAAGGATAATAATGAATTCAAACTTAAAATTTACAGAAAATCTAAAAATAACTGTTCCTATGTACACTATTATTCTTCACATCAAGATGGAGTTAAACTGTCTGTTTTCTCATCAATGTTTTTGAGAGCATTACGAATTTGTAGTCCTGAGTTCATAGATGAGGAAATATCCAAAATTTATGAAATAGGTAATGATTTGAAATACCCAAGAAACGTAATTGATAAATCTTTTAAAATTGCTAGAAATACTTTTTACAACCCAAAAACGGACAACCAGCCATATTCAACTAAAAATACGTTGGTTCTCCCTTACCATGAAAACTTGGTTGATGTGCCTTCTCTTCTTAATACTTTTAATATCAAAGTTGTATTTAAAAATCTTGATACAGTAAAAAAAAACTTTTGATAAAGAATTCCCCCCAAAATGCTGACGGATGTCTATAAGATTCGTTGTAAAATTTGCGATAAAGTTTATGGTCAAACTAGTAAAGTCTCGAACTAAGATTAAAACAACATAAATATAGCATTAGAACTGGACAAGATTCCAATGCTCTATTTATTCATGTGAGAGATTTTAACCATCCAATTGATTTTCATAAAGTTGAGAAAGTTGTATCAAGCAAGTCCATGGTCGACAAGAATATAATTGAATCTTGTTTCATAAAAAACAGTTTTGACAATAATATGAATATTTCCTTTGGTTTATATAAATTAGATCCATTTATAATTAAAGGAATTTGGGAAAAATTTAATAATACATCGGACAAATAATAAATTTTAAAATTCTTATATCTTGGGTAGAACAGTTTGTTGGTGGGTTGTGTGAAGAACCTGTCTAGTTGGGCCAGCGGGTCTGCTGCAGTGTTCCCTTTCTTATGAGTCTCGCGTCAGGTGTTGCTTTGTTGTGGGATGTGATAGTGAGGTGTGGGCTAGACCCTTTACATGCCTTCCTTTGATGCATTACTTTTATTGTTCCTTGACAATGTGAGTAGTCACGAAAGTGCTTGGAATTTCACTACTCTTTCACAGTGGTTGTTTTACATATTTTAAAATCACCTGTTCACTGTGATCTTATTGCATATATATACATATATATATATATATATATATATATATATATATATATATATATATATATATATATATATATATATATATATATATATATATATATATATATATATATATATATATATATATTATATTACATAATATGGCACAGAAGATTTAAGAGATACATTGTTAACATAAAGGTAGCATATACGGTACATGTTGTTACGTGTGTGTCACCGATTATAAGGCGAAAATCTCATCCAGCTCCTCAGAGCTGGGGCGTGTGCCCATAATGCAGCAGGCATTACCCCTTTGAACAGCCGCACTGAGCCGCTGGAACAGAAAACTAGCTGCCCTGGGATCCCTAGTTACCCTGATGAGTCTTTTTCCCAGCTCCTTAAGGAAATTAGATGCACTCTTTCCCCATGAGCCAAGGGTCTCTGAGCCTATGGGAACAAACATATAATGATGGGCAAGTTCTCCATATTTTCTAGACTTTTGGGACTCCCTGAAGCTGGCAGCTGCCCCTCCTTCCTCCCTGGTGTATTGGAGATAGGTATCAGCCAAGGTACATGCACATGTATAGTCCCACACCACCTGCTTCCCATCTGTCCAGGCTTGAAGGGTGTTACCATCTGGACGCTTCTGGCTGCCATCAGATCTGCGTAGTTGGGGTGGCTCCCTTACTGCTGGGCATCCAGCTGTTGTGAGGCTCCTTTTGATAATGTTATTAACCTCCTCATGTCTTGCAATCTTTCCCTCGGATTTACGGCACACAAGACCATGGTACCCGAATCGGTCTGCTGCTTCACTGCCACAAATACACCTGTGTTCGGCGAGAATAGGGGCGGCAAGTCGAAGGGCAACACCGATGCGGATGGTCTGTGGGTCGAGGCGTGTGCCAAGGCTGGAGTTGGGAACAGCCAACAGAAAGTCCCCAGCATGAGGGGCTCTCACTGCCAGGAGGCGGGCTCTATCCTTCCCTGACACACTCTGAAGCATTGTTGAGGCAATATTTTCCACTATTGGACCATCCCAGTGCGATTGTTTGTAGTTGTTGGGGGGAGCAGGTCTGGTTTCAGAGCCCATTAGATTATCCCAGATCATTGCTCCTTCAATGAATTTTTGGTCCTGGACTCCAATCTTGTCCCTAAGATGTTCAGGGAGAATTGCTGCTACAAGCCCTTTGGATGCAATACACGAGGACAGAAAAGCAGGTAACGCAATCTGTGATGACTTGCGGACACCAATGCCTCCTAGTCTGACTGGAAGTGTAGCTTGGTTCCACTGCCCGTCTTCTAGAGTAAGGTTAAGTACTTTCGTAAAAATCTGCCTCAGAATACTGTCATATTCGTGCAGTATAGGGTTATCATATGAAGGTGCACATCTTAGGAAATATGTCAACCTGGGCAGACTCAAGCACTTTGTGAGAAGTTACAAGGCATCGTGGGTGTCCAGATTGCCTATTCGTTGTTCCATTCTCATTAACTCTTCCAATTTCTTCCTGAGAATTGTGTCAATGGCATTGCTTCCCAGAGGTGCTCCTAGCAAGACACTGTTTGTGGGGGCAATGACTGCTGCTCCAGGTAGTTTTGATCTCACTGCATTTATCACTTGTTGATTGACTGAGATGATTTCACATTTGGATGGATTCAGGATGAGACCCATTTCCTGTCCCCATGTCATTACCTGTGTAAGGTCATGTAGGAGGGACTCCTTTGTACCTGCTGGTGTGCCATCATCTAGGAACCAGATGTTTAGCTCGCTGGTCAGTCTGACTGTGATTTCCCTAATTGCTATACAGAAGAGAAATGGTGCAAGAGGATCTCCTTGTTGGACACCCTCCGATGATGTGATTTCATGCTCTCCAAAGAGAAGCATTGATTCCTTGCTATACCCAGCTGAAACAAAAGTGAAGAGACCAGGGAAATGTTCTTGTACTGCTGCTAATACCACGTCTCTTTTCAGGAGATTGAACGCATTCTTGAAATCTAATTTTACCACTGCATTGTCCTCAGGCAGGTTGTTGATATACGCCCTTTTTGCATGAACCGCTGCTTCACTTCCTTGAGAGACCCCAAAGCCAAGCTGGTTTGGTTGAAGCATCATGGCTGCCTGTGCACGAATACTTCGGACAGCAGCTTTGGACACGAGGCGGCGGAACGTGTTGCCTACTGCAATTGGCCGAATTCCTCCATCCTTCTTTTTAAGTGCACAAAGTGTTGCACCAAAAAAGAAAGGTCTAATTTCATCAGGAATCAGACCAGCCAAGGAATTGTTGACGAACCTTGTGATCTCTGAAAGCAGTGTCTCTGCAATTTCCCCAATAACTGGATTAACCATTTCCTTTAAATGCTGTGGCCTTATTCCAGTGTAACCCCCAGCAGAGCCAGATGGGAACGACATTATTGCTTTGTAAATGTCTGAGTCTTCCACAATCAATGGTTCCATAGTGGGGACAGAGGTGTTGGAACTGTTGGTGCCACTGGTTTCCCTGGCAGGGTGCTTTCCTCTAAGTGCTTCAGCCGTGACAGCATCCCTGGGAGCAACTGTATCTTCACTGGTAATAATTCTGATTGCCCCCACTGTGTTGCCCTCTTCAATTTTCTTGCTCACCTGGACTCTTTCACTGTCAGTAGAGTGAGTGGGGGTTCTGCCTCTCCCTTTTTTGTGTTGACGGGGAAGGTGAATGAGGTTATTAACTCTAGGAAAATCTCTTAAGGATTTAATTATCATTGAGGCTAGCCTCTTTCCCCTTCTTTCTGGCACAGCTAAGCAGACATTGCCAAAAAGTAGCAAGTTGTGCCATGCCTTGATGGTTGGTGGAGCATTTAAGATAGTGGAACCATCGTTTACTTTTTTCAGGAGGTCTGTAAGTTTCCCATCTGCGTGTGGACGGGCTGCTTTGGGAATATGTGTGAGTGTCCTCGTACCTGTTGCTTTAATTGCTTCCAAGAGATTGTCTGATGAGATGAAATCTGTTGGAGTGGGTTCAGGTGCCTGAGGTGGCTCTGGATCATCACTTTCCACAGGAGGACATCCTGAACCAGGGCAACTACCGCGTTTGCGGAGGAAACCATTAGAGTTGAGACAACGAAGCTGTAAGCATGACCGACACTTGCCTCTCCTAGTATTGCCAGCCGTGCCATTTCCCTGGCTGCTTGCTTCCTCCTGGTTGGCATCCATCTGCTAGACTAGACAATAGTGGAATATGACATGCTGGGTGGGTATGGTGCGTGGAAGGTAGTGAACTTGATCGTTGTGGCCTGGTGGAGTTTGAGGGGCCGGGAGGGGAAGGGGAAAACTTCCCCTGGGAATTAGGTGGGGGAGGCGCAGGTTGAGTGGGATATATATATATATATATATATATATATATATATATATATATATATATTTATATATATATATATATATATATATATATATATATATATATATATATATATATATATATATGTATATTTTATCATCACACTGGCCGATTCCCACCAAGGCAGGGTGGCCCGAAAAAGAAAAACTCCCACCATCATTCACTCCATCACTGTCTTGCCAGAAGGGTGCTTTACACTACAGTTTTTAAACTGCAACATTAACACCCCTCCTTCAGAGTGCAGGCACTGTACTTCCCATCTCCAGGACTCAAGTCTGGCCTGCCGGTTTCCCTGAACCCCTTCATAAATGTTACTTTGCTCACACTCCAACAGCACGTCAAGTATTAAAAACCATTTGTCTCCATTCACTCCTATCAAACACGCTCACGCATGCCTGCTGGAAGTCCAAGCCCCTCGCACACAAAACTTCCTTTACCCCCTCCCTCCAACCTTTCCTAGGCCGACCCCTACCCCGCCTTCCTTCCACTACAGACTGATACACTCTTGAAGTCACTCTGTTTCGCTCCATTCTCTCTACATGTCCGAACCACCTCAACAAACCTTCCTCAGCCCTCTGGACAACAGTTTTGGTAATCCCGCACCTCCTCCTAACTTCCAAACTACGAATTCTCTGCATTATATTCACACCACACATTGCCCTCAGACATGACATCTCTACTGCCTCCAGCCTTCTCCTCGCTGCAATATTCATCACCCATGCTTCACACCCATATAAGAGCGTTGGTAAAACTGTACTCTCATACATTCCCCTCTTTGCCTCCAAGGACGAAGTTCTTTGTCTCCACAGACTCCTAAGTGCACCACTCACCCTTTTCCCCTCATCAATTCTATGATTCACCTCATCTTTCATAGAACCATCCGCTGACACGTCCACTCCCAAATATCTGAATACATTCTCCTCCTCCATACTCTCTCCCTCCAATCTGATATCCAATCTTTCATCACCTAATCTTTTTGTTATCCTCATAACCTTACTCTTTCCTGTATTCACTTTTAATTTTCTTCTTTTGCACACACTACCAAATTCATCCACCAATCTCTGCAACTTCTCTTCAGAATCTCCCAAGAGCACAGTGTCATCAGCAAAGAGCAACTGTGACAACTCCCACTTTATGTGTGATTCTTTATCTTTTAACTCCACGCCTTTTGCCAAGACCCTCGCATTTACTTCTCTTACAACCCCATCTATAAATATATTAAACAACCATGGTGACACCACACATCCTTGTCTAAGGCCTACTTTTACTGGGAAATAATTTCCCTCTTTCCTAAATACTCTAACTTGAGCCTCACTATCCTCGTAAAAACTCTTCACTGCTTTCAGTAACCTACCTCCTACACCATACACCTGCAACATCTGCCACATTTCCCCCCTATCCACCCTGTCATACGCCTTTTCCAAATCCATAAATGCCACAAAGACCTCTTTAGCCATATCTAAATACTGTTCACTTATATGTTTCACTGTAAACACCTGGTCCACACACCCCCTACCTTTCCTAAAGCCTCCTTGTTCATCGGCTATCCTATTCTCCGTCTTACTCTTAATTCTTTCAATAATAACTCTACCATACACTTTACCAGGTACACTCAACAGACTTATCCCCCTATAATTTTTGCACTCTCTTTTTTCCCCTTTGCCTTTATACAAAGGAACTATGCATGCTCTCTGCCAATCCCTAGGTACCTTACCCTCTTCCATACATTTATTAAATAATTGCACCAACTATATATATATATATATATATATATATATATATATATATATATATATATATATATATATATATATATATATATATATATATATATATATATATATATATATATATATATATATATATATATGTATATATATATATATATATATATATATATATATATATATATATATATATATATATATATATATATATATATATATATATATATATATATATATATATATATATATATATATATATATATATATATATATATATATATATATATAAGAATACACAAATAACCCGCACATAAAAGACAGAAGCTTACGACGACGTTTCGGTCCGACTTGGACCATTGACAAAGTCACAGTGTGACTTTGTCAATGGTCCAAGTCGGACCGAAACGTCGTCGTAAGCTTCTGTCTTTTATGTGCGGGTTATTTGTGTATCGTTCCAGTCACGGTATTGTGCCTTTTTGTTATTTATATATAAGAACATAAGAAAGGAGGAACACTGGAGTAGGCCTGTTGGCCCATACTAGGCAGGTCCTTTACAAACCTTCCCACTAACAAAATATTTGCCCAACCCAATTTTCAATGCCACCCAAGAAATAAGTTTTGATGATTCTATTTACTCATTACTCAAGTCTCACTCAGATCCAGCCACTCTCACTCATGTACGTATCTAACCTAAATTTGAAACTACCCAACGTTTTAGCTTCAAGAACCCAACTAGGAAGACTGTTCCACTCATCACCTACCCTATTTCCAAACCAATACTTTCCAATATCCTTTCTAAATCTAAACTTATCTAATTTGAATCCATTATTGCGGGTTCTTTCTTGAAGTGATATCCTCATAACCTTATTAATATCCCCTTTGTTAATACCCATCTTCCACTTATACACTTCGATCATGTCTCCCCTCATTCTTCGTGTTACAAGTGAATGTAGTTTAAGAGTCTTCAATCGTTCTTCGTATGGAAGATTTCTAATGCTATGTATTAATTTGGTTATTCTACACTGGTTATTTTCCAGCGAATTTATATCCATTCTCTAATGTGGAGGGCAGAACTGAGCTGCGTAATCTAGATGAGGCCTTACTAATGATATATAAAGTTGTAAAATAGCCGATGGACTTCTGTTGCTTACACTTCCAGATATATATCCCAGTAATCTGTTTGCTTTGTTACGTACGCTTAGGCATTGCTGTCTTTGTTTAAGGTTACTGCTCACCATAACCCCCAAGTCCTTTTCACAATCTGTATGGTTAATTAAGTTCTACATTATTTAACTTATAAGTGCTAGGGTTATGGACACTCCCGAGCTTCAGAACCTTGCATTTATCTACATTGAACTGCATCTGCCACTTTTCTGACCAGGAATTGAGTTTGTCTAAATCCTCCTGAAGTTCCCTGGCATCTAATTTTGAATCAATTATCCTACCTATCTTTGTGTCATCAGCGAATTTGCTCATATCACTAGTAATTCCCTCATCTAGGTCATTGATGTACATTATAAACAACAACGGGCCCAAGGCTGATCCCCGTGGAACGCCACTTGTTACAGATTCCCACTCGGATTTAATCCCATTTATGCACCCTCTCTGCTTCCTATTAGTGAGCCATGACTCGATCCATGATAGCACATTTCCCTCAATGCCATGAGCTGCCACTTTCTTTAACAGTCTCTGGTGCGGTACTCTATCAAAAGCCTTACTAATGTCTAAATAAACAATATCGAATTCTTTATCACGATCAACCGCCTCAAATACTTTACTGAAGAAGGTTAATAAATTAGTTAGGCAGGAACGGCCCTTCGTGAATCCATGCTGAGTATCATTAATCAAACTGTGCTTATCCAGATGGCTTCTTAAATTATCAGCTATAATTGACTCTAGTAATTTGCTTATTGGGCGGTAATTTGACAGTAACGACTTGACTCCTGCTTTAAAAATAGGAATTACATTAGCCATCTTTCACATATCAGACACTACACCTGTTTGAAGAGAAATATTAAAAATATTTGTCAATGGTTTACAAAGTTCCATTTTACACTCTTCAAGAACCCTTGAATTGTAGATGAATGGTTCAGAGAACCGACACGTTGTTAAATTAGACACATGTGCAACTCTTGGGTATCTTTATTGAGGAAACGTTTCGCCACACAGTGGCTTCATCAGTCCATACAAAGGATAAACTTGAAGCAGGAGGAGAATGAGGTAATCAGTCCCTCAACCTTGAGACGATGTGATCAGTCCATCATTCTTGAATAGAATACGGCATATGAGCGGAGAAGCAGCTTATAAACCGTATGGCAGGAGAGGTGCAGCAGTCATAGGTGGTGTCACATTTGTCCAATGTGGAAGTAGGTCGTGCCCAAGGGTTAGGCAAGCGAAGAATTCCCAAGTATTAAGATCTGGAATCTCATTTACATCTTCCTGTGTAAAAACTGACAAAAAATAGTCATTAAATGAGGAACACATTTCCATTTCGTCATCCGTCAGCTGTCCATTCCCAATTTTCAGAGGTCCTACTTTTTCCTTCACCTTCGTCCTATACACTTGAAAGAACCCTTTTGGATTAGTCTTTGATTCACTAGCAAATCTAATTTCATAGTCACGTTTAACCTTTCTAATCCCCTTTTTTACTTATCTTTTAAGCTGAACATGGAAATATAAACACAAATGCAGTATAATGTGATCCTTTATTGACAACGTTTCACCCACGCAGTGGGCTTTTTCAAGTCACACACGGATCTACCTGGGGTTGGAAGGTACGGGAGTATTTATAGTTCAGAACGTTGAGGTCAGGTGAAGATTGCTGCATCAGATGAACTACCGGGTGGGGTTGTAGAGTCTTGGGTAGCTAGGCGGGGATATTGGACAAGTTGTGAGTAGACCTTCTGCAGTGTTCTATGTTCTTATGTGGGATAGCGATGAAGAAGTTTCTTGGCGAGTGGTTCAGCTATGTTATAGAAGCCATTGTTCTGGTTGAAATTGTTGGTTATAGAGATAAACGATGATTCCAGGATTCTTCTGTATTGAGTGTTGTCTTCTGTGGCTATAAGTCTTGAGTTTCTGTAGTTAATTAAATGGTTGTGTGAATTGCGATGTTGTACACAGGCATTCCTTGTATCGTCAGTCCTGCTTGCATATTGGTGTTCTGAAATACGTGTTTGGAGGTCTCTTGATGTTTCGCCCACGTATAATTTGTTGCAGTCATTACAAGGGATTATGTATACCCCTGCAGAGGATGGAGGCTTGTCCTGTCTACTACTGGTGATGTCCTTGATGGTCGTGGTTGTGGAGGTAGATACTTGGAATGATGTTTTGGCAAAGATGTTGGAAACATGTTTGGCAATGGAGTTGGTGGGAAGGACTATGTATCTCTTCTCGGCAGTGTCTTCTCTGGGTGTGTTGAAGATGTTTAATGCTCGCCGTCTGCAGTCTCTGATGAAGTGACGAGGATAGTGGAGTTTGGAAAATACTTGTTCAATTATAGTGCATTCTTCCTCAAGGAACTCGTTGCTGCAGATTCTGAGTGCACGCAGGAAGAAGCCTATAATTACACCACGTTTGGTTTTGGTGTCGTGGTGAGAGTAGAAGTGGAGAAGATCGTTTTGGTTGGTGGGTTTTCGATAGACTTTAAAAGGATCACATTATACTGCATTTGTGTTTATATTTCCATTGTGTCGGTATTTTATACCATTTATTTCTAAGCTGAACATGTTGGTCAGTAAGGTTAACCTCTCCTCTTCTGATGCGCTTATAAATTCCCCTTTTCTCCCCTAATAGGTGCTTTAACCAACTGTTAACCCATTTGGGATCGTTGTTATTAGACCTAATATCTCTCTGGGGAATGTATATACTCTGGGCACGGTGTACATTATTAAGAAAAAAATCATAAAAGCAGATCCCTTCATAATCATAAGTATGATCATCGCCAATAAAATCATTAGCTAGATAGCCCCAATCAAGATTAGACAGATGTTCCCTAAGTCCATTATAGTCGGCAGAACGGAAATCAGGGATTTTTACTGTATTATCATTATTCTTGCATTCCCAGTTAATGCTAAAAGTGACTCAAGAAATCGTAATGACACGATTGCAAACAAACCATACCCCCGGCCGGGATTGAACCCGCGGTCATAGAGTCTCAAAACTCCAGCCCGTCGCGTTAGCCACTAGACCAGCTAGCCACAAAAAGATTCATCCAACTAGGTATATTTCTACACCATAGGAAAGTTAGCACAGGCACCTCTGTGACCACAAATGCAAGTTTTTACAGACGAATCTCCAGCTAGCGTGGCCGTGACGAACTCTAGCTCAAGTCCCTTCACTGCCGTCAACATGACTCAAGAAATCGTAATGACACGATTGCAAACAAACCATACCCCCGGCCGGGATTGAACCCGCGGTCATAGAGTCTCAAAACTCCAGCCCGTCGCGTTAGGGACTTGAGCTAGAGTTCGTCACGGCCACGCTAGCTGGAGATTCGTCTGTAAAAACTTGCATTTGTGGTCACAGAGGTGCCTGTGCTAACCTTCCTATGGTGTAGAAATATACCTAGTTGGATGAATCTTTTTGTGGCTAGCTGGTCTAGTGGCTAACGCGACGGGCTGGAGTTTTGAGACTCTATGACCGCGGGTTCAATCCCGGCCGGGGGTATGGTTTGTTTGCAATCGTGTCATTACGATTTCTTGAGTCATGTTGACGGCAGTGAAGGGACTTGAGCTAGAGTTCGTCACGGCCACGCTAGCTGGAGATTCGTCTGTAAAAACTTGCATTTGTGGTCACAGAGGTGCCTGTGCTAACCTTCCCATGGTGTAGAAATATACCTAGTTGGATGAATCTTTTTGTGGCTAGCTGGTCTAGTGGCTAACGCGACGGGCTGGAGTTTTGAGACTCTATGACCGCGGGTTCAATCCCGGCCGGGGGTATGGTTTGGAATGCTAAAAGTGATGGATTTGTGATCACTTGCGCCAAGCTCTTTAGTGATCTCCAGATTATTCACGAGTGTTTCCTTATTTGACAAGACTAGGTCTAGCAAATTATTACCCCTGGTAGGCTCTGTTATGCTATGCTTCAGAAAACAGTCCTGAACTGTTTCCATAAAGTCACTGGACTCTAGATTACCTGTCAAAGAATTCCAGTCAATTTGACTAAAGTTAAAGTCCCCTACTATGACTATGTTACTGTGTCCAGAAGCCCTAACAATTTCGTCCCAAAGAAGTCTCCCTCTATCGTGATCCAAGCCAGGAGGTCGGTATATTACACCTAGAATTAGTTTTTCTTGACCCTCTACAAACTTTACCAAAACAGATTCTGTTACTGCTCCATCTATTTTTATACCTGTTTTTATGCAACAATTAATGTTTTCTCGAACATATAATGCAACTCCTCCCCCCTTCCCATTACATCTATCCACATTGAACAACTTAAATCCCTGAATATTACACTCAGCAGTCATATCCCGACTCTTTAAATCATACCACGTTTCAGTTAATGCAATGATATCAAAGTTCCCAGCACATGCTACCAAACGTAGTTCATTAATTTTATTTCTTGCACTTCGACTGTTAGCATAAAATATCATCATATGTTTTTTCTTCTGCACATTTTTCCTATTGATTTTTGTTTTTACACAATTTCTGAAGTTATCATTACCCAGAGTTCTCCATGACAGTTACTATTAAGATTCTTAATATCAGAGCATAAGTCAGTATATCCATACTCATTATTCATCATTTCTAAACCCATACCTCTAACTAATCCTAGTTTAAAGTACTAACAACCCCCTCAACTGAGTTAGCAAGAAAACCCACACCTGCCCTGGATAAGTGAACCCCATCCCTGGCATACACGTCATTTCGGCCATAGAAGTTGTCCCAGTTGTCAATGAATGGTACTGCATTATCCTTACAGTGTTTATCCAGCCAACAATTAATACCAATTGCTCTGGACAACCATTCATTACCAACACCATGTCTATAGCTGTCCTGAACATACTAACTAAATCCTCACTTCTACGCTTGCCTACATCATTGCCTCCAGCACTGAGGCAAATAATGGGATTGATTCCATTACCGTTCATGATGTTGTCAAGCTGGCTAACAATGTCCTCCATCCCAGCCCCAGGAAAGCAAACCCTCTGTCTCCTACTCCTGTCTTTCAAGCAGAATGCCCTATCCATGTATCTAACCTGGCTATCTCCAACAACAACAATATTCTTACCTTCCTTGTTGTCGTTCGTCGTGACGATCCCAGTAGTCGATTCACATTCATCGGGTAGCACCAAGAATGCATTGGAGGTTTACACAAGAGTTTCCACAGCAGTCTCTTTCTTCTTCATCGTTTCTGGCTTTCCATTCTTCTTCTTGATCGTCAACTTCGTCCCCTGCTGTCCAGCCACTGACCACGATCCCTTTTTGACCTGAGGACTCGAAACAGGAGGACTACTACGAATCCTCTTGTTTTCCTCGGTCAATCGCCGTGAGGTCACAGACCCAGAGCTGCTTTGGGGATTAGCGTGGACGGTTACAAAGCATGGCTTGCTTCTGCAGTGTTTTAAAAACTGAGGTTGGAGAGTTGAAGGAGGAGGTCTTGCTTCTCCAGGAGGAGATTAGGAGGCTGAAGGTCCACCTCAATGGGTCTGGGAGAGAGTGTGAGGTGGCTGGAGTTGTGGGGAATGAGACTTCTAGCAGTGAGGTGCAGTCTGTCTCTCGCTGTGAGGAGGCTGTAGTTGGGGAGGTAGCAACGGCTACCAGCAGTGAGGTGCAGCCCAGCACCTGCTACAAGTGGCGAGTTGTTCACAGTAATGGGAGGCGCATCAGAGTAAGGAAAGTTAAGAGTGAAGAGCTGAAGGTAGGAAATCGCTTCTCTGTTCTCCAGGATGAATGTACTTCAGTGGCCAGTGAAGGTAAGGGTACTACTGCCCCTGCTAATGAAGGTAAGCGCATTCTTGTGGTTGGTGACTCTCAGGTAAGATATATTGACCGTGCTTTTTGTAATAGGAATAAGAAGATGAGAGATAGAGTGTGCTTCCCTGGAGCTGGTGTTGGGGACATTGTCAACAGGCTGGATAATATCATGTCAGGTAATGGGAAAAAGCCCATTATCTGTCTCAGTGCTGGTGGAAATGATATTGGGAAGGGTAGGAGAGAAGAGCTGCTAGATAAGTACAGGTCAGCTATAGATTTCATTAAGTCTAAGGGAGGGATCCCAATCATATGTAGCATCTTGCCTAGAAGGGGAGTAGGAAATGAATGGTTGTCTAGGGCAATTGGTGTAAATTGCTGGCTAGACAGATACTGCAAGGAACTTGCAATCCCATTCATTGACAACTGGAACAACTTTTATGGCAAACATGATATGTATGCAAGGGATGGGGTACATCTCTCTGGGGCAGGGGTGGTAGCACTTGCAGACTCGATTGAGAAGGCCATTGGTGAAATGCCTATGATTTTAAACTGATGGAAGATAGAGGTATGGGTGTGTGTGGGAAACAAGCAGGTTGCAACACTAGGGTTGGAAACAGTAAATGTATAAAAGGCATTCAGCATGAAGTTATAAATAAAGACAATAGAACAGGCCAGCAAACAAAGGGGGACAGCAGAGGGCAGCAAGGGACTAGCTCCCTTAAGGTTTACTATACTAATAGCAGGAGTGTTAGAAATAAGATAGATGAGCTAAGATTAATTGCAAGTGCAGGAAACATAGATATTATTGCTATAACAGAGACCTGGCTCAATCTGAAAGATAGAGAGATGCCCTCTGAATGTCACATACAAGGCTATAAATTATTCCACACTGACAGGGTCAACAGGAAAGGTGGTGGAGTAGCGATGTATGTCAGAGACAATTTAAATTGTTGTGTTAGACAAGATATTAAATTAGAAGCGTCAGCCACTGAATCTGTTTGGTTACAGCTTCTCGAGGGCCGAGAAAACTAATTTTGGGTGTGATTTACAGGGCCCCAAATCTTGATAGGGAGTGCAGTAAACTTCTATGGGACGAAATTCGTAAGGCATCTACATACGAAAATGTTGTGCTAATGGGAGATTTCAACTATAGACAGATTGACTGGAGCAATTTGACAGGAAATTTAGAGTCGGGTGACTTTCTTGATACGATCCAGGATTGTTTTTTAAAACAGTTTGTGACAGAGCCAACTAGGGGAAATAACCTCCTTGACTTGGTTCTTGCCAGTAGGGAAACGCTAATTAATAATCTTGAGGTTAATGATGAGCTTGGGGAGAGTGATCACAAATCACTCAGTTTTAATATATCATGGAATTCCCCTAATAATGGCAATCAAGTCTCCGTCCCTGACTTTCGCTTGGCTGATTTCATAGGACTGAAAAATTACTTAGGTGGGCTGAACTGGAATGACCTGACTAAGGGTCAGGTAGGTGGTGATGGTTGCCGATATGATGCTTTCCAGGGCATAGTTCTAGCTGCTCAGTCAAATTATGTTCCAAATAGGGAAATCAGATCAAACAAAAATGATCCTAAATGGATGAACAATAGATTAAAATATCTGATTGGTCAAAAGAGAGGCATATATAGGCAAATCAAAAGAGGAGAGGCGCAATTAAGAAATCGATATATTCAGTTAAAGAGAGAAATAAAAAAGGGAATTAGAAAAGCAAAAAGAGATTATGAGGTTAAAGTTGCAAAAGAATCGAAGACTAACCCAAAAGGATTCTTTCAGGTATACAGAAGTAAGATCAGGGACAAGATAGGCCCACTCAAAAGTTCCTCGGGTCAGCTCACTGACAGTGATAAGGAAATGTGTAGAATTTTTAACACATACTTCCTCTCAGTTTTTACACAGGAGGATACCAGCGATATTCCAGTAATGATAAATTATGTAGAACAGGACGATAATAAACTGTGCACTATTAGGGTCACAAGTGACATGGTCCTTAGGCAAATAGATAAATTAAAACCTAACAAATCCCCAGGCCCTGATGAACTGTATGCAAGGGTTCTAAAGGAATGTAAAGAGGAGCTTAGCACACCTTTGGCTAATCTTTTCAACATATCACTACAAACTGGCATGGTGGAAAATGGCAAATGTGATACCTATTTTCAAAACAGGTGACAGGTCCTTAGCTTCGAACTATAGACCAATAAGCCTAACCTCCATAGTGGGAAAATTTATGGAATCAATAATTGCCGAGGCAGTTCGTAGCCATCTTGAAAAGCATAAATTAATCAACGAATCTCAGCATGGTTTTACAAAGGGGCGTTCCTGCCTTACGAATTTATTAAATTTTTTCACTAAGGTATTTGAGGAGGTAGATCATGGTAATGAATATGATATTGTGTATATGGACTTCAGTAAGGCTTTTGACAGGGTCCCACATCAGAGACTATTGAGGAAAATTAAAGCACATGGAATAGGAGGAGAAATTTTTTCCTGGATAGAGGCATGGTTGACAAATAGGCAGCAGAGAGTTTGCATAAATGGGGAGAAATCAGAGTGGGGAAGCGTCACGAGCGGTGTTCCACAGGGGTCAGTGTTGGGCCCCCTGCTGTTCACAATCTACATAAACGACATAGATGAGGGCATAAAGAGCGACATCGGCAAGTTTGCCGATGACACCAAAATAGGCCGTCGAATTCATTCTGACGAAGACATTCGAGCACTCCAGGAAGATTTGAATAGACTGATGCAGTGGTCGGAGAAGTGGCAGATGCAGTTTAATATAGACAAATGCAAAGTTCTAAATGTTGGACAGGACAATAACCATGCCACATATAAACTAAATAATGTAGATCTTAATATTACGGATTGCGAAAAAGATTTAGGAGTTCTGGTTAGCAGTAATCTGAAACCAAGACAACAGTGCATAAGTGTTCGCAATAAAGCTAATAGAATCCTTGGCTTCATATCAAGAAGCATAAATAATAGGAGTCCTCAGGTTGTTCTTCAACTCTATACATCCTTGGTTAGGCCTCATTTAGATTATGCTGCACAGTTTTGGTCACCGTATTACAGAATGGATATAAATTCTCTGGAAAATGTACAAAGGAGGATGACAAAGATGATCCCATGTATCAGAAACCTTCCCTATGAGGATAGACTAAGGGCCCTGAAACTGCACTCTCTAGAAAGACGTAGAATTAGGGGGGATATGATTGAGGTGTATAAATGGAAGACAGGAATAAATAAAGGGGATGTAAATAGTGTGCTGAAAATATCTAGCCTAGACAGGACTCGCAGCAATGGTTTTAAGTTGGAAAAATTCAGATTCAGGAAGGATATAGGAAAGTACTGGTTTGGTAATAGAGTTGTGGATGAGTGGAACAAACTCCCAAGTACCGTTATAGAGGCCAGAACGTTGTGTAGCTTTAAAAATAGGTTGGATAAATACATGAGTAGATGTGGGTGGGTGTGAGTTAGACCTGATAGCTTGTGCTAACAGGTCGGTTGCCGTGTTCCTCCCTTAAGTCAATGTGACCTGACCTGACTAGGTTGGGTGCTTTGGCTTAAGCCGGTAGGAGACTTGGACCTGCCTCGCATGGGCCAGTAGGCCTTCTGCAGTGTTCCTTCGTTCTTATGTTCTTATGTTCTTATCTCCATCTTCGCTACCCTCAATTCGTCCTTAAGCTGCTGATAAAGTTGCTCGATGGAGGGCATCTTGGTTAAGTCCACGGGAGCACACAAGACACTTCTTCACAGAGTTAAGTTCAGGTCACCACTGAGTTAAGTACTGGTCACCGACTGAGTTAAGTACAGGTCAACGACTGTACTTAATGTTCCTTGACAATGTGAGTAGTCACGAAGGCGCTTGGAATTTCACTACTCTTTCACAGTGGTTGTTTTGCATATATATATATATATATATATATATATATATATATATATATATATATATATATATATATATATATATATATATATATATATATATATATATATATATATATATAAATCACCAACAACAACACTGCGCTAGCCAAGGATTCGAACCCATGTTGTACTGGCCTGCCTCATGGTAAGCGAGAACTACATGAAGCTTTAATTAAAGCACAGTTAGCATTGCTGGCGGCGCCTTTCTTGTAGGGTTGGGTGGTCCTGTGGTATAAAGCGTCATGTAGTTCTCGCTTACCATCAGGCAGGCCAGTACAACATGGGTTCCAATTCTTAGCTAGCGCAGTGTTATTATAGATCAATACCACTCGTTCGTGGTTACAATAATATAAAAATATATATATATATATATATATATATATATATATATATATATATATATATATATATATATATATATATATATAACAAGTCAGCCGTCTCCCACCGAGACAGGGTGACGCAAAAAAGAAAGAAAATCAATAGAAAGAAAAACCTTTCATCATTCAACACTTTTACCTCACTCATACATAATCACTGTCGTTGCAGAGGCTGTCAGATACGACAGTTCAGAAGTCCCTCCAAACTGTCAATGTAAAAACATAAGATAGGAGGAACACTGCAGAAGGCCTGTTGGCCCATACTAGGCAGGTCCTTCACAATCCATCCCTCTAACAAAATATTTGCCCAACCCAGTTTTCAATGCTACCCAAAAAATGAGCTTTGATATTTCTATTAACTCATTTGCAAGTCCCACTTAAATCCCACCCCTCTCACTCATGTATTTATCCAACCTAAATTTGAAACTACTCAAAGGTTTAGGTTCAATAACCCTACTAGGTAGACTGTTCCACTCATCAACTACCCTATTTCCAAACTAATACTTTCCTATATCCTTTCTAAATCTAAACTTATCTAATTTGAGTTGTAGATGCGTGGAACAGTCTTCCCAGTGGGGTGACAGAGGCTAGGATCTTGGGTAGCTTTAAGAAAAGACTGGACAAATACATGTATATGAGTGGGAGGGGCTGGGTTTGATTGGTGTCATGGGGTACGGGAGTTATTTCTTGGTTATCTTTAGGTAGAGGTCGTTTTGATAAGGATCTGCCTCGTATGGGCCAGTAGGCCTTCTGCAGTGTTCCTACATTCTTATGTTCTTATGAATCCATTATTGCGGGTTATCTCTTGGAGAGATATCCTCAAGACCTTATTCATATCCCCTTTATTAACCCATATGACCACCCAATCCTACAAGAACCAAGCACCCAGCCAAGCTAGGCGTGTTACTCTTGGTCGTAGGCTAGTACACCAAACAGGGATGAGAATGAAATTAGCTTGGAAGCTCCCTCACCTCCGTATGTCCTCGGACCAAGAGTAACACACCTAGCTTAGGTGGGTGCTTGGTTCTTGTAAGACTGGGTGGTTCTGTGGGTTAAGGCGCCATGTGGATCTCGCTCACAATGGCGGGCCAGTACAAAATGGGTTCGAATCCTTGGCTAGTGAACTGTTGTTATTGATCAATACCACTCGTTCGTGGATACAATAATATATATATATATATATATATATATATATATATATATATATATATATATATATATATATATATTGTAATACATTAATGAAGTATACCGAGCTTCATTTAATTTATCAGTTAACTCGTCCATTCACACGAGCGAATATGACTGATGAATCATGATTACTGATCTGTTATTTTAATGTTTTACAATATATTCGGTTACCTTTTCAAACAACTTTATAATTTTATAATATTGGACATAATATCCAAACGGATATTATGTCAAATGATGTAGAGATACACAGAAAGTACTGGCAATTATTATGGTCAACCAGTCACCACCGTGGTTACAAATTGCACTACTTATATCATTAAAATAATTATTACTCTTACATCTGTGTTGACTGATGTTATTATCTGTTCAGGAGAGACTGTACCAGTGGAGCAGCAATGAATACATACCAGTGGAGCAGCACTGAATATATACCAGTGGAGCAGCACTGAATATATACCAGTGGAGCAGCACTGAATATATACCAGTGGAGCAGCACTGAATATATACCAGTGGAGCAGCACTGAATATATACCAGTGGAGCAGCACTGAATATATACCAGTGGAGCAGCACTGAATATTTACCAGTGGAGCCGCACTGAATATATACCAGTGGAGCAGCACTGAATATATACCAGTGGAGCAGCACTAAATATATACCAGTGGAGCAGCACTGAATATATATCAGTGGAGCAGCACTGAATATTTACCAGTGGAGCAGCACTGAATATATACCAGTGGAGCAGCACTGAATATATACCAGTGGAGCAGCACTGAATATATATCAGTGGAGCAGCACTAAATATATACCAGTGGAGCAGCACTGAATATATACCAGTAGAGCAGCACTGAATATATACCATTGGAGCAGCAATGAATATATACCAGTGGAGCAGCACTGAATATATACCAGTGGAGCAGCACTAAATATATACCAGTGGAGCAGCACTGAATATATACCAGTGGAGCAGCACTGAATATATACCAGTGGAGCAGCACTGAATATATATCAGTGGAGCAACACTAAATATATACCAGAGGAGCAGCAGTGAATATATACCATTGGAGCAGCACTGAATATATACCAGTGGAGCAGCACTGAATATATATCATTGGAGCAGCACTGAATATATACCAGTGGAGCAGCACTGAATATATACCATTGGAGCAGCACTGAATATATACCAGTGTAGCAGCACTGAATATATACCATTGGAGCAGCACTGAATATATACCAGTGGAGCAGCACTGAATATATACCAGTGGAGCAGCACTGAATATATACCAGTGGAGCAGCACTGAATATATACCATTGGAGCAGCACTAAATAAATACCAGTGGAGCAGCACTGAATATATACCAGTGGAGCAGCACTGAATATATACTAGTAGAGCAGCACTGAATATATACCAGTGGAGCAGCACTGAATATATACCAGTGGAGCAGCATTAAATATATACCAGTGGAGCAGCACTAAATATATACCAGTGGAGCAGCACTGATTATATACCAGTGGAGCACCACTGAATATATACCAGAGGAGCAGCACTGAATATATATCATTGGAGCAGCACTGAATATATACCAGTGGAGCAGCATTAAATATATACCAGTGGAGCAGCACTAAATATATACCAGTGAAGCAGCAATGAATATATACCAGTGGAGCAGCACTGAATATATAACAGTGGAGCAGCATTAAATATATACCAGTGGAGCAGCACAAAATATATACAAGTGGAGCAGCACTGAATATATACCAGTGGAGCACCACTGAATATATACCAGAGGAGCAGCAATGAATATATATCAGTGGAGCAGCACTGAATATATAGCAGTGGAGCAGCACTGAATATATACCAGTGGAGCAGCAATAAATATATACCAGTGGAGCACCACTGAATATATACCAGAGGAGCAGCACTGAATATATATCATTGGAGCAGCACTGAATATATACCAGTGGAGCAGCATTAAATATATACCAGTGGAGCAGCACTAAATATATACCAGTGAAGCAGCAATGAATATATACCAGTGGAGCAGCACTGAATATATAACAGTGGAGCAGCATTAAATATATACCAGTGGAGCAGCACAAAATATATACAAGTGGAGCAGCACTGAATATATACCAGTGGAGCACCACTGAATATATACCAGAGGAGCAGCAATGAATATATATCAGTGGAGCAGCACTGAATATATAGCAGTGGAGCAGCACTGAATATATACCAGTGGAGCAGCAATAAAATATATCAGTGGAGCAGCACTGAATATATACCAGTGGAGCAGCACTGAATATATACCAGTGGAGCAGCACTGAATATATACCAGTGGAGCAGCAATAAATATATACCAGTGGAGCAGCACTGAATATACACCAGAGGAGCGGCACTGAATATATACCAGTGGAGCAGCACTGAATATATACCAACAGAGCAGCACTGAATATATATTAGTAGAGCAGCACTGAATATATACCAGTGGAGCAGCACTGAATATATACCAACAGAGCAGCACTGAATATATACCAGTGGAGCAGCACTGAATATATACCAGTGGAGCAGCAATAAATATATACCAGTGGAGCAGCACTGAATATACACCAGAGGAGCGGCACTGAATATATACCAGTGGAGCAGCACTGAATATATACCAGTAGAGCAGCACTGAATATATACTAGAAGAGCAGCACTGAATATATATCAGAGGAGCAGCACTGAATATATACCAGTGGAGCAGCACTGAATATATACCATTGGAACAGCACTGAATATATACCAGTGGAGCAGCACTGAATATATACCAGTGGAGCAGCACTGAATATATACCAGTGGAGCAGCACTGAATATATAATAGTGGAGCAACACTGAATATATACCAGTGAAGCAGCACTGAATATATACCAGTGGAGCAGCACTGAATATATACTAGTAGAGCAGCACTGAATATATACCAGTGGAGCAGCACTGAATATATACCAACAGAGCAGCACTGAATATATACCAGTGGAGCAGCACTGAATATATACCATTGGAGCAGCACTGAATATATACCAGTGGAGCAGCACTAAATATATACCAGTGGAGCAGCACTGATTATATACCAGTGGAGCAGCACTGAATATATACCAGTGGAGCACCACTGAATATATACCAGAGGAGCAGCACTGTATATATATCAGTGGAGCAGCACTGAATATATACCAGTGGAGCAGCACTGAATATATAAAAGTGGAGCAGCACTGAATATATACCAGTGGAGCAGCAATAAAATATATCAGTGGAGCAGCACTGAATATATACCAGTGGAGCAGCAATAAATATATACCAGTGGAGCAGCACTGTATATATATCAGTGGAGCAGCACTGAATATATATCAGTGGAGCAGCAATAAATATATACCAGTGGAGCACCACTGAATATATACCAGTGGAGCAGCACTGAACATATTCCAGTGGAGAAGCACTGAATATATACCAGTGGAGCAGCAATAAATATTTACAAGTGGAGCAGTACTGAATATTTACCAGAGGAGCAGCACTGAATATATCAGTGGAGCAGCACTGAATATATACCAGTGGAGCAGCACTGAATATTTACCAGAGGAGCAGCACTGAATATATCAGTGGAGCAGCACTGAATATATACCAGTGGAGCAGCACTGAATATATACCATTGGAGCAGCACTGAATATATACCAGAGGAGCAGCACTGAATATATACCAGTGGAGCAGCACTGAATATATACCAGAGGAGCAGCATTGAATATATACCAGAGGAGCAGCACTGATTATATTCCCGTGGAGCAGCACTGAATATATACCAGTGGAGCAGCACTGAATATATACCAGTGGAGCAGCACTGAATATATACCAGTGGAGCAGCACTAAATATATATCAGTGGTGCAGCACTGAATATATACCAGTGGAGCAGCAATAAATATATACCAGTGGAACAGCACTAAATATATATCACTGGAGCAACACTGAATATATACCAGTGGAGCAGTAATAAATATATACCAGTGGAGCAGTACTGAATATATACCAGTGGAGCAGTACTGAATATATACCAGTGGAGCAGCACAATATATACCAGTGGAGTAGCACAATATTTACCAGTGGAGCAGCACAATATATATCAGTGGAGCAGCACAATATATACCAGTGGAGCAGCACAATATATACCAATGGAGCAGCACAATATATACCAGTGGAGCAGCACAATATATACCAGTGGAGCAGCACAATATATACCAGTGGAGTAGCACAATATTTACCAGTGGAGCAGCACAATATATACCAGTGGAGCAGCACAATATATACCATTGGAGCAGCACAATATATACCAGTGGAGCAGCACAATATATACCATTGGAGCAGCACAATATATACCAGTGGAGCAGCACAATATATACCAGTGGAGCAGCACATTATATACCAGTGGAGCAGCAAAATATATACCAGTGGAGCAGCACAATATATACCAGTTAAGCAGCACAATATATACCAGTGGAGCAGCACAATATATACCAGTGGAGCAGCACAATATATACCAGTGGAGCAGCACAATATATACCAGTGGAGCAGCACAATATATACCAGTGGAGCAGCACAGTATATACCAGTGGAGCAGCACAATATATACCAGTGGAGCAGCACAATATATACCAGTGGAGCAGCACAATATATACCAGTGGAGCAGCACAATATATACCAGAGGAGCAGCACAATATATACCAGTGGAGCAGCACAATATATACCAGTGGAGCAGCACAATATATACCAGTGGAGCAGCACAATATATACCAGTTTAGCAGCACAATATATACCAGTGGAACAGCACAATATATACCAGTGGAGCAGCACAATATATACCAGTGGAGCAGCACAATATATACCAGTGGAGCAGCACATTATATACCAGTGGAGCAGCACAATATATACCAGTGGAGCAGCACAATATATACCAGTGGAGCAATACAATATATACCAGTGGAGCAGCACAATATATACTAGTGGAGCAGCACAATATATACCAGTGGAGCAGCACAATATATACCAGTGGAGCAGCACAATATATACCAGTGGAGCAGCACTGAATATATACCAGTAGAGCAGCACATTATATACCAGTGGAGCAGCACAATATATACCAGTGGAGCAGCACAATATATACCAGTGGCGCAGCACTGAATATATACCAGTGGAGCAGCACATTATATACCAGTGGAGCAGCACAATATATACCAGTGGAGCAGCACAATATATACCAGTGGAGCAGCACTGAATATATACCAGTGGAGCAGCACTGAATATATACAAGTGGAGCAGCACTGATTATATACCAGTGGAGCAGCACTGAATATATACCAGTGGAGCGGCACTGAATATATACCAGTGGAGCAGCACTGAATATATACCAGTGGAGCAGCACTGAATATATACCAGTGGAGCAGCACTGAATATATACCAGTGGAGCAGCACAATATATACCAGTGGAGCAGCACAATATATACCAGTGGAGCAGCACAATATATACCAGTGGGGCAGCACAATATATACCAGTGGAGCAGCACTGAATATATACCAGTGGAGCAGCACAATATATACCAGTGGAGCAGCACAATATATACCAGTGGAGCAGCACAATATATACCAGTGGAGCAGCACTGAATATATACCAGTGGAGCAGCACTGAATATATACCATTGGAGCAGCACTGAATATATACCAGTGGAGCAGCACTGAATATATATCATTGGAGCAGCACTGAATATATACCAGTGGAGCAGCACTGAATATATACAATTGGAGCAGCACTGAATATATACCAGTGGAGCTGCACTGAATATATACCATTGGAGCATCACTGAATATATACCAGTGGAGCAGCACTGAATATATACCAGGGGAGCAGCACTGAATATATAGCAGTGGAGCAGCACTGAATATATACCAGTGGAGCAGCACTGAATAAATACCAGTGGAGCAGCACTGAATATATACCAGTGGAGCAGCACTGAATATATACTAGTAGAGCAGCACTGAATATATACCAGTGGAGCAGCACTGAATATATACCAGTGGAGCAGCATTAAATATATATCAGTGGAGCAGCACTGAATATATACCATTGGAGCAGCACTGAATATATACCAGTGAAGCAGCACTAAATATATACCAGTGGAGCTGCACTGATTATATACCAGTGGAGCAGCACTGAATATATACCAGTGGAGCAGCACTGAATATATACCAGAGGAGCAGCATTGAATATATACCAGAGGAGCAGCATTGAATATATACCAGAGGAGCAGCACTGATTATATTCCCGTGGAGCAGCACTGAATATATACCAGTGGAGCAGCACTGAATATATACCAGTGGAGCAGCACTGAATATATACCAGTGGAGCAGCACTAAATATATATCAGTGGTGCAGCACTGAATATATACCAGTGGAGCAGCAATAAATATATACCAGTGGAACAGCACTAAATATATATCACTGGAGCAACACTGAATATATACCAGTGGAGCAGTAATAAATATATACCAGTGGAGCAGTACTGAATATATACCAGTGGAGCAGTACTGAATATATACCAGTGGAGCAGCACAATATATACCAGTGGAGTAGCACAATATTTACCAGTGGAGCAGCACAATATATATCAGTGGAGCAGCACAATATATACCAGTGGAGCAGCACAATATATACCAATGGAGCAGCACAATATATACCAGTGGAGCAGCACAATATATACCAGTGGAGCAGCACAATATATACCAGTGGAGTAGCACAATATTTACCAGTGGAGCAGCACAATATATACCAGTGGAGCAGCACAATATATACCATTGGAGCAGCACAATATATACCAGTGGAGCAGCACAATATATACCATTGGAGCAGCACAATATATACCAGTGGAGCAGCACAATATATACCAGTGGAGCAGCACATTATATACCAGTGGAGCAGCAAAATATATACCAGTGGAGCAGCACAATATATACCAGTTAAGCAGCACAATATATACCAGTGGAGCAGCACAATATATACCAGTGGAGCAGCACAATATATACCAGTGGAGCAGCACAATATATACCAGTGGAGCAGCACAATATATACCAGTGGAGCAGCACAGTATATACCAGTGGAGCAGCACAATATATACCAGTGGAGCAGCACAATATATACCAGTGGAGCAGCACAATATATACCAGTGGAGCAGCACAATATATACCAGAGGAGCAGCACAATATATACCAGTGGAGCAGCACAATATATACCAGTGGAGCAGCACAATATATACCAGTGGAGCAGCACAATATATACCAGTTTAGCAGCACAATATATACCAGTGGAACAGCACAATATATACCAGTGGAGCAGCACAATATATACCAGTGGAGCAGCACAATATATACCAGTGGAGCAGCACATTATATACCAGTGGAGCAGCACAATATATACCAGTGGAGCAGCACAATATATACCAGTGGAGCAATACAATATATACCAGTGGAGCAGCACAATATATACTAGTGGAGCAGCACAATATATACCAGTGGAGCAGCACAATATATACCAGTGGAGCAGCACAATATATACCAGTGGAGCAGCACTGAATATATACCAGTAGAGCAGCACATTATATACCAGTGGAGCAGCACAATATATACCAGTGGAGCAGCACAATATATACCAGTGGCGCAGCACTGAATATATACCAGTGGAGCAGCACATTATATACCAGTGGAGCAGCACAATATATACCAGTGGAGCAGCACAATATATACCAGTGGAGCAGCACTGAATATATACCAGTGGAGCAGCACTGAATATATACAAGTGGAGCAGCACTGATTATATACCAGTGGAGCAGCACTGAATATATACCAGTGGAGCGGCACTGAATATATACCAGTGGAGCAGCACTGAATATATACCAGTGGAGCAGCACTGAATATATACCAGTGGAGCAGCACTGAATATATACCAGTGGAGCAGCACAATATATACCAGTGGAGCAGCACAATATATACCAGTGGAGCAGCACAATATATACCAGTGGGGCAGCACAATATATACCAGTGGAGCAGCACTGAATATATACCAGTGGAGCAGCACAATATATACCAGTGGAGCAGCACAATATATACCAGTGGAGCAGCACAATATATACCAGTGGAGCAGCACTGAATATATACCAGTGGAGCAGCACTGAATATATACCATTGGAGCAGCACTGAATATATACCAGTGGAGCAGCACTGAATATATATCATTGGAGCAGCACTGAATATATACCAGTGGAGCAGCACTGAATATATACAATTGGAGCAGCACTGAATATATACCAGTGGAGCTGCACTGAATATATACCATTGGAGCATCACTGAATATATACCAGTGGAGCAGCACTGAATATATACCAGGGGAGCAGCACTGAATATATAGCAGTGGAGCAGCACTGAATATATACCAGTGGAGCAGCACTGAATAAATACCAGTGGAGCAGCACTGAATATATACCAGTGGAGCAGCACTGAATATATACTAGTAGAGCAGCACTGAATATATACCAGTGGAGCAGCACTGAATATATACCAGTGGAGCAGCATTAAATATATATCAGTGGAGCAGCACTGAATATATACCATTGGAGCAGCACTGAATATATACCAGTGAAGCAGCACTAAATATATACCAGTGGAGCTGCACTGATTATATACCAGTGGAGCAGCACTGAATATATACCAGTGGAGCACCACTGAATATATACCAGAGGAGCAGCATTGTATATATATCAGTGGAGCAGCACTGAATATATACCAGTGGAGCAGCACTGAATATATACCAGTGGAGCAGCACTGAATATATACCAGTGGAGCAGCAATAAAATATATCAGTGGAGCAGCACTGAATATATACCAGTGGAGCAGCAATAAATATATACCAGTGGAGCAGCACTGTATATATATCAGTGGAGCAGCACTGAATATATATCAGTGGAGCAGCAATAAATATATACCAGTGGAGCAGCACTGAATATATACCAGTGGAGCACCACTGAATATATACCAGTGGAGCAGCACTGAACATATTCCAGTGGAGAAGCACTGAATATATACCAGTGGAGCAGCAATAAATATTTACAAGTGGAGCAGTACTGAATATTTACCAGAGGAGCAGCACTGAATATATCAGTGGAGCAGCACTGAATATATACCAGTGGAGCAGCACTGAATATTTACCAGAGGAGCAGCACTGAATATATACCAGTGGAGCAGCAATAAAATTTATCAGTGGAGCAGCACTGAATATATCAGTGGAGCAGCACTGAATATATACCAGTGGAGCAGCAATAAAATTTATCAGTGGAGCAGCACTGAATATATCAGTGGAGCAGCACTGAATATATACCAGTGGAGCAGCACTGAATATATACCATTGGAGCAGCACTGAATATATACCAGTGGAGCAGCAATAAAATTTATCAGTGGAGCAGCACTGAACATATACCAGTGGAGCAGCACTGAATATATACCAGTGGAGCAGCACTGAATATATACCAGAGGAGCAGCATTGAATATATACCAGAGGAGCAGCACTGATTATATTCCCGTGGAGCAGCACTGAATATATACCAGTGGAGCAGCACTGAATATATACCAGTGGAGCAGCACTGAATATATACCAGTGGAGCAGCACTAAATATATATCAGTGGTGCAGCACTGAATATATACCAGTGGAGCAGCAATAAATATATACCAGTGGAACAGCACTAAATATATATCACTGGAGCAACACTGAATATATACCAGTGGAGCAGTAATAAATATATACCAGTGGAGCAGTACTGAATATATACCAGTGGAGCAGTACTGAATATATACCAGTGGAGCAGCACAATATATACCAGTGGAGTAGCACAATATTTACCAGTGGAGCAGCACAATATATACCAGTGGAGCAGCACAATATATACCAGTGGAGCAGCACAATATATACCAGTGGAGAAGCACAATATATACCATTGGAGCAGCACAATATATACCAGTGGAGCAGCACAATATATACCAGTGGAGCAGCACATTATATACCAGTGGAGCAGCAAAATATATACCAGTGGAGCAGCACAATATATACCATTGGAGCAGCACAATATATACCAGTGGAGCAGCACAATATATACCAGTGGAGCAGCACAATATATACCAGTGGAGGAGCACAATATATACCAGTGGAGCAGCACAATATATACCAGTGGAGCAGCACAATATATACCAGTGGAGCAGCACAGTATATACCAGTGGAGAAGCACAATATATACCAGTGGAGCAGCACAATATATACCAGTGGAGCAGCACAATATATACCAGAGGAGCAGCACAATATATACCAGTGGAGCAGCACAATATATACCAGTGGAGCAGCACAATATATACCAGTGGAGCAGCACATTATATACCAGTGGAGCAGCACATTATATACCAGTGGAGCAGCACATTATATACCAGTGGAGCAGCACAATATATACCAGTGGAGCAGCACAATATATACCGGTGGAGCAGCACATTATATACCAGTGGAGCAGCACAATACATACCAGTGGAGCAGCACAATATATACCAGTGGAACAGCACAATATATACCAGTGGAGCAGCACAATATATACCAGTGGAGCAGCACAATATATACCAGTGGAGCAGCACATTATATACCAGTGGAGCAGCAAAATATATACCAGTGGAGCAGCACAATATATACCAGTGGAGAAATACAATATATACCAGTGGAGCAGCACAATATATACTAGTGGAGCAGCACAATATATACCAGTGGAGCAGCACAATATATACCAGTGGAGGAGCACAATATATACCAGTGGAGCAGCACTGAATATATACCAGTGGAGCAGCACATTATATACCAGTGGAGCAGCACAATATATACCAGTGGAGCAGCACAATATATACCAGTGGCGCAGCACTGAATATATACCAGTGGAGCAGCACATTATATACCAGTGGAGCAGCACAATATATACCAGTGGAGCAGCACAATATATACCAGTGGAGCAGCACTGAATATATACCAGTGGAGCAGCACTGAATATATACCAGTGGAGCAGCACTGATTATATACCAGTGGAGCAGCACTGAATATATACCAGTGGAGCAGCACATAATATATACCAGTGGAGCGGCACTGAATATATACCAGTGGAGCAGCACTGAATATATACCAGTGGAGCAGCACTGAATATATACCAGTGGAGCAGCACTGAATATATACCAGTGGAGCAGCACAATATATACCAGTGGAGCAGCACAATATATACCAGTGGAGCAGCACAATATATACCAGTGGGGCAGCACAATATATACCAGTGGAGCAGCACTGAATATATACCAGTGGAGCAGCACAATATATACCAGTGGAGCAGCACAATATATACCAGTGGAGCAGCACAATATATACCAGTGGAGCAGCACTGAATATATACCATTGGAGCAGCACTGAATATATACCAGTGGAGCAGCACTGAATATATATCATTGGAGCAGCACTGAATATATACCAGTGGAGCAGCACTGAATATATACCATTGGAGCAGCACTGAATATATACCAGTGGAGCTGCACTGAATATATACCATTGGAGCATCACTGAATATATACCAGTGGAGCAGCACGGAATATATACCAGTGGAGCAGCACTGAATATATAGCAGTGGAGCAGCACTGAATATATACCAGTGGAGCAGCACTGAATAAATACCAGTGGAGCAGCACTGAATATATACCAGTGGAGCAGCACTGAATATATACTAGTAGAGCAGCACTGAATATATACCAGTGGAGCAGCACTGAATATATACCAGTGGAGCAGCATTAAATATATACCAGTGGAGCAGCACTAAATATATACCAGTGGAGCCGCACTGATTATATACCAGTGGAGCACCACTGAATATATACCAGAGGAGCAGCACTGAATATATATCAGTGGAGCAGCACTGAATATATACCAGTGGAGCAGCATTAAATATATACCAGTGGAGCAGCACTAAATATATACCAGTGGAGCAGCACTGAATAGATACCAGTGGAGCAGCACTGAATATATACCAGTGGAGCAGCATTAAATATATACCAGTGGAGCAGCACTAAATATATACCAGTGGAGCAGCACTGAATATATACCAGTGGAGCACCACTGAATATATACCAGAGGAGCAGCACTGAATATATATCAGTGGAGCAGCACTGAATATATACCAGTGGAGCAGCACTGAATATATACCAGTGGAGCAGCAATAAAATATATCAGTGGAGCAGCACTGAATATATACCAGTGGAGCAGCACTGAATATATACCAGTGGAGCAGCAATAAATATATACCAGTGGAGCAGCACTAAATATATATCACTGGAGCAGCACTGAATATATACCAGTGGAGCAGCAATAAATATATACCAGTGGAGCAGCACTGAATATACACCAGAGGAGCAGCACTGAATATATACCAGTGGAGCAGCACTGAATATATACCAATAGAGCAGCACTGAATATATACTAGTAGAGCAGCACTGAATATATACCAGTGGAACAGCACTGAATATATACCAGTGGAGCAGCAATAAATATATACCAGTGGAGCAGCACTGAATATACACCAGAGGAGCGGCACTGAATATATAGAGTGGGGCAGCACTGAATATATACCAGTAGAGCAGCACTGAATATATACTAGTAGAGCAGCACTGAATATATATCAGAGGAGCAGCACTGAATATATACTAGTGGAGCAGCACTGAATATATACCATTGGAACAGCACTGAATATATACCAGTGGAGCAGCACTGAATATATACCAGTGGAACAGCACTGAATATATACCAGTGGAGCAGCACTGAATATATACCAGTGGAGCAGCACTGAATATATACCAGTGAAGCAGCACTGAATATATACCAGTGGAGCAGCACTGAATATATACTAGTAGAGCAGCACTGAATATATACCAGTGGAGCAGCACTGAATATATACCAGTGGAGCAGCACTGAATATATACCATTGGAGCAGCACTGAATATATACCAGTGAAGCAGCACTAAATATATACCAGTGGAGCAGCACTGATTATATACCAGTGGAGCAGCACTGAATATATACCAGTGGAGCACCACTGAATATATACCAGAGGAGCAGCACTGTATATATATCAGTGGAGCAGCACTGAATATATACCAGTGGAGCAGCACTAAATATAAGTGGAGCAGCACTGATTATATACCAGTGGAGCAGCACTGAATATATACCAGTGGAGCGGCACTGAATATATACCAGTGGAGCAGCACTGAATATATACCAGTGGAGCAGCACTGAATATATACCAGTGGAGCAGCACTGAATATATACCAGTGGAGCAGCACAATATATACCAGTGGAGCAGCACAATATATACCAGTGGAGCAGCACAATATATACCAGTGGGGCAGCACAATATATACCAGTGGAGCAGCACTGAATATATACCAGTGGAGCAGCACAATATATACCAGTGGAGCAGCACAATATATACCAGTGGAGCAGCACAATATATACCAGTGGAGCAGCACTGAATATATACCAGTGGAGCAGCACTGAATATATACCATTGGAGCAGCACTGAATATATACCAGTGGAGCAGCACTGAATATATATCATTGGAGCAGCACTGAATATATACCAGTGGAGCAGCACTGAATATATACAATTGGAGCAGCACTGAATATATACCAGTGGAGCTGCACTGAATATATACCATTGGAGCATCACTGAATATATACCAGTGGAGCAGCACTGAATATATACCAAGGGAGCAGCACTGAATATATAGCAGTGGAGCAGCACTGAATATATACCAGTGGAGCAGCACTGAATAAATACCAGTGGAGCAGCACTGAATATATACCAGTGGAGCAGCACTGAATATATACTAGTAGAGCAGCACTGAATATATACCAGTGGAGCAGCACTGAATATATACCAGTGGAGCAGCATTAAATATATATCAGTGGAGCAGCACTGAATATATACCATTGGAGCAGCACTGAATATATACCAGTGAAGCAGCACTAAATATATACCAGTGGAGCTGCACTGATTATATACCAGTGGAGCAGCACTGAATATATACCAGTGGAGCACCACTGAATATATACCAGAGGAGCAGCACTGTATATATATCAGTGGAGCAGCACTGAATATATACCAGTGGAGCAGCACTGAATATATACCAGTGGAGCAGCACTGAATATATACCAGTGGAGCAGCAATAAAATATATCAGTGGAGCAGCACTGAATATATACCAGTGGAGCAGCAATAAATATATACCAGTGGAGCAGCACTGTATATATATCAGTGGAGCAGCACTGAATATATATCAGTGGAGCAGCAATAAATATATACCAGTGGAGCAGCACTGAATATATACCAGTGGAGCACCACTGAATATATACCAGTGGAGCAGCACTGAACATATTCCAGTGGAGAAGCACTGAATATATACCAGTGGAGCAGCAATAAATATTTACAAGTGGAGCAGTACTGAATATTTACCAGAGGAGCAGCACTGAATATATCAGTGGAGCAGCACTGAATATATACCAGTGGAGCAGCACTGAATATTTACCAGAGGAGCAGCACTGAATATATCAGTGGAGCAGCACTGAATATATACCAGTGGAGCAGCACTGAATATATACCATTGGAGCAGCACTGAATATATACCAGTGGAGCAGCAATAAAATTTATCAGTGGAGCAGCACTGAACATATACCAGTGGAGCAGCACTGAATATATACCAGTGGAGCAGCACTGAATATATACCAGAGGAGCAGCATTGAATATATACCAGAGGAGCAGCACTGATTATATTCCCGTGGAGCAGCACTGAATACATACCAGTGGAGCAGCACTGAATATATACCAGTGGAGCAGCACTGAATATATACCAGTGGAGCAGCACTAAATATATATCAGTGGTGCAGCACTGAATATATACCAGTGGAGCAGCAATAAATATATACCAGTGGAACAGCACTAAATATATATCACTGGAGCAACACTGAATATATACCAGTGGAGCAGTAATAAATATATACCAGTGGAGCAGTACTGAATATATACCAGTGGAGCAGTACTGAATATATACCAGTGGAGCAGCACAATATATACCAGTGGAGTAGCACAATATTTACCAGTGGAGCAGCACAATATATACCAGTGGAGCAGCACAATATATACCAGTGGAGCAGCACAATATATACCAGTGGAGAAGCACAATATATACCATTGGAGCAGCACAATATATACCAGTGGAGCAGCACAATATATACCAGTGGAGCAGCACATTATATACCAGTGGAGCAGCAAAATATATACCAGTGGAGCAGCACAATATATACAATTGGAGCAGCACAATATATACCAGTGGAGCAGCACAATATATACCAGTGGAGCAGCACAATATATACCAGTGGAGGAGCACAATATATACCAGTGGAGCAGCACAATATATACCAGTGGAGCAGCACAATATATACCAGTGGAGCAGCACAGTATATACCAGTGGAGAAGCACAATATATACCAGTGGAGCAGCACAATATATACCAGTGGAGCAGCACAATATATACCAGAGGAGCAGCACAATATATACCAGCGGAGCAGCACAATATATACCAGTGGAGCAGCACAATATATACCAGTGGAGCAGCACATTATATACCAGTGGAGCAGCACATTATATACCAGTGGAGCAGCACATTATATACCAGTGGAGCAGCACAATATATACCAGTGGAGCAGCACAATATATACCGGTGGAGCAGCACATTATATACCAGTGGAGCAGCACAATACATACCAGTGGAGCAGCACAATATATACCAGTGGAACAGCACAATATATACCAGTGGAGCAGCACAATATATACCAGTGGAGCAGCACAATATATACCAGTGGAGCAGCACATTATATACCAGTGGAGCAGCAAAATATATACCAGTGGAGCAGCACAATATATACCAGTGGAGCAATACAATATATACCAGTGGAGCAGCACAATATATACTAGTGGAGCAGCACAATATATACCAGTGGAGCAGCACAATATATACCAGTGGAGCAGCACAATATATACCAGTGGAGCAGCACTGAATATATACCAGTGGAGCAGCACATTATATACCAGTGGAGCAGCACAATATATACCAGTGGAGCAGCACAATATATACCAGTGGCGCAGCACTGAATATATACCAGTGGAGCAGCACATTATATACCAGTGGAGCAGCACAATATATAACAGTGGAGCAGCACAATATATACCAGTGGAGCAGCACTGAATATATACCAGTGGAGCAGCACTGAATATATACCAGTGGAGCAGCACTGATTATATACCAGTGGAGCAGCACTGAATATATACCAGTGGAGCAGCACTGAATATATACCAGTGGAGCGGCACTGAATATATACCAGTGGAGCAGCACTGAATATATACCAGTGGAGCAGCACTGAATATATACCAGTGGAGCAGCACTGAATATATACCAGTGGAGCAGCACAATATATACCAGTGGAGCAGCACAATATATACCAGTGGAGCAGCACAATATATACCAGTGGGGCAGCACAATATATACCAGTGGAGCAGCACTGAATATATACCAGTGGAGCAGCACAATATATACCAGTGGAGCAGCACAATATATACCAGTGGAGCAGCACAATATATACCAGTGGAGCAGCACTGAATATATACCATTGGAGCAGCACTGAATATATACCAGTGGAGCAGCACTGAATATATATCATTGGAGCAGCACTGAATATATACCAGTGGAGCAGCACTGAATATATACCATTGGAGCAGCACTGAATATATACCAGTGGAGCTGCACAGAATATATACCATTGGAGCATCACTGAATATATACCAGTGGAGCAGCACTGAATATATACCAGTGGAGCAGCACTGAATATATAGCAGTGGAGCAGCACTGAATATATACCAGTGGAGCAGCACTGAATAAATACCAGTGGAGCAGCACTGAATATATACCAGTGGAGCAGCACTGAATATATACTAGTAGAGCAGCACTGAATATATACCAGTGGAGCAGCACTGAATATATACCAGTGGAGCAGCATTAAATATATACCAGTGGAGCAGCACTAAATATATACCAGTGGAGCCGCACTGATTATATACCAGTGGAGCACCACTGAATATATACCAGAGGAGCAGCACTGAATATATATCAGTGGAGCAGCACTGAATATATACCAGTGGAGCAGCATTAAATATATACCAGTGGAGCAGCACTAAATATATACCAGTGGAGCAGCACTGAATAGATACCAGTGGAGCAGCACTGAATATATACCAGTGGAGCAGCATTAAATATATACCAGTGGAGCAGCACTAAATATATACCAGTGGAGCAGCACTGAATATATACCAGTGGAGCACCACTGAATATATACCAGAGGAGCAGCACTGAATATATATCAGTGGAGCAGCACTGAATATATACCAGTGGAGCAGCACTGAATATATACCAGTGGAGCAGCAATAAAATATATCAGTGGAGCAGCACTGAATATATACCAGTGGAGCAGCACTGAATATATACCAGTGGAGCAGCAATAAATATATACCAGTGGAGCAGCACTAAATATATATCACTGGAGCAGCACTGAATATATACCAGTGGAGCAGCAATAAATATATACCAGTGGAGCAGCACTGAATATACACCAGAGGAGCAGCACTGAATATATACCAGTGGAGCAGCACTGAATATATACCAATAGAGCAGCACTGAATATATACTAGTAGAGCAGCACTGAATATATACCAGTGGAACAGCACTGAATATATACCAGTGGAGCAGCAATAAATATATACCAGTGGAGCAGCACTGAATATACACCAGAGGAGCGGCACTGAATATATACCAGTGGGGCAGCACTGAATATATACCAGTAGAGCAGCACTGAATATATACTAGTAGAGCAGCACTGAATATATATCAGAGGAGCAGCACTGAATATATACTAGTGGAGCAGCACTGAATATATACCATTGGAGCAGCACTGAATATATACCAGTGGAGCAGCACTGAATATATACCAGTGGAGCAGCACTGAATATATACCAGTGGAACAGCACTGAATATATACCAGTGGAGCAGCACTGAATATATACCAGTGGAGCAGCACTGAATATATACCAGTGAAGCAGCACTGAATATATACCAGTGGAGCAGCACTGAATATATACTAGTAGAGCAGCACTGAATATATACCAGTGGAGCAGCACTGAATATATACCAGTGGAGCAGCACTGAATATATACCATTGGAGCAGCACTGAATATATACCAGTGAAGCAGCACTAAATATATACCAGTGGAGCAGCACTGATTATATACCAGTGGAGCAGCACTGAATATATACCAGTGGAGCACCACTGAATATATACCAGAGGAGCAGCACTGTATATATATCAGTGGAGCAGCACTGAATATATACCAGTGGAGCAGCACTAAATATAAGTGGAGCAGCACTGAATATATACCAGTGGAGCAGCAATAAATATATACCAGTGGAGCAGCACTAAATATATATCAGTGGAGCAGCACTGAATATATACCAGTGGAGCAGCAATAAATATATACCAGTGGAGCAGCACTGAATATACACCAGAGGAGCAGCACTGAATATATACCAGTAGAGCAACACTGAATATATACTAGTAGAGCAGCACTGAATATATACCAGTGGAGCAGCACTGAATATATACCAGTGGAGCAGCAATAAATATATACCAGTGGAGCAGCACTGAATATACACCAGAGGAGCAGCACTGAATATATACCAGTGGAGCAGCACTGAATATATACCAGTAGAGCAGCAATGAATATATACTAGTAGAGCAGCACTTAATATATAGCAGTGGAGCAGCACTGAATATATACCAGTGGAGCAGAAATAAATATATACCAGTGGAGCAGCACTGAATATACACCAGAGGAGCAGCACTGAATATATACCAGTGGAGCAGCACTGAATATATATCAGTAGAGCAGCACTAAATATATACTAGTAGAGCAGCACTGAATGTATACCAGTGAAGCAGCACTGATTATATACCAGTGGAGCAGCACTGAATATATACCAGTGGAGCAGCACTGAATATATACCATTGGAGCAGCACTGAATATATACCAGTGGAGCAGCACTAAATATATACCAGTGGAGCAGCACTGATTATATACCAGTGGAGCAGCACTGAATATATACCAGTGGAGCACCACTGAATATATACCAGTGGATCAGCACTGAACATATTCCAGTGGAGAAGCACTGAATATATACCAGTGAAGCAGCAATAAATATTTACCAGAGGAGCAGCACTGAGTATATCAGTGGAGCAACACTGAATATATACCAGTGGAGCAGCACTGAATATATACCATTGGAGCAGCACTGAATATATACCAGTGGAGCAGCAATAAAATATATCAGTGGAGCAGCACTGAACATATACCAGTGGAGCAGCACTGAATATATACCAGTGGAGCAGCATTGAATATATACCAGAGGAGCAGCACTTATTATATCCCCGTGGAGCAGCACTGAATATATACAAGTGGAGCAGCACTGAATATATATCAGTGGAGCAGCACTGAATATATACCAGTGGAGCAGCAATAAATATACACCAGTGGAACAGCACTAAATATATATCACTGGAGCAACACTGAATATATACCAGTGGAGCAGTAATAAATATATACCAGTGGAGCAGTACTGAATATATACCAGTGGAGCAGTACTGAATATATACCAGTGGAGCAGCACAATATATACCAGTGGAGTAGCACAATATTTACCAGTGGAGCAGCACAATATATACCAGTGGAGCAGCACAATATATACCAGTGGAGCAGCACAATATATACCAATGGAGCAGCACAATATATACCAGTGGAGCAGCACAATATATACCAGTAGAGCAGCACATTATATACCAGTGGAGCAGCACAATATATACCAGTGGAGCAGCACAATATATACCAGTGGAGCAGCACAATATATACCAGTGGAGCAGCACAATATATACCAGTGGAGCAGCACAATATATACCAGTGGAGCAGCACAATATATACCAGTGGAGCAGCACAATATATACCAGTGGAGCAACACAATATATACCAGTGGAGCAGCACATTATATACCAGTGGAGCAGCACATTATATACCAGTGGAGCAGCACATTATATACCAGTGGAGCAGCACAATATATACCAGTGGAGCAGCACAATATATACCGGTGGAGCAGCACATTATATACCAGTGGAGCAGCACAATACATACCAGTGGAGAAGCACAATATGTACCAGTGGAACAGCACAATATATACCAGTGGAGCAGCACAATATATACCAGTGGAGCAGCACAGTATATACCAGTGGAGCAGCACAATATATACCAGTGAAGCAGCACAATATATACCAGTGGAGCAGCACAATATATACCAGTGGAGCAGCACAATATATACCAGAGGAGCAGCACAATATATACCAGTGGAGCAGCACAATATATACCAGTGGAGCAGCACAATATATACCAGTGGAGCAGCACATTATATACCAGTGGAGCAGCACATTATATACCAGTGGAGCAGCACATTATATACCAATGGAGCAGCACAATATATACCAGTGGAGCAGCACAATATATACCGGTGGAGCAGCACATTATATACCAGTGGAGCAGCACAATACATACCAGTGGAGCAGCACAATATATACCAGTGGAACAGCACAATATATACCAGTGGAGCAGCACAATATATACCAGTGGAGCAGCACAATATATACCAGTGGAGCAGCACATTATATACCAAAGGAGCAGCACAATATATACCAGTGGAGCAGCACAATATATACCAGTGGAGCAATACAATATATACCAGTGGAGCAGCACAATATATACTAGTGGAGCAGCACAATATATACCAGTGGAGCAGCACAATATATACCAGTGGAGCAGCACAATATATACCAGTGGAGCAGCACTGAATATATACCAGTGGAGCAGCACATTATATACCAGTGGAGCAGCACAATATATACCAGTGGAGCAGCACAATATATACCAGTGGCGCATCACTGAATATATACCAGTGGAGCAGCACATTATATACCAGTGGTGCAGCACAATATATACCAGTGGAGCAGCACAATATATACCAGTGGAGCAGCACTGAATATATACCAGTGGAGCAGCACTGAATATATACCAGTGGAGCAGCACTGATTAAATACCAGTGGAGCAGCACTGAATATATACCAGTGGAGCAGCAATAAAATATATCAGTGGAGCAGCACTGAACATATACCAGTGGAGCAGCACTGAATATATACCAGTGGAGCAGCATTGAATATATACCAGAGGAGCAGCACTTATTATATCCCCGTGGAGCAGCACTGAATATATACAAGTGGAGCAGCACTGAATATATATCAGTGGAGCAGCACTGAATATATACCAGTGGAGCAGCAATAAATATACACCAGTGGAACAGCACTAAATATATATCACTGGAGCAACACTGAATATATACCAGTGGAGCAGTAATAAATATATACCAGTGGAGCAGTACTGAATATATACCAGTGGAGCAGTACTGAATATATACCAGTGGAGCAGCACAATATATACCAGTGGAGTAGCACAATACTTACCAGTGGAGCAGCACAATATATACCAATGGAGCAGCACAATATATACCAGTGGAGCAGCACAATATATACCAGTGGAGCAGCACAATATATACCAATGGAGCAGCACAATATATACCAGTGGAGCAGCACAATATATACCAGTGGAGCAGCACATTATATACCAGTGGAGCAGCACAATATATACCAGTGGAGCAGCACAATATATACCAGTGGAGCAGCACAATATATACCAGTGGAGCAGCACAATATATACCAGTGGAGCAGCACAATATATACCAGTTGAGCAGCACAATATATACCAGTGGAGCAGCACAATATATACCAGTGGAGCAGCACAATATATACCAGTGGAGCAGCACATTACATACCAGTGGAGCAGCACATTATATACCAGTGGAGCAGCACATTATATACCAGTGGAGCAGCACAATATATACCAGTGGAGCAGCACAATATATACCGGTGGAGCAGCACATTATATACCAGTGGAGCAGCACAATACATACCAGTGGAGCAGCACAATATATACCAGTGGAACAGCACAATATATACCAGTGGAGCAGCACAATATATACCAGTGGAGCAGCACAGTATATACCAGTGGAGCAGCACAATATATACCAGTGAAGCAGCACAATATATACCAGTGGAGCAGCACAATATATACCAGTGGAGCAGCACAATATATACCAGAGAAGCAGCACAATATATACCAGTGGAGCAGCACAATATATACCAGTGGAGCAGCACAATATATACCAGTGGAGCAGCACATTATATACCAGTGGAGCAGCACATTATATACCAGTGGAGCAGCACATTATATACCAATGGAGCAGCACAATATATACCAGTGGAGCAGCACAATATATACCGGTGGAGCAGCACATTATATACCAGTGGAGCAGCACAATACATACCAGTGGAGCAGCACAATATATACCAGTGGAACAGCACAATATATACCAGTGGAGCAGCACAATATATACCAGTGGAGCAGCACAATATATACCAGTGGAGCAGCACATTATATACCAAAGGAGCAGCACAATATATACCAGTGGAGCAGCACAATATATACCAGTGGAGCAATACAATATATACCAGTGGAGCAGCACAATATATACTAGGGGAGCAGCACAATATATACCAGTGGAGCAGCACAATATATACCAGTGGAGCAGCACAATATATACCAGTGGAGCAGCACTGAATATATACCAGTGGAGCAGCACATTATATACCAGTGGAGCAGCACAATATATACCAGTGGAGCAGCACAATATATACCAGTGGCGCAGCACTGAATATATACCAGTGGAGCAGCACATTATATACCAGTGGAGCAGCACAATATATACCAGTGGAGCAGCACAATATATACCAGTGGAGCAGCACTGAATATATACCAGTGGAGCAGCACTGAATATATACCAGTGGAGCAGCACTGATTATATACCAGTGGAGCAGCACTGAATATATACCAGTGGAGCGGCACTGAATATATACCAGTGGAGCAGCACTGAATATATACCAGTGGAGCAGCACTGAATATATACCAGTGGAGCAGCACTGAATATATACCAGTGGAGCAGCACAATATATACCGGTGGAGCAGCACAATATATACCAGTGGAGCAGCACAATATATACCAGTGGGGCAGCACAATATATATAAGTGGAGCAGCACTGAATATATACCAGTGGAGCAGCACAATATATACCAGTGGAGCAGCACAATATATACCAGTGGAGCAGCACAATATATACCAGTGGAGCAGCACTGAATATATACCAGTGGAGCAGCACTGAATATATACCATTGGAGCAGCACTGAATATATACCAGTGGAGCAGCACTGAATATATATCATTGGAGCAGCACTGAATATATACCAGTGGAGCAGCACTGAATATATACCATTGGAGCAGCACTGAATATATACCAGTGGAGCTGCACTGAATATATACCATTGGAGCATCACTGAATATATACCAGTGGAGCAGCACTGAATATATACCAGTGGAGCAGCACTGAATATATAGCAGTGGAGCAGCACTGAATATATACCAGTGGAGCAGCACTGAATAAATACCAGTGGAGCAGCACTGAATATATACCAGTGGAGCAGCACTGAATATATACTAGTAGAGCAGCACTGAATATATACCAGTGGAGCAGCACTGAATATATACCAGTGGAGCAGCATTAAATATATACCAGTGGAGCAGCACTAAATATATACCAGTGGAGCAGCACTGATTATATACCAGTGGAGCACCACTGAATATATACCAGAGGAGCAGCACTGAATATATATCAGTGGAGCAGCACTGAATATATACCAGTGGAGCAGCATTAAATATATACCAGTGGAGCAGCACTAAATATATACCAGTGGAGCAGCACTGAATATATACCAGTGGAGCAGCACTGAATATATACCAGTGGAGCAGCACAATATATACCAGTGGAGCAACACAATATATACCAGTGGAGCAGCACATTATATACCAGTGGAGCAGCACATTATATACCAGTGGAGCAGCACATTATATACCAGTGGAGCAGCACAATATATACCAGTGGAGCAGCACAATATATACCGGTGGAGCAGCACATTATATACCAGTGGAGCAGCACAATACATACCAGTGGAGAAGCACAATATGTACCAGTGGAACAGCACAATATATACCAGTGGAGCAGCACAATATATACCAGTGGAGCAGCACAGTATATACCAGAGGAGCAGCACAATATATACCAGTGAAGCAGCACAATATATACCAGTGGAGCAGCACAATATATACCAGTGGAGCAGCACAATATATACCAGAGGAGCAGCACAATATATACCAGTGGAGCAGCACAATATATACCAGTGGAGCAGCACAATATATACCAGTGGAGCAGCACATTATATACCAGTGGAGCAGCACATTATATACCAGTGGAGCAGCACATTATATACCAATGGAGCAGCACAATATATACCAGTGGAGCAGCACAATATATACCGGTGGAGCAGCACATTATATACCAGTGGAGCAGCACAATACATACCAGTGGAGCAGCACAATATATACCAGTGGAACAGCACAATATATACCAGTGGAGCAGCACAATATATACCAGTGGAGCAGCACAATATATACCAGTGGAGCAGCACATTATATACCAAAGGAGCAGCACAATATATACCAGTGGAGCAGCACAATATATACCAGTGGAGCAATACAATATATACCAGTGGAGCAGCACAATATATACTAGTGGAGCAGCACAATATATACCAGTGGAGCAGCACAATATATACCAGTGGAGCAGCACAATATATACCAGTGGAGCAGCACTGAATATATACCAGTGGAGCAGCACATTATATACCAGTGGAGCAGCACAATATATACCAGTGGAGCAGCACAATATATACCAGTGGCGCAGCACTGAATATATACCAGTGGAGCAGCACATTATATACCAGTGGTGCAGCACAATATATACCAGTGGAGCAGCACAATATATACCAGTGGAGCAGCACTGAATATATACCAGTGGAGCAGCACTGAATATATACCAGTGGAGCAGCACTGATTAAATACCAGTGGAGCAGCACTGAATATATACCAGTGGAGCAGCAATAAAATATATCAGTGGAGCAGCACTGAACATATACCAGTGGAGCAGCACTGAATATATACCAGTGGAGCAGCATTGAATATATACCAGAGGAGCAGCACTTATTATATCCCCGTGGAGCAGCACTGAATATATACAAGTGGAGCAGCACTGAATATATATCAGTGGAGCAGCACTGAATATATACCAGTGGAGCAGCAATAAATATACACCAGTGGAACAGCACTAAATATATATCACTGGAGCAACACTGAATATATACCAGTGGAGCAGTAATAAATATATACCAGTGGAGCAGTACTGAATATATACCAGTGGAGCAGTACTGAATATATACCAGTGGAGCAGCACAATATATACCAGTGGAGTAGCACAATACTTACCAGTGGAGCAGCACAATATATACCAATGGAGCAGCACAATATATACCAGTGGAGCAGCACAATATATACCAGTGGAGCAGCACAATATATACCAATGGAGCAGCACAATATATACCAGTGGAGCAGCACAATATATACCAGTGGAGCAGCACATTATATACCAGTGGAGCAGCACAATATATACCAGTGGAGCAGCACAATATATACCAGTGGAGCAGCACAATATATACCAGTGGAGCAGCACAATATATACCAGTGGAGCAGCACAATATATACCAGTGGAGCAGCACAATATATACCAGTGGAGCAGCACAATATATACCAGTGGAGCAGCACAATATATACCAGTGGAGCAGCACATTACATACCAGTGGAGCAGCACATTATATACCAGTGGAGCAGCACATTATATACCAGTGGAGCAGCACAATATATACCAGTGGAGCAGCACAATATATACCGGTGGAGCAGCACATTATATACCAGTGGAGCAGCACAATACATACCAGTGGAGCAGCACAATATATACCAGTGGAACAGCACAATATATACCAGTGGAGCAGCACAATATATACCAGTGGAGCAGCACAGTATATACCAGTGGAGCAGCACAATATATACCAGTGAAGCAGCACAATATATACCAGTGGAGCAGCACAATATATACCAGTGGAGCAGCACAATATATACCAGAGAAGCAGCACAATATATACCAGTGGAGCAGCACAATATATACCAGTGGAGCAGCACAATATATACCAGTGGAGCAGCACATTATATACCAGTGGAGCAGCACATTATATACCAGTGGAGCAGCACATTATATACCAATGGAGCAGCACAATATATACCAGTGGAGCAGCACAATATATACCGGTGGAGCAGCACATTATATACCAGTGGAGCAGCACAATACATACCAGTGGAGCAGCACAATATATACCAGTGGAACAGCACAATATATACCAGTGGAGCAGCACAATATATACCAGTGGAGCAGCACAATATATACCAGTGGAGCAGCACATTATATACCAAAGGAGCAGCACAATATATACCAGTGGAGCAGCACAATATATACCAGTGGAGCAATACAATATATACCAGTGGAGCAGCACAATATATACTAGGGGAGCAGCACAATATATACCAGTGGAGCAGCACAATATATACCAGTGGAGCAGCACAATATATACCAGTGGAGCAGCACTGAATATATACCAGTGGAGCAGCACATTATATACCAGTGGAGCAGCACAATATATACCAGTGGAGCAGCACAATATATACCAGTGGCGCAGCACTGAATATATACCAGTGGAGCAGCACATTATATACCAGTGGAGCAGCACAATATATACCAGTGGAGCAGCACAATATATACCAGTGGAGCAGCACTGAATATATACCAGTGGAGCAGCACTGAATATATACCAGTGGAGCAGCACTGATTATATACCAGTGGAGCAGCACTGAATATATACCAGTGGAGCGGCACTGAATATATACCAGTGGAGCAGCACTGAATATATACCAGTGGAGCAGCACTGAATATATACCAGTGGAGCAGCACTGAATATATACCAGTGGAGCAGCACAATATATACCGGTGGAGCAGCACAATATATACCAGTGGAGCAGCACAATATATACCAGTGGGGCAGCACAATATATATAAGTGGAGCAGCACTGAATATATACCAGTGGAGCAGCACAATATATACCAGTGGAGCAGCACAATATATACCAGTGGAGCAGCACAATATATACCAGTGGAGCAGCACTGAATATATACCAGTGGAGCAGCACTGAATATATACCATTGGAGCAGCACTGAATATATACCAGTGGAGCAGCACTGAATATATATCATTGGAGCAGCACTGAATATATACCAGTGGAGCAGCACTGAATATATACCATTGGAGCAGCACTGAATATATACCAGTGGAGCTGCACTGAATATATACCATTGGAGCATCACTGAATATATACCAGTGGAGCAGCACTGAATATATACCAGTGGAGCAGCACTGAATATATAGCAGTGGAGCAGCACTGAATATATACCAGTGGAGCAGCACTGAATAAATACCAGTGGAGCAGCACTGAATATATACCAGTGGAGCAGCACTGAATATATACTAGTAGAGCAGCACTGAATATATACCAGTGGAGCAGCACTGAATATATACCAGTGGAGCAGCATTAAATATATACCAGTGGAGCAGCACTAAATATATACCAGTGGAGCAGCACTGATTATATACCAGTGGAGCACCACTGAATATATACCAGAGGAGCAGCACTGAATATATATCAGTGGAGCAGCACTGAATATATACCAGTGGAGCAGCATTAAATATATACCAGTGGAGCAGCACTAAATATATACCAGTGGAGCAGCACTGAATATATACCAGTGGAGCAGCACTGAATATATACCAGTGGAGCAGCATTAAATATATACCAGTGGAGCAGCACTAAATATATACCAGTGGAGCAGCACTGAATATATACCAGTGGAGCACCACTGAATATATACCAGAGGAGCAGCACTGAATATATATCAGTGGAGCAGCACTGAATATATACCAGTGGAGCAGCACTGAATATATACCAGTGGAGCAGCAATAAAATATATCAGTGGAGCAGCACTGAATATATACCAGTGGAGCAGCACTGAATATATACCAGTGGAGCAGCAATAAATATATACCAGTGGAGCAGCACTAAATATATATCACTGGAGCAGCACTGAATATATACCAGTGGAGCAGCAATAAATATATACCAGTGGAGCAGCACTGAATATACACCAGAGGAGCAGCACTGAATATATACCAGTGGAGCAGCACTGAATATATACCAATAGAGCAGCACTGAATATATACTAGTAGAGCAGCACTGAATATATACCAGTGGAGCAGGACTGAATATATACCAGTGGAGCAGCAATAAATATATACCAGTGGAGCAGCACTGAATATACACCAGAGGAGAGGCACTGAATATATACCAGTGGGGCAGCACTGAATATATACCAGTAGAGCAGCACTGAATATATACTAGTAGAGCAGCACTGAATATATATCAGAGGAGCAGCACTGAATATATACTAGTGGAGCAGCACTGAATATATACCATTGGAACAGCACTGAATATATACCAGTGGAGCAGCACTGAATATATACCAGTGGAGCAGCACTGAATATATACCAGTGGAGCAGCACTGAATATATACCAGTGGAGCAGCACTGAATATATACCAGTGAAGCAGCACTGAATATATACCAGTGGAGCAGCACTGAATATATACTAGTAGAGCAGCACTGAATATATACCAGTGGAGCAGCACTGAATATATACCAGTGGAGCAGCACTGAATATATACCATTGGAGCAGCACTGAATATATACCAGTGAAGCAGCACTAAATATATACCAGTGGAGCAGCACTGATTATATACCAGTGGAGCAGCACTGAATATATACCAGTGGAGCACCACTGAATATATACCAGAGGAGCAGCACTGTATATATATCAGTGGAGCAGCACTGAATATATACCAGTGGAGCAGCACTGAATATAAGTGGAGCAGCACTGAATATATACCAGTGGAGCAGCAATAAATATATACCAGTGGAGCAGCACTAAATATATATCACTGGAGCAGCACTGAATATATACCAGTGGAGCAGCAATAAATATATACCAGTGGAGCAGCACTGAATATACACCAGAGGAGCAGCACTGAATATATACCAGTAGAGCAGCACTGAATATATACTAGTAGAGCAGCACTGAATATATACCAGTGGAGCAGCACTGAATATATACCAGTGGAGCAGCAATAAATATATAACAGTGGAGCAGCACTGAATATACACCAGAGGAGCAGCACTGAATATATACCAGTGGAGCAGCACTGAATATATACCAGTAGAGCAGCACTGAATATATACTAGTAGAGCAGCACTTAATATATAGCAGTGGAGCAGCACTGAATATATACCAGTGGAGCAGAAATAAATATATTCCAGTGGAGCAGCACTGAATATACACCAGAGGAGCAGCACTGAATATATACCAGTGGAGCAGCACTGAATATATATCAGTAGAGCAGCACTGAATATATACTAGTAGAGCAGCACTGAATGTATACCAGTGAACCTGCACTGAATATATACCAGTGGAGCAGCACTGAATATATACCATTGGAGCAGCACTGAATATATACCAGTGGAGCAGCACTAAATATATACCAGTGGAGCAGCACTGATTATATACCAGTGGAGCAGCACTGAATATACACCAGTGGAGCACCACTGAATATATACCAGTGGATCAGCACTGAACATATTCCAGTGGAGAAGCACTGAATATATACCAGTGGAGCAGCAATAAATATTTACCAGTGGAGCAGTACTGAATATTTACCAGAGGAGCAGCACTGAATATATACCAGTGGAGCAGCACTGAATATATACCATTGGAGCAGCACTGAATATATACCAGTGGAGCAGCAATAAAATATATCAGTGGAGCAGCACTGAACATATACCAGTGGAGCAGCACTGAATATATACCAGTGGAGCAGCATTGAATATATACCAGAGGAGCAGCACTTATTATATCCCCGTGGAGCAGCACTGAATATATACCAGTGGAGCAGCACTGAATATATATCAGTGGAGCAGCACTGAATATATACCAGTGGAGCAGCAATAAATATATACCAGTGGAACAGCACTAAATATATATCACTGGAGCAACACTGAATATATACCAGTGGAGCAGTAATAAATATATACCAGTGGAGCAGTACTGAATATATACCAGTGGAGCAGTACTGAATATATACCAGTGGAGCAGCACAATATATACCAGTGGAGTAGCACAATATTTACCAGTGGAGCAGCACAATATATACCAGTGGAGCAGCACAGTATATACCAATGGAGCAGCACAATACATACCAGTGGAGCAGCACAATATATACCAGTGGAGCAGCACAATATATACCAGTGGAGCAGCACAATATATACCAGTGGAGCAGCACAATATATACCAGTGGAGCAGCACAGTATATACCAATGGAGCAGCACAATACATACCAGTGGAGCAGCACAATATATACCAGTGGAGCAGCACAGTATATACCAATGGAGCAGCACAATACATACCAGTGGAGCAGCACAATATATACCAGTGGAGCAGCACAATATATACCAATGGAGCAGCACAATACATACCAGTGGAGCAGCACAATATATACCAGTGGAGCAGCACAATATATACCAGTGGAACAGCACAATATATACCAGTGGAGCAGCACAATATATACCAGTGGAGCAGCACAGTATATACCAGTGGAGCAGCACAATATATACCAGTGGAGCAGCACAATATATACCAGTGGAGCAGCACAATATATACCGGTGGAGCAGCACAATATATACCAGTGGAACAGCACAATATATACCAGTGGAGCAGCACAATGTATACCAGTGGAGCAGCACATTATATACCAGTGGAGCAGCACATTATATACCAATGGAGCAGCACAATATATACCAGTGGAGCAGCACAATATATACCGGTGGAGCAGCACATTATATACCAGTGGAGCAGCACAATACATACCAGTGGAGCAGCACAATATATACCAGTGGAACAGCACAATATATACCAGTGGAGCAGCACAATATATACCAGTGGAGCAGCACAATATATACCAGTGGAGCAGCACATTATATACCAGTGGAGCAGCACAATATATACCAGTGGAGCCACACAATATATACCAGTGGAGCAATACAATATATACCAGTGGAGCAGCACAATATATACTAGTGGAGCAGCACAATATATACCAGTGGAGCAGCACAATATATACCAGTGGAGCAGCACAATATATACCAGTGGAGCAGCACTGAATATATACCAGTGGAGCAGCACATTATATACCAGTGGAGCAGCACAATATATACCAGTGGAGCAGCACAATATATACCAGTGGCGCAGCACTGAATATATACCAGTGGAGCAGCACATTATATACCAGTGGAGCAGCACAATATATACCAGTGGAGCAGCACAATATATACCAGTGGAGCAGCACTGAATATATACCAGTGGAGCAGCACTGAATATATACCAGTGGAGCAGCACTGATTATATACCAGTGGAGCAGCACTGAATATATACCAGTGGAGCGGCACTGAATATATACCAGTGGAGCAGCACTGAATATATACCAGTGGAGCAGCACTGAATATATACCAGTGGAGCAGCACTGAATATATACCAGTGGAGCAGCACAATATATACCGGTGGAGCAGCACAATATATACCAGTGGAGCAGCACAATATATACCAGTGGGGCAGCACAAAATATACCAGTGGAGCAGCACTGAATATATACCAGTGGAGCAGCACAATATATACCAGTGGAGCAGCACAATATATACCAGTGGAGCAGCACAATATATACCAGTGGAGCACCACTGAATATATACCAGTGGAGCAGCACTGAATATATACCATTGGAGCAGCACTGAATATATACCAGTGGAGCAGCACTGAATATATATCATTGGAGCAGCACTGAATATATACCAGTGGAGCAGCACTGAATATATACCATTGGAGCAGCACTGAATATATACCAGTGGAGCTGCACTGAATATATACCATTGGAGCATCACTGAATATATACCAGTGGAGCAGCACTGAATATATACCAGTGGAGCAGCACTGAATATATAGCAGTGGAGCAGCACTGAATATATACCAGTGGAGCAGCACTGAATAAATACCAGTGGAGCAGCACTGAATATATACCAGTGGAGCAGCACTGAATATATACTAGTAGAGCAGCACTGAATATATACCAGTGGAGCAGCACTGAATATATACCAGTGGAGCAGCATTAAATATATACCAGTGGAGCAGCACTAAATATATACCAGTGGAGCAGCACTGATTATATACCAGTGGAGCACCACTGAATATATACCAGAGGAGCAGCACTGAATATATATCAGTGGAGCAGCACTGAATATATACCAGTGGAGCAGCATTAAATATATACCAGTGGAGCAGCACTAAATATATACCAGTGGAGCAGCACTGAATATATACCAGTGGAACAGCACTGAATATATACCAGTGGAGCAGCATTAAATATATACCAGTGGAGCAGCACTAAATATATACCAGTGGAGCAGCACTGAATATATACCAGTGGAGCACCACTGAATATATACAAGAGGAGCAGCACTGAATATATATCAGTGGAGCAGCACTGAATATATACCAGTGGAGCAGCACTGAATATATACCAGTGGAGCAGCAATAAAATATATCAGTGGAGCAGCACTGAATATATACCAGTGGAGCAGCACTGAATATATACCAGTGGAGCAGCAATAAATATATACCAGTGGAGCAGCACTAAATATATATCACTGGAGCAGCACTGAATATATACCAGTGGAGCAGCAATAAATATATACCAGTGGAGCAGCACTGAATATACACCAGAGGAGCAGCACTGAATATATACCAGTGGAGCAGCACTGAATATATACAAATAGAGCAGCACTGAATATATACTAGTAGAGCAGCACTGAATATATACCAGTGGAGCAGCACTGAATATATACCAGTGGAGCAGCAATAAATATATACCAGTGGAGCAGCACTGAATATACACCAGAGGAGCGGCACTGAATATATACCAGTGGGGCAGCACTGAATATATACCAGTAGAGCAGCACTGAATATATACTAGTAGAGCAGCACTGAATATATATCAGAGGAGCAGCACTGAATATATACTAGTGGAGCAGCACTGAATATATACCATTGGAACAGCACTGAATATATACCAGTGGAGCAGCACTGAATATATACCAGTGGAGCAGCACTGAATATATACCAGTGGAGCAGCACTGAATATATACCAGTGAAGCAGCACTGAATATATACCAGTGGAGCAGCACTGAATATATACCAGTGGAGCAGCACTGAATATATACCAGTGGAGCAGCACTGAATATATACCACTGAAGCAGCACTGAATATATACCAGTGGAGCAGCACTGAATATATACTAGTAGAGCAGCACTGAATATATACCAGTGGAGCAGCACTGAATATATACCAGTGGAGCAGCACTGAATATATACCATTGGAGCAGCACTGAATATATACCAGTGAAGCAGCACTAAATATATACCAGTGGAGCAGCACTGATTATATACCAGTGGAGCAGCACTGATTATATACCAGTGGAGCAGCACTGAATATATACCAGTGGAGCACCACTGAATATATACCAAAGGAGCAGCACTGTATATATATCAGTGGAGCAGCACTGAATATATACCAGTGGAGCAGCACTGAATATAAGTGGAGCAGCACTGAATATATACCAGTGGAGCAGCAATAAATATATACCAGTGGAGCAGCACTAAATATATATCACTGGAGCAGCACTGAATATATACCAGTGGAGCAGCAATAAATATATACCAGTGGAGCAGCACTGAATATACACCAGAGGAGCAGCACTGAATATATACCAGTAGAGCAGCACTGAATATATACTAGTAGAGCAGCACTGAATATATACCAGTGGAGCAGCACTGAATATATACCAGTGGAGCAGCAATAAATATATACCAGTGGAGCAGCACTGAATATACACCAGAGGAGCAGCACTGAATATATACCAGTGGAGCAGCACTGAATATATACCAGTAGAGCAGCACTGAATATATACTAGTAGAGCAGCACTTAATATATAGCAGTGGAGCAGCACTGAATATATACCAGTGGAGCAGAAATAAATATATACCAGTGGAGCAGCACTGAATATACACCAGAGGAGCAGCACTGAATATATACCAGTGGAGCAGCACTGAATATATATCAGTAGAGCAGCACTGAATATATACTAGTAGAGCAACACTGAATGTATACCAGTGAAGCAGCACTGAATATATACCAGTGGAGCAGCACTGAATATATACCATTGGAGCAGCACTGAATATATACCAGTGGAGCAGCACTAAATATATACCAGTGGAGCAGCACTGATTATATACCAGTGGAGCAGCACTGAATATATACCAGTGGAGCACCACTGAATATATACCAGTGGATCAGCACTGAACATATTCCAGTGGAGAAGCACTGAATATATACCAGTGGAGCAGCAATAAATATTTACCAGTGGAGCAGTACTGAATATTTACCAGAGGAGCAGCACTGAGTATATCAGTGGAGCAGCACTGAATATATACCAGTGGAGCAGCACTGAATATATACCATTGGAGCAGCACTGAATATATACCAGTGGAGCAGCAATAAAATATATCAGTGGAGCAGCACTGAACATATACCAGTGGAGCAGCACTGAATATATACCAGTGGAGCAGCATTGAATATATACCAGAGGAGCAGCACTTATTATATCCCCGTGGAGCAGCACTGAATATATACCAGTGGAGCAGCACTGAATATATATCAGTGGAGCAGCACTGAATATATACCAGTGGAGCAGCAATAAATATATACCAGTGGAACAGCACTAAATATATATCACTGGAGCAACACTGAATATATACCAGTGGAGCAGTAATAAATATATACCAGTGGAGCAGTACTGAATATATACCAGTGGAGCAGTACTGAATATATACCAGTGGAGCAGCACAATATATACCAGTGGAGTAGCACAATATTTACCAGTGGAGCAGCACAATATATACCAGTGGAGCAGCACAATATATACCAGTGGAGCAGCACAATATATACCAATGGAGCAGCACAATATATACCAGTGGAGCAGCACAATATATACCAGTGGAGCAGCACATTATATACCAGTGGAGCAGCACAATATATACCAGTGGAGCAGCACAATATATACCAGTGGAGCAGCACAATATATACCAGTGGAGCAGCACAATATATACCAGTGGAGCAGCACAATATATACCAGTGGAGCAGCACAATATATACCAGTGGAGCAGCACAATATATACCAGTGGAGCAGCACAATATATACCAGTGGAGCAGCACAATATATACCAGTGGAGCAGCACAATATATACCAGAGGAGCAGCACAATATATACCATTGGAGCAGCACAATGTATACCAGAGGAGCAGCACAATATATACCAGTGGAACAGCACATTATATACCAGTGGAGCAGCACATTATATACCAGTGGAGCAGCACATTATATACCAGTGGAGCAGCACAATATACACCAGTGGAGCAGCACATTATATACCAGTGGAGCAGCACAATATATACCAGTGTAGCAGCACAATATATACCAGTGGAGCAGCACAATATGTACCAGTGGCGCAGCACTGAATATATACCAGTGGAGCAGCACATTATATACCAGTGGAGCAGCACAATATATACCAGTGGAGCAGCACAATATATATAGCAGTGGAGCAGCACTGAATATATACCAGTGGAGCAGCACTGAATATATACCAGTGGAGCAGCACTGATTATATACCAGTGGAGCAGCACTGAATATATACCAGTGGAGCAGCACTGAATATATACCAGTGGAGCAGCACTGAATATATACCAGTGGAGCAGCACTGAATATATACCAGTGGAGCAGCACTGAATATATACCAGTGAAGCAGCACTAAATATGTACCAGTGGAGCAGCACTGATTATATACCAGTGGAGCAGCACTGAATATATACCAGTGGAGCACCACTGAATATATACCAGAGGAGCAGCACTGTATATATATCAGTGGAGCAGCACTGAATATATACCAGTGGAGCAGCACTGAATATAAGTGGAGCAGCACTGAATATATACCAGTGGAGCAGCAATAAATATATACCAGTGGAGCAGCACTAAATATATATCACTGGAGCAGCACTGAATATATACCAGTGGAGCAGCAATAAATATATACCAGTGGAGCAGCACTGAATATACACCAGAGGAGCAGCACTGAATATATACCAGTAGAGCAGCACTGAATATATACTAGTAGAGCAGCACTGAATATATACCAGTGGAGCAGCACTGAATATATACCAGTGGAGCTGCAATAAATATATACCAGTGGAGCAGCACTGAATATACACCAGAGGAGCAGCACTGAATATATACCAGTGGATCAGCACTGAATATATACCAGTAGAGCAGCAATGAATATATACTAGTAGAGCAGCACTTAATATATAGCAGTGGAGCAGCACTGAATATATACCAGTGGAGCAGAAATAAATATATACCAGTGGAGCAGCACTGAATATACACCAGAGGAGCAGCACTGAATATATACCAGTGGAGCAGCACTGAATATATATCAGTAGAGCAGCACTGAATATATACTAGTAGAGCAGCACTGAATGTATACCAGTGAAGCAGCACTGAATATATACCATTGGTGCAGCACTGAATATATACCAGTGGAGCAGCACTAAATATATACCAGTGGAGCAGCACTGATTATATACCAGTGGAGCAGCACTGAATATATACCAGTGGAGCACCACTGAATATATACCAGTGGATCAGCACTGAACATATTCCAGTGGAGAAGCACTGAATATATACCAGTGGAGCAGCAATAAATATTTACCAGTGGAGCAGTACTGAATATTTACCAGAGGAGCAGCACTGAGTATATCAGTGGAGCAGCACTGAATATATACCAGTGGAGCAGCACTGAATATATACCATTGGAGCAGCACTGAATATATACCAGTGGAGCAGCAATAAAATATATCAGTGGAGCAGCACTGAACATATACCAGTGGAGCAGCACTGATCCACTGAATATATACCAGTGGAGCAGCACTAAATATATACCAGTGGAGCAGCACTGATTATATACCAGTGGAGCAGCACTGAATATATACCAGTGGAGCACCACTGAATATATACCAGTGGATCAGCACTGAACATATTCCAGTGGAGAAGCACTGAATATATACCAGTGGAGCAGCAATAAATATTTACCAGTGGAGCAGTACTGAATATTTACCAGAGGAGCAGCACTGAGTATATCAGTGGAGCAGCACTGAATATATACCAGTGGAGCAGCACTGAATATATACCATTGGAGCAGCACTGAATATATACCAGTGGAGCAGCAATAAAATATATCAGTGGAGCAGCACTGAACATATACCAGTGGAGCAGCACTGAATATATACCAGTGGAGCAGCATTGAATATATACCAGAGGAGCAGCACTTATTATATCCCCGTGGAGCAGCACTGAATATATACCAGTGGAGCAGCACTGAATATATATCAGTGGAGCAGCACTGAATATATACCAGTGGAGCAGCAATAAATATATACCAGTGGAACAGCACTAAATATATATCACTGGAGCAACACTGAATATATACCAGTGGAGCAGTAATAAATATATACCAGTGGAGCAGTACTGAATATATACCAGTGGAGCAGTACTGAATATATACCAGTGGAGCAGCACAATATATACCAGTGGAGTAGCACAATATTTACCAGTGGAGCAGCACAATATATACCAGTGGAGCAGCACAATATATACCAGTGGAGCAGCACAATATATACCAATGGAGCAGCACAATATATACCAGTGGAGCAGCACAATATATACCAGTGGAGCAGCACATTATATACCAGTGGAGCAGCACAATATATACCAGTGGAGCAGCACAATATATACCAGTGGAGCAGCACAATATATACCAGTGGAGCAGCACAATATATACCAGTGGAGCAGCACAATATATACCAGTGGAGCAGCACAATATATACCAGTGGAGCAGCACAATATATACCAGTGGAGCAGCACAATATATACCAGTGGAGCAGCACAATATATACCAGTGGAGCAGCACAATATATACCAGAGGAGCAGCACAATATATACCAGTGGAGCAGCACAATATATACCAGTGGAGCAGCACAATATATACCAGTGGAGCAGCACAATATATACCAGTGGAGCAGCACAATATATACCAGTGGAGCAGCACACTATATACCAGTGGAGCAGTACAATATATACCAGTGGAGCAGCACAATATATACCAGTGGAGCAGCACTGAATATATACCATTGGAGCAGCACATTATATACCAGTGGAGCAGCACAATATATACCAGTGGAGCAGCACAATATGTACCAGTGGCGCAGCACTGAATATATACCAGTGGAGCAGCACATTATATACCAGTGGAGCAGCACAATATATACCAGTGGAGCAGCACAATATATATAGCAGTGGAGCAGCACTGAATATATACCAGTGGAGCAGCACTGAATATATACCAGTGGAGCAGCACTGATTATATACCAGTGGAACAGCACTGAATATATACCAGTGGAGCAGCACTGAATATATACCAGTGGAGCAGCACTGAATATATACCAGTGGAGCAGCACTGAATATATACCAGTGGAGCAGCACTGAATATATACCAGTGGAGCAGCACAATATATACCAGTGGAGCAGCACAATATATACCAGTGGAGCAGCACAATATATACCAGTGGAGCAGCACAATATATACCAGTGGAGCAGCACAATATATACCAGTGGGGCAACACAATATATACCAGTGGAGCAGCACTGAATATATACCAGTGGAGCAGCACAATATATACCAGTGGAGCAGCACAATATATACCAGTGGAGCAGCACAATATATACCAGTGGAGCAACACTGAATATATACCAGTGGAGCAGCACTGAATATATACCAGTGGAGCAGCACTGAATATATACCAGTGGAGCAGCACTGAATATATACCAGTGGAGCAGCACAATATATACCAGTGGAGCAGCACAATATATACCAGTGGAGCAGCACAATATATACCAGTGGAGCAGCACTGAATATATACCAGTGGAGCAGCACTGAATATATACCAGTGGAGCAGCACTGAATATATACCAGTGGAGCAGCACTGAATATATACCAGTGGAGCAGCACAATATATACCAGTGGAGCAGCACAATATATACCAGTGGAGCAGCACAATATATACCAGTGGAGCAGCACAATATATACCAGTGGAGCAGCACAATATATACCAGTGGAGCAGCACAATATATACCAGTGGAGCAGCACTGAATATATACCAGTGGAGCAGCAATGGTTGGGGACTATATTAACAAGCATAAGAGGAAACATGTTTCCTGGCAACATGTGATGATAAATGTATGTTAATGGATATTTTATTATGATTTTGGGTCTAGAATAAATAACGGATTAGAAATGTGAATTTTAAAATAAAATTTGCTTTTTTATTGTTTTTAGGTAAGATTCACAAAATTACGTTAAAATTTACACTTAGAAATATATTAATACTTACGCTTCCAAATACACTTCTAGACAGAAGCTGAAAGTAAATAAAATATAAATAATTTTTATTAATTATTTAATTCAAACAATATTTAGTAAAGATACCATAAAACATTCTCAAAAATCCCCCCCATATTTGTCAGGCCATTTAAGTTTTCATCCCTCTCCCTCTCTGCCCACTCAGAACCTTTTTCACTGACCTTTATATTCTGTCTCCCGTCGCACTCTTATTTTCCTTAATCCTTCTCAACTCATTCAAATAGTAAGTAACATGGACATGGAGGTATTTGAATAATGCTAATTTTTAGTAGTTGATGTTATCATCTATGTTGTATGTGTCTAACACAGCACTTGTAGGAAGAATGATAGTATCAGTGTCAAACAGACGAGGCAACAGCCATGCTTAAATACATCTCTCATGCTTGATTCACTTTGTACATAGTTTGCATGGTAAATGTAAAGTATTGCTGAACAATGCCATCAGTATTATTTTTATATCTTCAGTGTCAATTAAAAAACATGACTTTTACTGGAATAACTGAAGCTTCCTGCTTCATGTGAAATAATAATTAATATAAAGACCATGAAAGATCCGACGTCTCCAGCAGGGCTCAGGGATGCGCTGTCTCATGCTTATATCATGCTAGATATTGTCAGTAACATATCAACACATAATCATTACACCAACTGACTGAAGGCAAATCTGAATAAATTAATCATAGTTAACAGCCGTGTTAAATGCAGAAACTATTGCCTCTCATGCAGATACATCGTTGTCCATTTAGCATCCTGATCTCAGTTCACCAGAAAACAAGCCAGAATGCAGCAGTCTGAATTAACTTAACAAGAGTATTAAGACAATTATCATGGAGACTATCAGAACCACAAGCACTGTACCCTGACAAAATCATGTTAACAAACACAGACGAGGGGTAATCTTCTCGAAGACTGATCTTCATTTACTCTACGTGATAGTTCTACTTACAAAATAGACACAACGAACATCGTTATAGATCAAACAAAAACCTAAACTTTGTTCTGGACAAAGACTTTCGTATCTCATTTGTTTGGGTATTTTCAGACATAGTAATCAGCTATTATGATAACACTGATAAAGAAGAGTGTGATAAGCTGAAGAAGCAAAAACATCTGGGAATCCTCGTATCCAACAATAAAATCATCCTGCTGAAGAACATCAACTCTAGTGGACGAGAAACCGCAAGTGTTTAGACATATGAGAACTCTAGTAACAACGGCTGTGCCTGTTCTGGTCAGAACTTGCGTGTATGGGCAACATGAAAAGTAAAGTAGACTGCAAGGAATGGTCACTACCAGAATGAGGTGAGAATATCGTCACCTCTGACAAATCCACACATCCACCGGTGCTCCTCCCGTGCCTGCATATTCTACAGGTAAGTTTTGTGAAAGAGGAGGCACTTGACCTGTAATATTATATAGCTGAATGTATAGTTGTCAGTGACTTTAGGCAAGGTGGATCGAAGTGCTTGGAACTGTGCAAATTCTTGATTTCTTATACGGTTCTTGAAGATATCCACCAAGTTCACCCTGAATTTGTCAGTACTTAGTAGACGAAGAAGAGATGGAATCGAGAATCGTGGTCCTGACTCGAAGGAAGTTCAGTGTTGTGCCGCTGGGCTACCAGGCTTCAATTTTGTGCATCTGGGCTACCAGGCTTCAATTTTGTGCAGGTGGGCTACCAGGCTTCAATGCTGTCGGGATTATATATATATATATATATATATATATATATATATATATATATATATATATATATATATATATATATATATATATATATATATATATATATATATCTATACCAATGCACTAGCCAAGGACTCGAACCCATGCTGCTTTGGCCTGCCTCACCGTGGGCGAAAACTCATGACGCCTTAATCCACGGGGCCATACAATCCTTGAAAGTAGCACATCTAGTGGAACTGGACGTTGTACTCGCTACCCTAGGACACACGATGGTGTGGATGACTCTAGGCTAATTTCATTCTAGTTCCTGTTTGGTGTACTAGTTCAACGAGCAGTATTTTATATTATTGTACCCACGAACAAGTGGTATTGATCAATAACAACACTGCTCCAGCCGAGGACTCGTATAAAAGGATTATTTGGTGTTCTGGTAGCGGGGAGTAAATGATATGTCTTCGGAGGCTTCTTACTTTATTGTTAAGTCGTGGTGGGTACACAGGCTTGTGTGTTGTGCCCATGGCCCGGGAGGGCCATCCCAGGAGAAACAGCTAGGAGTAGGCCTTGTGTCTTCCTGCTAGGCCGCTGTGTGAGTGAGAGCGAGGCACGGGAAGGCAGGCTGAAGTGGCAACGCCTATAAGTGGCAGCACCAGCATGGCACGAAATATGAACTAAGCTGGCAGACAGCATGGGCTGTCTGTGCAGACAGTACAGGCTGTCTACATACGCTCGGCCACCTACCACATGGTCGACCCGACCATGTCTGGCAGTAAAAAAAACTCGGTCTCTCTCTCGTAGGCACAGGGCACAGAACACAAAATAAAAACATATATATACATATGGACATGGAAAAAAAACTTCCTGCAGGGAGGGAAGAGAAAAACATGTGGGTGTGCTAAACATTGTGGTCATAGGCAGTGAGCATCGAAGGGCATCACTGCACGTCTTCCTGCGTCTGGACAGATACTGCAACACAGGAGACATCGCTGCAGCTGAGCTGTGACGTAACAGGGTACGGTCTCCTTTGGAAAGGTGAAGCAGTCATCGTAGGAGTTGCTGCAGGTTTTCACTCAACCTGGGGCACGGCATGCTGGTGCCCTCGAGTGAGGCGTCGACAAAACTCGGCAACTGGACAGGACTTCTGGCAAGCAATACAGGAGGACACTTCTCGACTGGTACTGTCGCTGCGCTGTCACTGCCGGCGAGCGTGGAGCGAGTTGTGGAGCGAGTCGTGGCAGAGACGACTGGGTGAAACATCTGGGAGTCGTAACATCATACACCAGACTGCAGTGAGCGAGCTAGCAGTCAAAGTGACATCATCTTTGTGCAGGCTGCTCACTGAAGCTTGACACGAGGCTGACAGCGCCTGCCGACAGGCTTAACTGCGTCTTGGCGAGTGTCATTCTCTCTGCAGTTGGAGTTACAGCAGAGGTTAGTCTAAGCATCCCCAGACTTGTTTCTCTACATATAACTGCACTCTGACGATCTGGAGGTGAAGTGAAACAAATCTCGATGGGAATCATAGCAATTACGATTCTGCAGAACATCACGAGCGACGAGCATAAAAACTTTCTGTACAAGAGGGCTCGGTCACTCGGGGCTGTCTGATAGCTGTCAAACACACTGGTCACACGGGTGACTTAACACAGTGGTGCTACTCAGGTCTGGCTCAGACCTCACTAGACACACGGAAACTTTACACACCCGCCGTACATGCGGTACAACATGGCTTAAACTAGCAAATGATGCTTTTCTGTGCAGAAAACTAACACTAAGACATATACTAAAATGTGAGAACACTGACTGAGAGGAATTAATTAACACAACATATATCTTCTCTCAGTCTTCTCGACAATACTAAAATAATTACTGAACACTCGATGGTGACATCATGTGATGTTGCGAGGTGACGTCAGCAGACATCTCAAGGTGGCATCAGGCAGACATCGTGAGGTGACGTCAGCAGACATCGTGACGTCATGAAGTCGGGCAGCATAGTCGGTGACGTTAATGTGATACAGGCAGCAGACCACAGCATGTGGCCTGGGACATCTGGTAACTCACGTGGCTGGTAGATCTACGTGACATTGCCCAAACCCACGTGGCGCCGTGATCCACGTGGCGTCGTGATCTACGTGGCATGCTGATCCACGTAGCTTCGAGTGGCCTCGGGCACTCGGATACACAGCTCTGGCAATGAATCACACGAAAAACAGCAGAAAACACAGCAGAGGGAGTGGGCAGTGGTGAGTGTATGGTAGACGGGTGAGCGTGAGTAGGGCGAGCATGGGCAAGGTGAGGAATGGCCACTTCCTCCTCCTCCTCCCCCACCCAAAAACACGTGGAGAAGCTCACACTGGACGCAGAAATCGCCACAAAACTCACCTCTAGCTTGCTAATAAACATCTGTACTGAGCTGAACAACAGCAGAACATACAAGTGACGCTAAACACGTGACTTGAGAAACAGTGTGGGACGCTGTAGTGTGGGGTCGCTGAGACACCACTTACAATTCTCGAAGAAATTCGGCAAATTTCGGCTGGATCCTGCTTGTACCTGTGTCTGGATGCTCAAACGTGCAGACACAACATCAGGATAACTCGTTGAGAGATAGATGTTTGTTGTGTAGGGGGATGAAGTGAACAACTTCATTCCTTCGTTCCTCTCTCTGGGCAAACACACTGCTGCGACTACCGCTCTCCACCATTTATAAAAGGGATTATTTGGTAGAGCTGAAAGTGGGTGGTTAATGATAGACATATTCTTCGGAGGCTTCTTTGTTTTATTGTTAAGTCGTGGTGGGTACACAGGCTTGTGTGTTGTGCCCATGGCCCGGGAGGGCCATCCCACGAGAGAGAGCTAGGAGTAGGCCTTGTGTCTTCCTGCTAGGCTGCTGTGTGAGTGAGAGCGAGGCAAGGGCAGGCAGGCTGAAGTGGCAACGCCTATAGGTGGCAGCACCAGCATGGCGCGAAATATGAACTAAGCTGGAAGACAGCATGGGCTGTCTGTGCAGACAGGACAGGCTGTCTACACTCGAACCCATGCTGCTTTGGCCCACCTCACGGTTCCGCTGGATGCACTACTCTTAAGGATTGTATGGTCCAGTGGATTATTGCGTCATGAGTTCGAATCCTTTGCTAGTGCAGTGTTGTTATTGATCAATACCACTTGTACGTGGGCACAATAATATATAAGTATATATATATATATATATATATATATATATATATATATATATATATATATATATATATATATATATATATATATATATATATATATATATATATATATATATATATATATATATATATATATATATATATATATATATATATATATATATATATATATATATATATATATATATATATATATATATATGTCGTGCCGAATACGCAGAACTTGCCATCTTGGCTTAAATAGCAACGCTCATGTTGCCATATAGGACAAGCAAAAATTTATGTATGCAATAATTCCGCCAAAATCATTCTAAACCTAACGAAAAAAATATATTTGATTGAGCTTGTTTAGTACTAAATTATTGTAAACGTATTTAAAACATATTTAGTTGGGTTAGGCTAAAACAAATTGCTGTTGTTATAATAAGGTTAGGTAAGTTTTCTAAGATTCTTTTGGTGCAAAATTAAAATTTTTTACATTAACATTAATGAAAAAAACATATCTTTAAACGTATAAGAGAAAATTTCAGAAAGGACTTAATTTTAAATGAGTTTTGGCTAATTGACCAGTTTTACATATTCGGCACGACATATATATATATATATATATATATATATATATATATATATATATATATATATATATATATATATATATATATATATATATATATATATATATATATATATATATATTTATTCTGCTATTAACAAAGCACTTATATAATATAAATTATAGTGGGTGGTAGTAGAAAATATTCAAACAGCTCCGGGGAGAACCTTGAGTTTTCCCTTAGGTACGTTTATTGTCTTCACTGAGGATGAGGGTGCCAAGTAGAGTTCTAAAGGTGGTACCTCCCTATATATATGTATATATATATATATATAGATATATATATATATATATATATATATATATATATATATATATATATATATATATATATATATATATATATATATATATGTGTGTGTGTGTGTGTGTGTGTGTGTGTGTGTGTATATATCAGGGTAACTAGGGATCCCAGGGCAGCTAGTTTTCTGTTCCAGCGGCTCAGTGCGGCTGTTCAAAGGGGTAATGCCTGCTGTATTTTGGGAACACGCCCCAGCTCTGAGGAGCTGGATGAGATTTTCGCCTTATAATCGGTGATACACACGTAACAACATGTACCGTATATGCCACCTTTATATCAACAATGTATCTCTTAAATCTTCTGTACCATATTATGTAATAAAATATTCCTATTGGTAAAAAAATATATATATTAAAAGATGGGGTGGTAGGGGAAGTGTAATATTCAAACGGCTTCAGGAAGAAATCCAAATATTCTTCCTTGAAGCCTTTTTATGCACTTCTCCGAGGCTATGGGTCCCACAATTTACACCAGAGGTGGACCCCATTATATATATATATATATATATATATATATATGTATATATATATATATATATATATATACACTGATCTCTGGCTGAAGGAGACTCGAACCTACGAACCTTAGGACAAGGTACGCAGTGCTTTATCAATCTACCCACACTGGACCAATGTATATATATATATATATATATATATATATATATATATATATATATATATATATATATATATATATATATATATATATATATATATATATATATATATATATATATATATATATATATATATATATATATATATATATATATATATATATATATATATATATATATATAATCAGTAACAAGCGATGCAAGATGCAAGACAACCACCCACCCAAAAACACACACTTAATTATTGAACTTTTGTTATTGAAATACATAGTAATTTACTTGCTTATTATATTGAAATCAAATATCTCAGGATATATATTTAATAGAAAATAAAAGTCCCCCTACCCTTGCTGAAACAATCCTCATTTAGCAGACTAAAACTATTGACACTGTAGACTAACTTGGACCATAACAAGTCACTTGATAATAGCTCACGTCGGACCGAAACATCGTCCTAGGTTTCAGTCTCCTAAGTGTTGGGCATCTGTGTATATATTTCATATCAAAATAGATCCCTATGCAGTAATTAGAAGTCCACAAGGCTAAAACTTCATAATGTATATGACTATACTGCTATTATAGTACTTACCTCTTATATTAAGATAATTATTTACATTCTGACCACACGATCATTAATACGTAAAATTACAACTATTATTTCTTTACTTTTTCACTGAACCTGTCGTTAATTTTTCTTGAAGTCTGACCTTTATTGCAGCCATTAATACCCAGTCGGGTGGTCCTACCACCAGGACTGCCGTTGAGTGTCGTGGAAGAGGCTCCCTCCCATATAAGAAAGACCAGTCAATTGTTGACCAGAGATTTGTATATTTATTTATGTTTGAGACGTCTGAATCAGAGGCTGGAACAAACACAACATTTGTTCCATTCTCTTGGGTTCCATTGTGAGGATCCAAGTACACCTCAGTGGTTATATCCAGGGACCAAGAGCTTCTCACAACATCGTAAGTGTCTGTTCACGTAAAAGAATATTAGTAATCTTAAACTGATTGCATACAGTATTCTTTAATTATCTGTAAAAAACATTCTAAGTTACGTTTGTCTATATGAATTGTTCTTTGCTATACCTATTACACTGTTATTGTTGTCATTAATAAATATAAAATTTGTTGCTGAAAAAGTGGTCAGTGTTTAACATATCTATAAAAATTTGATAAATATCGTTTATAGTGACATCTAACAATTGTATGTAACCTTCACTTACCAAAGTCATCTGGTGTAAACAACACCAAGTTCATGAAGCCAAGTGAAGATGTAGTTTCAGTAATAAGATGTCTCATTATAGAGTTTGTCACTCTATGAGGTGACATCATCCTTCCTCTGAGGGCAGATGTTATGCCTGTCGCTGCAGCCTTGTTCAACAATTCTTGAAAAACACACAGGAAAATATACTCAGAGACGTCGTTAGACATTTAGAATTATTGTCGAATGACTTAAAATATTAGTAAAGAAATTTTGTCCTATTTACCTAGAATATTCGTTAGAGTATGGAAAATGGATTTTGGTACTCTAATAAAAATAAAATGAACACTGTGACTCACGAAATCATAATGACACGATTGCAAACAAACCATACCACGGGCGGGGTTAGAACCCGCTATCACAGAGTCATAAAACTCCAGACAGTCGCGTTAGTCACTGGACCAGCTGGCTACAATAAGATCCATCCAACTAGGTATTTTTATCTACCATAGGAAGGTTATCATAGGCACCACTGCGACCACAAATGCAAGTTCGTCCGTAAAACCTGCATTTGTGGTCACAGTGGTCACTATGCTAACCTTCCTATGGTGTATAAATATACCTAGTTGGATAAATCTTATTGTAACTAGTTGGCCCAGTGGCTAACGCGTCGGTCTGGAGTTTCATGACTCTCTGATCGCTGGTTCTAACCCCGCCCGTGGTATGGTTTGAAAACTCTATATATCTTCTTTTTCGTATAGTGGGACAGCAAAGCAATCCTATTATGCATTTTGTAATAAAGGGACCAGATTTGTCACATATGTACTCTAGAATATAACAAGAAATTTCAAATAGCTAATCACTGGAAAAATAGTCGGTGACGACTGTGGCAGCAGTTTCGGAGACAGGGTGCATGAAGCTTTATCAGTTGTCAGAACTGCCAGCTGTTAAGAACCATGGTAACCTCACATTGTCATCACTGACATTAAAATGCTTGTTACGATTTTCAAAATTGATTTAAAGTATTTATTGTACTAATGTGACTGTTTATATGTAGACAAGCTGTTTTCATTAAAAAAAATTTAAATGTTTTTTTTCAAACTATATTAAAAATAAGTTATTTTAACATCAGTAAGTATCTAAATCAATCATGGTAAAATTCTCATTACATTTTCTTTATCGTAAATCTCATCAAGCTGAACCTCTTCAAGGGGGGGCTCCTCGGCGTGGTGAAGAGGCTCTTGGTCTGAGGAATTAGACCTGTCGGTCTCCTTCCTCAGACCGAACCTAATTACCCCCCAATCCCCTCTTCCCTATCCCATCCTCCCCATCCTCCCCTTTTTCCTTTCCTCCTCCTCCTCCCCACCCCTCCCTTTTGCCCTTCCTCTTTTTGGCCTTTGGGATTTTACCCACAGGCACACTAGTTCATAGGTAGGGGGAAGGGTACCGGGGTCCATCCCATTCCATTGAGGTTCTTGGTGGTGGCGTAGTTTGCCGTGGGATCTGGATCGCCTGGGGATGTCCCGATCCCTCTCCGGTATCCCCGAGGGTGGCTTTTGGTGTCTTTCGGGCGACGGGTGTATCTCTGGAAGCCACCTTTCGGATTCCGGGGGTGGTGGCCGAAGGAGGTATGCTTTGTGACGGATATCCGGCCGCCCTCTCTTTTGTCCACCGAGGTAGCTCGGCAGATGTGAGGTTGCTATCCCGGATTGCTGGTTTACTGGCATAAAGGGTAGGGTATTGCATGGGTTCCATGCTGCATCTGCACTACTTGCGGTGCTGAGGTCCTCTTGGGCACAGAGGGAGATTTCTGGCCCTTTCATTCCTCCTAAGAACTATCCCTTCCCGGTCCCCCCTATTTTTATTCTTTTATTTATTTTTATTTTATTTTCTTCTTTCTTTTTTTTTCTTAAAAACAAAAAGAAAGAAGTAATCTAACCATGGAGTCCCAAATCCATAACCCCGCTACCCCCGGGCCCTTTGTTGTTACCGCACCCTTTTCTGACCTCGCCTCGTCTTTTGGCCACTCTTTGGACACTCCTAAGGCCCCTGTACCTCTTGCTGGTGCTGTTTCCTCACCCGCTTCAGGTACTCGGGCTTCCACTGACTCCTTGGATTGGTCTGACCTCCGCTCTCCTTTGACTATGCTTCCGGCCTCTCCTTCTATGGTGCAACGATTCTCGAATTGCCAGCCTGTCTCACATTGGACCGACTCTGGTCCCACTTCTAAACGCCAACGACAATCTTCTGACGATGTTACTTCGTTACCTTCCCATTCTACTCAGAAAAGACCGACACGTCATGTACTCCCTCTCCACACTCAGTTTTGGACCACACAATGGACTAAATTCTTCACTTTACGACCGACTTCTTCTACTGCCTATCTTTCTGACCATAGTATTGGCAAAGCGCTCCTATGTCACGTTGGTAGAGATATTTCCTTTCAAACTCTTAAGAGTGGTACGCGCATCATCACAGTCCAGAATTCTACCCAAGCTCATGAACTTTCTCTTCTTTCACATGTCGATACTATTCCTATCACTATCGAAAAACATCATTCCCTCAATTCTTGTAGTGGTACTGTTATTCTGCCCCATACCATAGTCCAACAGAATTTCCAGACATGTGGCAATGACATTCTCGAACACCTGGAACTCAAAGATCTCCCAATTCTCAAGGTAGACACTTATGTTCTTCCTGCCCACGGGCAGAGATGATACCCTTGCAATGTGGCTCGTTTAACTTTTGACAGCCATGAACTCCCATCCTCTGTTTATGTAGCAGGACATCGGTTACAAGCTCGGTGATCCCTACACTGCAACAGTGTAGGAATTGCTGGCGATTTGGCTACACAGCAAAATATTGCAGATCTATAGCCGAATGCCCAGTCAGTGGTGCTGGTGACCATTCTAATACATCTTGCAGTCGACCTCCCTCTTACCTTAATTGTTATGAGGCTCACCCTTCGTACTCTCGCCGTTGCCAGGTCTACTTAAATGAGCGGGAAATTCGTTGCCTCAAAGAGGCAGAAGGTCTCCCTTATGCTATGGCAGTTTCTCATCTCCGCCTCCAAGGGGGACTACCCCGTGTTTCTTATTCTCATGTTTCAAAACGTCCCCCCACTTCTGGGGTCCCATCTTCTGCAGCCTCCTCTGTGGTTGCCAGTCCCATAGTGACTTCTGTATCTAATTCTTTTGCTGTCCTGGGCTCAGACGTCCCTACTTCAACACCTCAGTCTGTCCTCACTTCTTCGTGTTCTCCCTCACAAACCTCGGTATCGACAAGACCTCGTACGACACCTCCTCCCAATCATCCCTCTACTTCTCAGAGGTCCAACAAATCTCCTGTAACCCCTCCTTCCCTTCATCCACCTCCACATTTTACCCTCCCGGTCTCTGTACCTAGGTCTTCCCCTTTCACTGGCTCCGTTACAAGTGTGGAGGTTCATCCTTCTCCTCGTACTGTGCCTTTCTCTCCTGTCCCCTCCCAAGTTTCTTCCTTTTCTGCCACCTCCCGGGCTTCTGCCTCTTCTGTGCCCTCCCACACTTCTCCAGTTCCCTCCACCCTTTCACCCCCCCCTACCTTTGTACAGTCCATTACAGCTCCAATCTTTACTCAAATTCCTCCTCCTTCCATCTCCAATATTGTCTCCCATACGATGTCTCTGAACTCCAAAACATTTGAAGCAATTTCTGAATATATTGCAGAGACCAAACCATCAACGGACACTGATCCATCCTCTGTTCCTTCTCTTTCCTCTTCTCCATCTGCGCAACTCCTTTCTTCACAACGCACCATTCCTTCGCTACTTGAACATTTTCCTTTGCCACCGCATGTGGACTTTTCTAACCCTTCTAGTCCGTAGGTACCCTTACCTGCGGATTTTTGGTATCTTTATCGCTGCCAATCATGGCCTATTTACAGTGGAATATACGCGGCCTCAGGGGTAATCGGGGTGAGCTTCAGATGTTGCTCTCCCAGTTTTCCCCTGTTGGTGTTTGCTTACAGGAACCAAAATTACACTCTGCCGTTATCTATCCCATCTCAGGCTATAATTTACTGTATTCTTCAGATCCTTTTCCTGATGGGACCTTTAATGAAAGTGCCCCTCTTCTACGCACTGATATTCCGTACCATCAGCTATTTGTTCGTACTTTGCTGCATTACACAGCAGCTTGTATCCACTTGCATAGGTGGTATACACTCTGTTCTTTGTACCTCTCTCCTTCTCGGGCATTATCTATCCTGGATATTGCCTTTCTTGTTTCGTCATTACCGCCACCACTTCTGTTACTTGGCGATTTTATTGCCCATCATTTCCTCTGGTGGGGGGTCTCACTGTGATTCCCGTGACATTCAGTTAGAGGCTTTTCTTGCTACCCACCCCGTCCATGTTTTAATACAGGTACTCACACCCATTTTGATCCTCGGACTCATACTCTCTCTTGCATCTATCTCTCAGTCTGCTCTTCCTTCGCTGCATTAGACTTCACCTGATCTGTTCTCCCGGATTTACATGACAGTGATCATTTCCCAATCATTCTTACTTCCCCTTCATATTCACCACCTCTTCGTAACCCACGCTGGCAATTTGATCAGGCAAATTGGAACCTTTACTCACAACTAACTGTTTTTAGTGAGGTTCCTTCTTCGTCCTCCATTGATGAGCTTTTACACCTCTTCTCGTCCTCCGTTTTAACCGCAGCTTCTCATTCTATACCCCAAACTTTGGGCAGGCATTCTCAGAAATGCGTGCCTTGGTGGTCTCCTGCTTGTGCTCGTGCAGTACGTTTGAAACGCGCTGCGTGGGGCAGGTACCGGTACAATATAACCACGGAGAGACTTCTTGATTTTAAGCAGAAGAGTGTGATCACTCGCCGTGTCATCCGTGACGCTAAACGCACTTGCTGGCGAGATTATGTCTCCACCATCACCTCTGCTTCCTCTATGAGTGCAGTCTGGAAAAAAGTACGAAAACTGAGTGGTAAATATTTTCCTGACCCGGCTCCTGTTCTGCGGGTTGCCGGACCAGATGATTGCCAATGAAATTGGCAATCATCTGGTCTGTAATTTCTCAAGGGCTCCATCTATGCCCCTCGTTTCTTTCCTCAAAGTCTGCCAGAGAGTTAGCACCCTTGGACATTTCTTCTCTCAGAGAAGAACAGTATAATGTGCCTTTTACACTTCAGGAACTGGAGGCAACACTCTCTGCTTGCCGATCATCGGCAGCTGGGCCCGACTACATTCATATTCGTATGCTACGACATTTACATCAGTCAGCCCTTGCAGTCCTATTACGCCTTTTCAATCTTATTTACCACCCACAGGATGGGTATGGTGTGACTACCACCCACAGGATGGGAATGGAGTGACTACCGCCCACAGGATGGGTATGGGGTGACTACCACCCACAGGATGGGTATGGAGTGACTACCACCCACAGGAAGGGTATGGGGTGACTACCGCCCACAGGATGGGTATGGAGTGACTACCACCCACAGGATGGGTATGGTGTGACTACCACCCACAGGATGGGTATGGTGTGACTACCACCCACAAGATGGGTATGGGCTGCTTAATAATGATATTAAACAAACAAATTTTATGACAGCTGACGTAAATTATATCCTTGATTATTGATGCAGCTCATTTAATTTCCTGTCGTAGGTGAATAGAAAATTGTTCTCGTTTTGTGTACATACATATTCCTACAATGAATATATATTTTTGTGTTTATTGGGCAATAAGAGGGATAACGGGTAATTGAAACGGACAGAAGTGTAGGATAGAATATTAAAGAAGGGTGTAGTTAGATAGGAAGAGAGAGGTAAGAAAAGTTAAAAGATTTTATCACATAGATACAAGTGTAATAAAGTAGTCACTGTGTTTGTTTCGTAAAATTTAAGTTTAACTAGAAAAAAAATAACTATTTATATTTCAGGTAAATAAATATTATCATAAAATAATCGTCAGATTAAATTCAATTATATTTGCTTAAATAAAGTAAAGAACAAGAACACGTACCAGGTGGAAGAACAAGTGACACAGCAAGTAACATTGTCCACCACAGCATCCCTCGCTAGTGATGATCACTCTCACACCTGTCAGTATATCAAACATTAAAATCTGTCTGACTCTCTCTCTCTCTCTCTCTCTCTCTCTCTCTCTCTCTCTCTCTCTCTCTCTTCTAAACAAGGTTAGGTTGGAATTCCTAACTTTATTTACCAGCTATGAGCTGTTACCTACATCAGCTCATTTGAAACACTTTTTATTGTTATGAGACATACAAATGGGGAACAGGATGAAGTTGGAGCCATCTTTGTTCCAGCAATTTCATTTGATCAACTAACTTTGTTTGGTTGATATCATTATGTTGTACAAACCTGTTCCAGACTCGAGTCATCCTGGGAATAAATGATCTCAGATGAAGTGATGTTCTGGAGAAGGGTACAGCCAGAGCATAGTTGCTGCTTGCTGCCCGTCTTCTTGTGTAGAAGTTCACTTCTCTCTATCCTTGGAGTGGAGCGGAATGTGGCATGCAAAGAGTATGTTACAATTCTATCGGTGTATGTCACACTTCCACATAGGCTGCCTCCCAACCAGCAGGCCAGGTGCTGAGGGTTTAACGCTTGATAGGGTACTGTTGGTTCACTGACCAATCACAGGCAAGCCCACCAAAGCTGAAGCAACGTGGTTCACTGGCGGTAAGCATTGGAAAATTTGCCAACCTGCTGGTTGAGTATGGTGCACTTCTGCTTTGCCATCTGTCACCGTGGTGTGCACTTATTTCTATCTGTACATACTGTACACAGTGTACATACCTGTATATGATGGGTGAAGACAAAATATACATTACAGTCTACTGCCGACTTTGCTGCAATTCCCATTACGACCAGGTCTCACAGGCCATTCATTATCCGTGGTACTTTGACAATATTGGCCTTGTACGTAACAATAAGGCTGCCCACATTCCTCCTGTGTTGGAGGCTCTGCTAAAATGACAGATCTATCCAGGTTGAGTCCATGTGAGAGATGAGTTGTCTTGTTCTGTTCTCTATTCTGTCAAGAAGTCGCAAATGAGATGGGGGGGGGGACAGGTTACCCAAGAAAGTGGAGCATACTCAAGGTGTGAGCAAACTTGTGCCTCACACAGAATCTTGCTGATGTGAGATATGTCGATGTGCTGTAAGCTTCCTGGCCGCCTTGTTTTCAAGATTTACAAAGTGGTTCTTTATGGTCAGTTTGGAGTCACATTTCATCCCAATGATATCAACTTCGTCCCCGGGTACCAGCACTCTCCTAGTCATGCTTACTACTACTCCAGCATTACCATGAAGGTTCCTAGACACCATCATCAATTGTGTTTTTTCAGGAGCAAATGTTACCTTACATCGGTTTCCTCAGACTGTCAGCTGGTGATTGATGTAGCTTAGAGCAGCTGGCATTTCCTCTCTTGGATAAGTAAATGTCAGAGTACAGATGTCTGCCTATGCACAGGATCCTGGGACGAGATGAAGAAGGTCATTGGGTTGAAGAAGATTAGTAGGTTGGTATTGTAAAGGACCTGTCAAGTATGGGCCAACAGGCCTACTGCCGTGTTCCTCCTTTCTTATGTTTTTATGTTCTTATTGAAGTAAACATTCCATAACTATGGCCCAAGCACACTTTCTTGTGGAACACTTGCCCCAGTAGGATGTTTTGCTGACTCTGTCCCCATTGAGAACTACACTTGAAGGTAATCACTGAGCAGACATAGTGTAGATACACAAATAACCCGCACATAAAAGAGAGAAGCTTACGACGACGTTTTGGTCCGACTTGGACCATTTGCAAAGTCACAGTGTGACTTTGTAAATGGTCCAAGTCGGACCGAAACGTCGTCGTAAGCTTCTCTCTTTTATGTGCGGGTTATTTGTGTATCGTTCCAGTCACGGTATTGTTATTCATAGTGTTATTCAAAGTGTATAGCCTGCAATTTCCAGTGCGTTCAGTTTTGCCAGGAGTCCCTAGTGCCTTACTCGGTCGAAAGCACCAGCAATGTCTAGAAATACTACACAACTGACTTTGGATTCATTCAGTAACTGGTGGCACTTAGTGGAGAGGTTTAACAATAGGTCAGCAGCAAAGTACCTTTTCCTTTCTCTCGCTCAGTCACTCACTCACTCACTCACTCACTGTCTGTCTCTCTGTCTCTGTCTCTATCTGTCTGCCTTTGTGTCTGTCTGTCTGTCTGTCTGTCTGTCTGTCTGTCTGTCTGTCTGTCTGTCTGTCTATCTATCTATCTGTCTGTCTATCTCCCTCCTCACTAAAGAATATTCTATTGTATAACAACAGAACATATAACTAACTCACAAAATTGTAATGACACTATTGCAAACAAACCATACCACGGGCGGGGATAGAACCCGCGGTCAGAGAGTCTCAAAACTCCAGACCGTCGCGTTAGCCACTGGTGTAGAAATATACCTAGTTGGACGAATCTTATTGTGGCTAGCTGGACCAGTGGCTAACGCGACGGGCTGGAGTTTTGAGACTCTCTGACCGCGGGTTCTATCCCCGCCCGTGGTATGGTTTGTTTAACCATTAAACTGTCCAAGCATATCTACGTTCACATGCGTAGTGTTCCAAAAGTAGATCTACGATTTTTGCATAGTTTCAAATACAACAAATAAAAAGTAGATCAAAGTTTTTTTTACACGTTTTCAAATGTAAAAAAAGAAAAGAATATCTACTTTTTTTTACATACTTTCAAATGTTGAAAAAACGTAGATCTACGTTTCGACAGTTTAAGGGTTAACAGAACATATAAATTTCCCACAACATCAAGCATTGGCGGTCAAATTTTCAATCTTTAAGGATCAGGAAATTTTCCGATAATTTTGCAGAGAAAACGAAAAACTACCACAGAGCACAATTTATATAACTCAGGATGGACGTAGCTATTTACATAAAATTAGATAAACATAAGCTTATGTTGAGCATAAGCTTATGTTGAGCATAAGCTTATGTTGAGCATAAGCTTATGTTGAGCATAAGCTTATGTTGAGGATAAGCTTATGTTGACCATAAGCTTATGTTGAGCATAAGCTTATGCTAAATATAAGCTTATATTTAGTATAAGCTTATGTTGAGTGTAAGCTTATGTTGAATATAAGCTTATGTTAAATATAAGCCTATGTTTAATATAAGCTTATGCTGAGTGTAAGCTTATGTTGAGAATAAGCTTATATTGCGTATAAGCTTACGTTGAGTATAAGATTATACTCAACATCAGCTTATACACAACATAAGCTTATACTCAACGTAAGATTATACTCAACATAAGCTTATTCCCAACATAAGCATATACTCAACATAAGCTTATTCTCAACATAAGCTTATGCTCAACATATGCTTATACTCAACATAAACTTAAGATAAAATAAGATAAGACTTCGTTCGGATTTTTAACCCCGGAGGGTTAGCCACCCAGGATAACCCAAGAAAGTCAGTGCGTCATCGAGGACTGTCTAACTTATTTCCATTGGGGTCCTTAATCTTGTCCCCCAGGATGCGACCCACACCAGTCGACTAACACCCAGGTACCTATTTGCTGCTAGGTGAACAGGACAACAGGTGTAAGGAAACGTGTCGAATGTTTCCACCCGCCGGGAATCGAACCCGGGCCCTCCGTGTGTGAAGCGGGAGCTTTAGCCACCAGGCCACCGGGCCACCACTAAGCTTATACTCAACATATGCTTATACTCAACACAAGCTTATACTTAACATATGCTTATGCTTAACATAAGCTTATACTCAACATGTGCTTATACTCAACATAAGCTTATTATCAACATAAGCTTATATTCAACATATGCTTATTCTCAACATAAGCTTATAGCCAATATAAGCTTATTCTTAACATAAGCTTATTCTCAACATAAGCTTATACTAAACATAAGCTTGCACTCAAAGTAAGATTATACTCAACATAAGCTTGATCCCAACATAAGCATATACTCTACATAAGCTTATTCTCCACATAAGCTTATACTCAACATATGCTTATACTCAACATAAGCTTATTATCAACATAAGCTGATACTCAACATGTGCTTATACTCAACATAAGCTTATACTCAACATATGCTTATACTTCACATAAGCTTATACTCAACATAAGCTTATACTCAACATAAGCTAATACAAAGCATAAGCTTATACTCAACATAAGCTTAAACTCAACACAAGCTTATGCTAAGCATAAACTTATACTCAACATATGCTTATACTAAACATAAGCTTATACCCAACATAAGCTTATACTAAACACAAGTCTACACTAAACATAAGCTTATACCCAGCATAAGCTTATACTCAACATAAGATATACTTAACATAAGCTTATACTTAATATAAGCCTATACTCAACATAAGCTTACACTTAACACAAGCTTCTACTTTGAGTGGCTAAACATCCAAAGATGGGTAGTCAGTGGAGAGGTGTCTGAGTGGCTAGACATCCAAAGAATGGTAGTAATTGGAGAGCTATCTGAGTGGCTAGACATACCAAGATGTGTAGACATAGGAGAGGTATCTGAGTGGCTAGACATCCAAAGAATGAGAATCAGTGGAGAGGTGTCTGAGTGCCTAGACATCCAAAGATGGGTAGTCAGTGGAGAGGTATCTGAGTGGCTAGACAACCAAGGAATGTTAATCAGTGGATAGGTATCTGAGTTGCTAGACATCCAAAGATGAGTAGTCAGGGGAGAGGTATCTGAGTGGCTAGACATTAAAAGAATGCTAGTCAGTGGGGAGGTATCTGAGTGGCTAGACATACGAAGATAGATAGTCAGTTTAGAGGTATCTGAGTGGCTAGACATCCAAAGAATGGTAGTCAGTGGAGAGGTGTCTGAGTGGCTAGATATCCAAAGAATGGTAGTCAGTGGAGAGGTATCTGACTGGCTAGACATACAGAGAATGGTAGTCACTGGAGAGGTATATGAGTGGCAAGACATCAAAAGAATGTTAGTCACTGGAGAGGTATCTGAGTAGCTAGACATACAAAGATGTCTAGTCAGAGGACAGGTATCTGAGCGGCTAGACATACAAAGATGGGTAGTAATTGGAGAGGTATTTGAGTGGGTAAACATGCAAAGGTGGGTAGTCAGCGGAGAGATTTCTGAGTGGCTAGATACCCAAAGAATGGGAATCAGAGGAGAGGTGTATTAGTGGCTAGACATACAAAGAAGGGTAGTAAGTGGAGGGGTATCTGAGTGGCTAGACATCCAAAGAATGGTAGACAGTGGAGAGGTGTCTAAGTGGTTAGACATCCAAAGATGGGTAGTCAGTGGAGAGGTATCAGAGTGGCTAGACATCCAAAGAATGGTAGTCAGTGGAGAGGTACCAGAGAGCTTAGACATACACAAAATTGTAGTCAGTGGAGAGGTATCTGAGTGGCTCGATATCCAAAGAATGGTAGTCAGTGGAGAGGTATCTGAGTGGCTATACATCCAAAGAATGGTAGTCAGTGGAGAGGTATCTGAGGGGCAAGACATCCAAAGAGTGGTAGTCAGTGGAGAGGTATCTGAGTGCCTAGATATCGAAAGATGAGTATACAGTGGAGAGGTGTCTGAGTGGCTAGACATCCAAAGAATAGTAGTCAGGGGAGAGGTATCTGAGTGGCTAGACATCCAAAGAATGGTAGCCAGTGGAGAAGTATCTGAGTGGCTAAACACCCAAAGATGAGTAGTCAGTTGTGAGGTATCTCAGAAGCTCCACATCCAAAGAATGGTAGGTAGTGGAGAGGTATCTGAGTGGCTAGTTATCAAAAGATGAGTAATCAGTGGAGAGGTATCTGAATGGCTACACATCCAAAGAATGGTAGTCAGTGGAGAGGTATCTGAATGGCTAGATATCCAAAGATGAGTAGTCAGTGGAGAGGTATCTGAATGGCTAGATATCCAAAGAAAGGTAGTCAGTAGAGAGGTATCTGAGTGGCTAGACATACAAAGATGTCAGGTCAGTGGAGAGGTATCTGAGTGGCTAGACATAAAAATAATGGTAGTCAGTGGAGAGGTATCAGAGTGGCAAGATATCCAAAGAGTGGTAGTCAGTGGAGAGGTATCTGAGTGCCTAGATATCCAAAGATGAGTAGTCAGTGTAGAGGTATCTGAGTGGCTAGACATCCAAAGAATTGTAGTCAGTGGAGAGGTATCTGAGTGGCTAGACATCCGAAGAATCGTAGACAGTAGAGAGGTATCTGAGTGGCTAGACACACAAAGATGTCAGGTTAGTGGAGAGGTATCTGAGTGGCTAGACATAAAAAGAATGGTAGTCAGTGGAGAGGTATCAGAGTGGCAAGACATTCAAAGAGTGGTAGTCAGTGGAGAGGTATCTGAGTGCCTAGATATCCAAAGATGAGTAGTCAGTGGAGAGGTATCTGAGTGGCTAGACATCCAAACAATGGTAGTCAGTAGAGAAGTATCTGAGTGGCTAAACACCAAAAGATGAGAAGTCAGTTGAGAGGTATCTCAGTAGCTAGACATTCAAAGAATGGTGGTCAGTTGAGAGGTATCTGAGTGGCTAGATATGCAAAGATGAGTAATCATTGGAGAGGTATCTAAATGGCTAGACATCCAAAGAATGGTAGTCAGTGGAGAGGTATCTGAATGGCTAGATATCCAAAGATGAGTAGTCAGTGGAGAGGTATCTGAATGGCTAGACATCCAAAGAATGGTAGCCAGTGGACAGGTATCTGAGTAGTTAGACATCCAAAGAATGGTAATCAGAAGAGAAGTATCTGAGTGGCTAGACATCCAAAGAATAGTAGTCAGTGGAGAGGTATCTGAGTGGCAAGATATTCAAAGGATCGTAGTCAGTGGAGAGGTATCTGAGTGGCTAGACATACAGAGAATGGTAGTCACTTGAGAGGCATATGAGCAACTAGACATCAAGAAAATTTTAGTCACTGGAGAGGCATCTGAGTGGCTAGACATAAAAAGAATGGTAGTCATTGGAGAGGTATCAGAGTGGCTAGACCTCCAAAGAATGGTAGTCAGTGGAGAGGCACCTGAGTGGGTAAACATACCAAAGTATGTAGTCAGTGGAGAGGTATTTGTGGGGCTAGACATCCAAAGAATGGTAGTCAGTGGAGAGGTGTCTGAGTGGCAAGACATCCAAAGAGTGGTAGTCAGTGGAGAGGTATCTGAGTGCCTAGATATCAAAAGATGAGTAGTCAGTGGAGAGGTATCTGAGTGGCTACATATCCAAAGAATGGTAGTCAGTGAAGAGGTATCTGAGTGGCTAGACATCCAAAGAATTGTAGTCAGTGAAGAGGTATCTGAGTGGCTAGACATCCAAACAATGGTAGTCAGTGGAGAAGCATATGAGTGGCTAAACACCCAAAGATGAGTAGTCAGTTGTGAGGAATCTCAGCAGCTAGACATCCAAAGAATGGTGGTCAGTGAAGAGGTATCAGAGAGGCTAGATATCCAAAGATGAGTAATCAGTGGAGAGATATCTGAATAGCTAGACATCCAAAGAATGGTAGTCAGTGGAGACGAATCTGAATGGCTAGATATCCAAAGACGAGTAGTCAGTGGAGAGGTATATGAATGGCTAGACATCCAAAGTATGGTAGTCAGTAGAGAGGTATCTGAGTGGCTAGCCATCCAAAGAATGATAATCAGTGGAGAGGTATCTGAGTGGCTAGATGTCCAAAGATGAGTAGGCAGTGGAGAGGTATCTGAACGGCTAGACATCCAAAGAATGATAGCCAGTGGACAGGTATCTGAGTGGTTAGACATCCAAAGAATGGAAATCGGTAGAGAAGTATCTGAGTGGCTAGACATCCAAAGAATGGTAGTCAGTGGAGAGGTATCTGAGTGGCAAGATATTCAAAGGATGGCAGTCAGTGGAGAGGTATCTGAGTGGCTAGACACACAGAGAATGCTAGTCACTTGAGATGTCTGAGCAAATAGACATGAAAAATTTTTAATCACTGGAGGGGTATGTGAGTGGCTAGACATCCAATGAATGGGAATCATTGGGGAGGTGTCTGAGTGGCTAGACATCCAAAGATGGGTAGTCAGTGGAGAGGTATAAGAGTGGCTAGACATACAAAGAATGGTAGTCAGTTGAGAGGTATATGAGTGGCTAGACAACCAAGGAATGGTAGTCAGTGGAGAGGTATCTGAGTGGCTAGACATCCAAAGATGAGTAGTCAGAGGAGAGGTATCTGACTGGCTAGACATCCAAAGAAGGGTAGAAAGTGGAGAGGTATCTGAGTGGCTAGATATATAAGACATGGTAGTCTGTGGAGAGGTATCTGAGTGGCTAGATATCCAAAGATGAGCAGTCAGTAGAGAGGTATCTGGGTGGCTAGACATACAAAGATGTGTAGTCAGTTAAGAGGTATCTGAGTTGCTAGACATTCAAAGAATGCTAGTCAGTTGAGAGGTATCTGAGTGGCTAGACATGCTAAAATAGGTAGTCAGTTTAGAGGTATCTGAGTGGCTAGACATCCAAAGAATGGTAGTCAGTTGAGAGGTACCTTAGTAGCTAGACATGCCAAGATGTGTAGTCAGTAGAGAGGTATCTGAGTGGCTAGACATCAAAGGAATGGTAGTAAGAGTAGAGGTATCTGAGAGGCAAGACATCCAAAGAGTGGTAGTCAGTGGAGAGGTATCTGAGTGCCTAGATATCCAAAGATGAGTAGTCAGTGGAGAGGTATCTGAATAGTTAGACATCCAATGAATTGTAGTCAGTGGAGAGGTATCTGAGTGGCTACACATCCAAACAATGGTAGTCAGTGAAGAGGTATCTGAGTGGCTAGATATCCAAAGAATGGTAGTCAGTGGAGAGGTATCTGAGTGGCAAGACATCCAAACAATGGTAGTCAGTGCAGAAGTATCTGAGTGGCTAAACACCCAAAGACGAGTAGTCAGTTGAGAGGTATCTCAGTAGCTAGACATCCAAAGAATGGTGGTCAGTGGAGAGGTGTCTGAGTAACTAGACATCCAAAGATGGGTAGTCAGTGGAGAGGTGTAAGAGTGGCTAGACATCCAAAGAATGGTAGTCAGTTGAGAGGTATCTGAGTGGCTAGACATCCAAAGATGAATAGTCAGAGGAGAGGTATCTGAGTGCCTAAACATCCAAAGAAGGGTAGTAAGTGGAGATGTATCTGAATGGCTAGATATCCAAAGATGAGTAGTCAGTGGAGAGGTATGTGAATGGCTAGACATGCAAAGAATGGTAGTTAGTGGAGAGTTATCAGAGAAGCTAGACATACAAAAATCGGTATTCAGTTTAGCGGTATCTGTGTGGCTAGACATCCAAAGAATTGAAGTCAGTGGAGAGGTATCTGAGAGGCAAGACATCCAAAGAGTGGTAGTCAGTGGAGAGGTATCTGAGTGCCTAGATATCCAAAGATGAGTAGTCAGTGGAGAGGTATCTGAATAGTTAGACATCCAAAGAATTGTAGTCAGTGGAGAGGTATCTGAGTGGCTACACATCCAAACAATGGTAGTCAGTGAAGAGGTATCTGAGTGGCTAGATATCCAAAGAATGGTAGTCAGTGGAGAGGTATCTGAGTGGCAAGACATCCAAACAATGGTAGTCAGTGCAGAAGTATCTGAGTGGCTAAACACCCAAAGATGAGTAGTCAGTTGAGAGGTATCTCAGTAGCTAGACATCCAAAGAATGGTGGTCAGTGGAGAGGTGTCTGAGTGGCTAGACATCCAAAGATGGGTAGTCAGTGGAGAGGTATAAGAGTGGCTAGACATCCAAAGAATGGTAGTCAGTTGAGAGGTATCTGAGTGGCTAGACATCCAAAGATGAATAGTCAGAGGAGAGGTATCTGAGTGGCTAAACATCCAAAGAAGGGTAGTAAGTGGAGCGGTATCTGAGTGGCTAGATATATAAGGGATGGTAGTCTGTGGAGAGGTATCTGAGTGGCTAGATATCCAAAGATGAGCAGTCAGTAGAGAGGTATCTGGGTGGCTAGACATACAAAGATGTGTAGTCAGTTTAGAGGTATCTGAGTTGCTAGACATTCAAAGAATACTAGTCAGTGGAGAGGTATCTGAGTGGCTAGACATGCTAAAATGGGTAGTCAGTTTAGAGGTATCTGAGTGGCTAGACATCCAAAGAATGGTAGTCAGTTGAGAGGTACCTGGGTAGCTAGACATGCCAAGATGTGTAGTCAGTGGAGAGGTATCTGAGTGGCTAGACATCAAAGGAATGGTAGTCAGAGTAGAGGTATCTGAGTGGCTAGACACCCAATGAATGGTAGTCAGTAAAGAGGTAAATGAGTGGCTAGACATATAAAGAATGGTAGTCAGTGGAGAGGTATCTGAGTGGCTAGACATCCAAAGATGAGTAATCAGTGGAGAGGTATCTGAATGGCTAGACATCCAAAGAATGGTAGTCAGTGGAGATGTATCTGAATGGCTAGATATCCAAAGATGAGTAGTCAGTGGAGAGGTATGTGAATGGCTAGACATCCAAAGAATGGTAGTTAGTGGAGAGGTATCAGAGTAGCTAGACATACAAAAATGGGTATTCAGTTTAGCGGTATCTGTGTGGCTAGACATCCAAAGAATGGAATGTAGTGGAGAGGTATCTGAGTGGCAAGACATCGAAAGAGTGGTAGTCAGTGGAGAGGTATCTGAGTGCCTAGATATCCAAAGATGAGTAGTCAGTGGAGAGGTATCTGAGTGGCTAGACATCCAAAGAATTGTAGTCAGTGGAGAGGTATCTGAGTAACTACACATCCAAAGAATGGTAGTCAGTGAAGAGGTATCTGAGTGGCTAGACATCTAAAGAATGGTAGTCAGTGGAGAGGTATCTGAGTGGCAAGACATCCAAACAATGGTAGTCAGTGCAGAAGTATCTGAGTGGCTAAACACCCAAAGATGAGTAGTCAGTTGAGAGGTATCTCAGTAGCTAGACATCCAAAGAATGGTGGTCAGTGGAGAGGTATCTGAGTGGCTAGCCATCCAAAGAATGGTAGTCAGTGGAGAGGTATCTGAATAGCTAGATATTCAAAGATGAGTAGTCAGTGGAGAGGTATCTGAATGGCTAGACATCCAAAGAATGGTAGTCATTGGAGAGGTATCTGAATGGCTAGATATCCAAAGATGAGTAGTCAGTGGAGAGGTATATGAATGGCTAGGCATCCAAAGAATGGCAGTCAGTAGAGAGGTATCTGAGTGGCTAGCCATCCAAAGAATGGCAGTCAGTGGAGAGGTAACTGAATGGCTAGATATCCAAAGATGAGTAGTCAGTGGAGAGGTATATGAATGGCTAGACATCCAAAGAATGGTAGCCAGTGGACAGGTATCTGAGTGGTTAGACATCCAAAGAATGGTAATCAGTAGAGAAGTATCTGAGTGGCTAGACATCCAAAGAATGGTAGTCAGTGGAGAGGTATCTGAGTGGCAAGATATTCAAAGGATGGTAGTCAGTGGAGAGGTATCTGAGTGGCTAGACATACAGAGAATGGTAGACACTTGAGAGGTATATGAGCAACTAGACATCAAAAAAATTTTAGTCACTGGAGAGGTATCTGAGTGGCTAGACATACAAAGATGTCTAGTCAGTGGAGAGGTATCTAAGTGGCTAGACATAACAAGAATGGTAGTCATTGGAGAGGTATCAGAGTGGCTAGACATCCAAAGAATGGTAGTCAGTGGAGAGGCATGTGAGTAGCTAAACATACCAAAATGTGTAGTCAGTGGAGAGGTATTTGAGTGGCTCGATATCCAAAGAATGGTTGTCAGTGGAAAGGTATCTGAGTGGCAAGACATCCAAAGAGTGGTAGTCAGTGGAGAGGTATCTGAGTGCCTAGATATTCAAAGATGAGTAGTCAGTGGAGAGATATCTGAGTGGCTAGACATCCAAAGAATTGTAGTCAGTGGAGAGGTATCTGAGTGGCTACACATCCAAAGAATAGTAGTCCGTGAAGAGGTATCTGAGTGGCTAGACATCCAAAGAATGGTAGTCAGTGGAGAGGTATCTGACTGGCTAGACATCCAAACAATGGTATCAGTGGAGAAGTATCTGAGTGGCTAAACACCCAAAGATGAGTAGCCAGTTGTGAGGTATCTCAGTAGCTAGACATCCAAAGAATGGTGGTTAGTGGACAGGTATCTGTGTGGTTAGATATCCAAAGATGAGTAATCAGTGGAGAGGTATCTGAATGGCTAGACATCCAAAGAATGGTAGTCAGTGGAGAGGTATCTGAATGGCTAGATATCCAAAGATGAGCAGTCAGTGGAGAGGTATATGAATGGCTAGACATCTAAAGAATGGTAGTTAGTAGAGAAGTATCTGAGTGGCTAGCCATCCAAAGAATGGTAGTCAGTGGAGAGGTATCTGAGTGGCTAGATATCCAAAGATGAGTAGTCATTGGAGAGGTAACTGAATGGCTAGATATCCAAAGAATGGTAGTCAGTGGAGAGGTATTTGAGTTGCTAGACATCCAAATAATGGTAGCCAGTGTACAGGTATCTGAGTTGTTAGACATCCAAAGAATGGTAATCAGTAGAGAAATATCTGAGTGGCTAGACATCCAAAGAATGGTAGTCAGTGGAGAGGTATCTGAATGGCAAGATATTCAAAGGATGGCAGTCAGTGGAGAGGTATCTGAGTGGCTAGACATACAGAGAATGGTAGTCACTTGAGATGTATGAGCAAATAAACATCAAAAAAATTTTAGTCACTGGAGTGGTATCTGAATGGCTAGGCATACAAAGATGTCACGTCAGTGGAGAGGTATCTGAGTGGCTAGACATAAAAAGATGGGTAGTCATTGGAGAGGTATATGAGTGGCTAAACATAGTAACTAAGTAAGTAAGTAAGTTTATTCAGGTATACTCAAATACAGTTACATAGATTTTCATACACAGCAGCATATGTGTAGAGAACCTAGGAAAATCCAAAAAAGTCAGACAGAGTGACTTATTTCCATTGGGGTGGGTAGTCAGTGGAGAGATATCTGAGTGGCTAGACATCCAACGAATTGAATCATTGGGGAGGTGTCTGAGTGGCTAGACATCGAAAGATGGGTAGTCAGTGGAGAGGTATAAGAATGGCTAGACGTCCAAAGAATGGTAGTCAGTGGAGAGGTATATGAGTGGCTAGACAACCAAGGAATGGTAGTCAGTGGAGAGGTATCTGAGTGGCTAAACATCCAAAGATGAGTAGTCAAAGGAGAGGTATCTGAGTGGCTAAACATCCGAGGGATGGTAGTCTGTGGAGAGGTATCTGAGTGGCTAGATATCCAAAGGTGAGCAGTCAGTGGAGAGGTATATGGGTGGCTAGACATACAAAGATGTGTAGTCAGTTTAGAGGTATCTGAGTTGCTAGACATTCAAAGAATGCTAGTCAGTGGAGAGGTGTCTGAGTGGCTAGACATGCGAAAATAGGTCTTCAGTTTAGAGGTATCTGAGTGGCTAGACATCCAAAGAAAGGCAGTCAGTGGATAGGTACCTGGGTAGCTAGACTTGCCAAGATGTGTAGTCAGCGGAGAGGTATCTGAGTGGCTAGACATCAAAGGAATGGTAGTCAGTAAAGAGGTAAATGAGTGGCTAGGTGGTAGTCAGTTGAGAGGTGTCTGAGTGGCTAGAAATCCAAAGATGAGTAATCAGTGGAGAGGTATCTGAATGGCTAGACATCCAAAGAATAGTAGTCAGTGGAGAGGTATCTGAATGGCTAGATATTCAACATATGCTTATTCTCAACATAAGCTTATAGCCAATATAAGCTTATTCTTAACATAAGCTTATTCTCAACATAAGCTTATACTAAACATAAGCTTGCACTCAAAGTAAGATTATACTCAACATAAGCTTGATCCCAACATAAGCATATACTCTACATAAGCTTATTCTCCACATAAGAATGCTTTTACTCAACATAAGCTTATTATCAACATAAGCTGTGTGCTTATACTCAACATAAGCTTATACTCAACATATGCTTATACTTCACATAAGCTTATACTCAACATAAGTCTAATACAAAGCATAAGCTTATACTCAACATAAGCTTAAACTCAACACAAGCTTATGCTAGCATAAACTTATACTCAACATATGCTTATACTAAACATAAGCTTATACCCAACATAAGCTTATACTAAACACAAGTCTACACTAAACATAAGCTTATAGCATAAGCTTATACTCAACATAAGATATACTTAACATGAGTGGCTAGACATCCAAAGATGGGTAGTCAGTGGAAAGTGGCTAGACATCCAAAGAATGGTAGTAATTGGAGAGCTATCTGAGTGGCTAGACATACCAAGATGTGTAGACATAGGAGAGGTATCTGAGTGGCTAGACATCCAAAGAATGAGAATCAGTGGAGAGGTGTCTGAGTGCCTAGACATCCAAAGATGGGTAGTCAGTGGAGAGGTATCTGAGTGGAGAGGTTAATCAGTGGATAGGTGAGTTGCTAGACATCCAAAGATGAGTAGTCAGGGGAGAGGTATCTGAGTGGCTAGACATTAAAAGAATGCTAGTCAGTGGGGAATCTGAGTGGCTAGACATACGAAGATAGATAGTCAGTTTAGAGGTATCTGAGTGGCTAGACATCCAAAGAATGGTAGTCAGTGGAGAGGTGTCTGAGTGGCTAGATATCCAAAGAATGGTAGTCAGTGGAGAGGTATCTGACTGGCTAGACATACAGAGAATGGTAGTCACTGGAGAGGTATATGAGTGAGGTATCTGAGTAGCTAGACATACAAAGATGTCTAGTCAGAGGACAGGTATCTGAGCGGCTAGACATACAAAGATGGGTAGTAATTGGAGAGGTATTTGAGTGGGTAAACATGCAAAGGTGGGTAGTCAGCGGAGAGATTTCTGAGTGGCTAATACCCAAAGAATGGGAATCAGAGGAGAGTATTAGTGGCTAGACATACAAAGAAGGGTAGTAAGTGGAGGGGTATCTGAGTGGCTAGACATCCAAAGAATGGTAGACAGTGGAGAGGTGTCTAAGTGGTTAGAGAGGTATCTGAATGGCTAGACATCCAAAGAATAGTAGTCAGTGGAGAGGTATCTGAATGGCTAGATATTCAACATATGCTTATTCTCAACATAAGCTTATAGCCAATATAAGCTTATTCTTAACATAAGCTTATTCTCAACATAAGCTTATACTAAACATAAGCTTGCACTCAAAGTAAGATTATACTCAACATAAGCTTGATCCCAACATAAGCATATACTCTACATAAGCTTATTCTCCACATAAGCTTATACTCAACATATGCTTTTACTCAACATAAGCTTATTATCAACATAAGCTGATACTCAACATGTGCTTATACTCAACATAAGCTTATACTCAACATATGCTTATACTTCACATAAGCTTATACTCAACATAAGCTTATACTCAACATAAGCTAATACAAAGCATAAGCTTATACTCAACATAAGCTTAAACTCAACACAAGCTTATGCTAAGCATAAACTTATACTCAACATATGCTTATACTAAACATAAGCTTATACCCAACATAAGCTTATACTAAACACAAGTCTACACTAAACATAAGCTTATACCCAGCATAAGCTTATACTCAACATAAGATATACTTAACATAAGCTTATACTTAATATAAGCCTATACTCAACATAAGCTTACACTTAACACAAGCTTCTACTTTGAGTGGCTAAACATCCAAAGATGGGTAGTCAGTGGAGAGGTGTCTGAGTGGCTAGACATCCAAAGAATGGTAGTAATTGGAGAGCTATCTGAGTGGCTAGACATACCAAGATGTGTAGACATAGGAGAGGTATCTGAGTGGCTAGACATCCAAAGAATGAGAATCAGTGGAGAGGTGTCTGAGTGCCTAGACATCCAAAGATGGGTAGTCAGTGGAGAGGTATCTGAGTGGCTAGACAACCAAGGAATGTTAATCAGTGGATAGGTATCTGAGTTGCTAGACATCCAAAGATGAGTAGTCAGGGGAGAGGTATCTGAGTGGCTAGACATTAAAAGAATGCTAGTCAGTGGGGAGGTATCTGAGTGGCTAGACATACGAAGATAGATAGTCAGTTTAGAGGTATCTGAGTGGCTAGACATCCAAAGAATGGTAGTCAGTGGAGAGGTGTCTGAGTGGCTAGATATCCAAAGAATGGTAGTCAGTGGAGAGGTATCTGACTGGCTAGACATACAGAGAATGGTAGTCACTGGAGAGGTATATGAGTGGCAAGACATCAAAAGAATGTTAGTCACTGGAGAGGTATCTGAGTAGCTAGACATACAAAGATGTCTAGTCAGAGGACAGGTATCTGAGCGGCTAGACATACAAAGATGGGTAGTAATTGGAGAGGTATTTGAGTGGGTAAACATGCAAAGGTGGGTAGTCAGCGGAGAGATTTCTGAGTGGCTAGATACCCAAAGAATGGGAATCAGAGGAGAGGTGTATTAGTGGCTAGACATACAAAGAAGGGTAGTAAGTGGAGGGGTATCTGAGTGGCTAGACATCCAAAGAATGGTAGACAGTGGAGAGGTGTCTAAGTGGTTAGACATCCAAAGATGGGTAGTCAGTGGAGAGGTATCAGAGTGGCTAGACATCCAAAGAATGGTAGTCAGTGGAGAGGTACCAGAGAGCTTAGACATACACAAAATTGTAGTCAGTGGAGAGGTATCTGAGTGGCTCGATATCCAAAGAATGGTAGTCAGTGGAGAGGTATCTGAGTGGCTATACATCCAAAGAATGGTAGTCAGTGGAGAGGTATCTGAGGGGCAAGACATCCAAAGAGTGGTAGTCAGTGGAGAGGTATCTGAGTGCCTAGATATCGAAAGATGAGTATACAGTGGAGAGGTGTCTGAGTGGCTAGACATCCAAAGAATAGTAGTCAGGGGAGAGGTATCTGAGTGGCTAGACATCCAAAGAATGGTAGCCAGTGGAGAAGTATCTGAGTGGCTAAACACCCAAAGATGAGTAGTCAGTTGTGAGGTATCTCAGAAGCTCCACATCCAAAGAATGGTAGGTAGTGGAGAGGTATCTGAGTGGCTAGTTATCAAAAGATGAGTAATCAGTGGAGAGGTATCTGAATGGCTACACATCCAAAGAATGGTAGTCAGTGGAGAGGTATCTGAATGGCTAGATATCCAAAGATGAGTAGTCAGTGGAGAGGTATCTGAATGGCTAGATATCCAAAGAAAGGTAGTCAGTAGAGAGGTATCTGAGTGGCTAGACATACAAAGATGTCAGGTCAGTGGAGAGGTATCTGAGTGGCTAGACATAAAAACAATGGTAGTCAGTGGAGAGGTATCAGAGTGGCAAGATATCCAAAGAGTGGTAGTCAGTGGAGAGGTATCTGAGTGCCTAGATATCCAAAGATGAGTAGTCAGTGTAGAGGTATCTGAGTGGCTAGACATCCAAAGAATTGTAGTCAGTGGAGAGGTATCTGAGTGGCTAGACATCCGAAGAATCGTAGACAGTAGAGAGGTATCTGAGTGGCTAGACACACAAAGATGTCAGGTTAGTGGAGAGGTATCTGAGTGGCTAGACATAAAAAGAATGGTAGTCAGTGGAGAGGTATCAGAGTGGCAAGACATTCAAAGAGTGGTAGTCAGTGGAGAGGTATCTGAGTGCCTAGATATCCAAAGATGAGTAGTCAGTGGAGAGGTATCTGAGTGGCTAGACATCCAAACAATGGTAGTCAGTAGAGAAGTATCTGAGTGGCTAAACACCAAAAGATGAGAAGTCAGTTGAGAGGTATCTCAGTAGCTAGACATTCAAAGAATGGTGGTCAGTGGAGAGGTATCTGAGTGGCTAGATATGCAAAGATGAGTAATCATTGGAGAGGTATCTAAATGGCTAGACATCCAAAGAATGGTAGTCAGTGGAGAGGTATCTGAATGGATAGATATCCAAAGATGAGTAGTCAGTGGAGAGGTATCTGAATGGCTAGACATCCAAAGAATGGTAGCCAGTGGACAGGTATCTGAGTAGTTAGACATCCAAAGAATGGTAATCAGAAGAGAAGTATCTGAGTGGCTAGACATCCAAAGAATAGTAGTCAGTGGAGAGGTATCTGAGTGGCAAGATATTCAAAGGATCGTAGTCAGTGGAGAGGTATCTGAGTGGCTAGACATACAGAGAATGGTAGTCACTTGAGAGGCATATGAGCAACTAGACATCAAGAAAATTTTAGTCACTGGAGAGGCATCTGAGTGGCTAGACATAAAAAGAATGGTAGTCATTGGAGAGGTATCAGAGTGGCTAGACCTCCAAAGAATGGTAGTCAGTGGAGAGGCACCTGAGTGGGTAAACATACCAAAGTATGTAGTCAGTGGAGAGGTATTTGTGGGGCTAGACATCCAAAGAATGGTAGTCAGTGGAGAGGTGTCTGAGTGGCAAGACATCCAAAGAGTGGTAGTCAGTGGAGAGGTATCTGAGTGCCTAGATATCCAAAGATGAGTAGTCAGTGGAGAGGTATCTGAGTGGCTACATATCCAAAGAATGGTAGTCAGTGAAGAGGTATCTGAGTGGCTAGACATCCAAAGAATTGTAGTCAGTGAAGAGGTATCTGAGTGGCTAGACATCCAAACAATGGTAGTCAGTGGAGAAGCATATGAGTGGCTAAACACCCAAAGATGAGTAGTCAGTTGTGAGGAATCTCAGCAGCTAGACATCCAAAGAATGGTGGTCAGTGAAGAGGTATCTGAGAGGCTAGATATCCAAAGATGAGTAATCAGTGGAGAGATATCTGAATAGCTAGACATCCAAAGAATGGTAGTCAGTGGAGACGAATCTGAATGGCTAGATATCCAAAGACGAGTAGTCAGTGGAGAGGTATATGAATGGCTAGACATCCAAAGTATGGTACTCAGTAGAGAGGTATCTGAGTGGCTAGCCATCCAAAGAATGATAATCAGTGGAGAGGTATCTGAGTGGCTAGATGTCCAAAGATGAGTAGGCAGTGGAGAGGTATCTGAACGGCTAGACATCCAAAGAATGATAGCCAGTGGACAGGTATCTGAGTGGTTAGACATCCAAAGAATGGAAATCGGTAGAGAAGTATCTGAGTGGCTAGACATCCAAAGAATGGTAGTCAGTGGAGAGGTATCTGAGTGGCAAGATATTCAAAGGATGGCAGTCAGTGGAGAGGTATCTGAGTGGCTAGACACACAGAGAATGCTAGTCACTTGAGATGTCTGAGCAAATAGACATGAAAAATTTTTAATCACTGGAGGGGTATGTGAGTGGCTAGACATCCAATGAATGGGAATCATTGGGGAGGTGTCTGAGTGGCTAGACATCCAAAGATGGGTAGTCAGTGGAGAGGTATAAGAGTGGCTAGACATACAAAGAATGGTAGTCAGTTGAGAGGTATATGAGTGGCTAGACAACCAAGGAATGGTAGTCAGTGGAGAGGTATCTGAGTGGCTAGACATCCAAAGATGAGTAGTCAGAGGAGAGGTATCTGACTGGCTAGACATCCAAAGAAGGGTAGAAAGTGGAGAGGTATCTGAGTGGCTAGATATATAAGACATGGTAGTCTGTGGAGAGGTATCTGAGTGGCTAGATATCCAAAGATGAGCAGTCAGTAGAGAGGTATCTGGGTGGCTAGACATACAAAGATGTGTAGTCAGTTAAGAGGTATCTGAGTTGCTAGACATTCAAAGAATGCTAGTCAGTTGAGAGGTATCTGAGTGGCTAGACATGCTAAAATAGGTAGTCAGTTTAGAGGTATCTGAGTGGCTAGACATCCAAAGAATGGTAGTCAGTTGAGAGGTACCTTAGTAGCTAGACATGCCAAGATGTGTAGTCAGTAGAGAGGTATCTGAGTGGCTAGACATCAAAGGAATGGTAGTAAGAGTAGAGGTATCTGAGAGGCAAGACATCCAAAGAGTGGTAGTCAGTGGAGAGGTATCTGAGTGCCTAGATATCCAAAGATGAGTAGTCAGTGGAGAGGTATCTGAATAGTTAGACATCCAATGAATTGTAGTCAGTGGAGAGGTATCTGAGTGGCTACACATCCAAACAATGGTAGTCAGTGAAGAGGTATCTGAGTGGCTAGATATCCAAAGAATGGTAGTCAGTGGAGAGGTATCTGAGTGGCAAGACATCCAAACAATGGTAGTCAGTGCAGAAGTATCTGAGTGGCTAAACACCCAAAGACGAGTAGTCAGTTGAGAGGTATCTCAGTAGCTAGACATCCAAAGAATGGTGGTCAGTGGAGAGGTGTCTGAGTAACTAGACATCCAAAGATGGGTAGTCAGTGGAGAGGTGTAAGAGTGGCTAGACATCCAAAGAATGGTAGTCAGTTGAGAGGTATCTGAGTGGCTAGACATCCAAAGATGAATAGTCAGAGGAGAGGTATCTGAGTGCCTAAACATCCAAAGAAGGGTAGTAAGTGGAGATGTATCTGAATGGCTAGATATCCAAAGATGAGTAGTCAGTGGAGAGGTATGTGAATGGCTAGACATGCAAAGAATGGTAGTTAGTGGAGAGTTATCAGAGAAGCTAGACATACAAAAATCGGTATTCAGTTTAGCGGTATCTGTGTGGCTAGACATCCAAAGAATTGAAGTCAGTGGAGAGGTATCTGAGAGGCAAGACATCCAAAGAGTGGTAGTCAGTGGAGAGGTATCTGAGTGCCTAGATATCCAAAGATGAGTAGTCAGTGGAGAGGTATCTGAATAGTTAGACATCCAAAGAATTGTAGTCAGTGGAGAGGTATCTGAGTGGCTACACATCCAAACAATGGTAGTCAGTGAAGAGGTATCTGAGTGGCTAGATATCCAAAGAATGGTAGTCAGTGGAGAGGTATCTGAGTGGCAAGACATCCAAACAATGGTAGTCAGTGCAGAAGTATCTGAGTGGCTAAACACCCAAAGATGAGTAGTCAGTTGAGAGGTATCTCAGTAGCTAGACATCCAAAGAATGGTGGTCAGTGGAGAGGTGTCTGAGTGGCTAGACATCCAAAGATGGGTAGTCAGTGGAGAGGTATAAGAGTGGCTAGACATCCAAAGAATGGTAGTCAGTTGAGAGGTATCTGAGTGGCTAGACATACAAAGATGAATAGTCAGAGGAGAGGTATCTGAGTGGCTAAACATCCAAAGAAGGGTAGTAAGTGGAGCGGTATCTGAGTGGCTAGATATATAAGGGATGGTAGTCTGTGGAGAGGTATCTGAGTGGCTAGATATCCAAAGATGAGCAGTCAGTAGAGAGGTATCTGGGTGGCTAGACATACAAAGATGTGTAGTCAGTTTAGAGGTATCTGAGTTGCTAGACATTCAAAGAATACTAGTCAGTGGAGAGGTATCTGAGTGGCTAGACATGCTAAAATGGGTAGTCAGTTTAGAGGTATCTGAGTGGCTAGACATCAAAAGAATGGTAGTCAGTTGAGAGGTACCTGGGTAGCTAGACATGCCAAGATGTGTAGTCAGTGGAGAGGTATCTGAGTGGCTAGACATCAAAGGAATGGTAGTCAGAGTAGAGGTATCTGAGTGGCTAGACACCCAATGAATGGTAGTCAGTAAAGAGGTAAATGAGTGGCTAGACATATAAAGAATGGTAGTCAGTGGAGAGGTATCTGAGTGGCTAGACATCCAAAGATGAGTAATCAGTGGAGAGGTATCTGAATGGCTAGACATCCAAAGAATGGTAGTCAGTGGAGATGTATCTGAATGGCTAGATATCCAAAGATGAGTAGTCAGTGGAGAGGTATGTGAATGGCTAGACATCCAAAGAATGGTAGTTAGTGGAGAGGTATCAGAGTAGCTAGACATACAAAAATGGGTATTCAGTTTAGCGGTATCTGTGTGGCTAGACATCCAAAGAATGGAATGTAGTGGAGAGGTATCTGAGTGGCAAGACATCGAAAGAGTGGTAGTCAGTGGAGAGGTATCTGAGTGCCTAGATATCCAAAGATGAGTAGTCAGTGGAGAGGTATCTGAGTGGCTAGACATCCAAAGAATTGTAGTCAGTGGAGAGGTATCTGAGTAACTACACATCCAAAGAATGGTAGTCAGTGAAGAGGTATCTGAGTGGCTAGACATCTAAAGAATGGTAGTCAGTGGAGAGGTATCTGAGTGGCAAGACATCCAAACAATGGTAGTCAGTGCAGAAGTATCTGAGTGGCTAAACACCCAAAGATGAGTAGTCAGTTGAGAGGTATCTCAGTAGCTAGACATCCAAAGAATGGTGGTCAGTGGAGAGGTATCTGAGTGGCTAGCCATCCAAAGAATGGTAGTCAGTGGAGAGGTATCTGAATAGCTAGATATTCAAAGATGAGTAGTCAGTGGAGAGGTATCTGAATGGCTAGACATCCAAAGAATGGTAGTCAGTGGAGAGGTATCTGAATGGCTAGATATCCAAAGATGAGTAGTCAGTGGAGAGGTATATGAATGGCTAGGCATCCAAAGAATGGTAGGCAGTAGAGAGGTATCTGAGTGGCTAGCCATCCAAAGAATGGCAGTCAGTGGAGAGGTAACTGAATGGCTAGATATCCAAAGATGAGTAGTCAGTGGAGAGGTATATGAATGGCTAGACATCCAAAGAATGGTAGCCAGTGGACAGGTATCTGAGTGGTTAGACATCCAAAGAATGGTAATCAGTAGAGAAGTATCTGAGTGGCTAGACATCCAAAGAATGGTAGTCAGTGGAGAGGTATCTGAGTGGCAAGATATTCAAAGGATGGTAGTCAGTGGAGAGGTATCTGAGTGGCTAGACATACAGAGAATGGTAGACACTTGAGAGGTATATGAGCAACTAGACATCAAAAAAATTTTAGTCACTGGAGAGGTATCTGAGTGGCTAGACATACAAAGATGTCTAGTCAGTGGAGAGGTATCTAAGTGGCTAGACATAACAAGAATGGTAGTTATTGGAGAGGTATCAGAGTGGCTAGACATCCAAAGAATGGTAGTCAGTGGAGAGGCATGTGAGTAGCTAAACATACCAAAATGTGTAGTCAGTGGAGAGGTATTTGAGTGGCTCGATATCCAAAGAATGGTTGTCAGTGGAAAGGTATCTGAGTGGCAAGACATCCAAAGAGTGGTAGTCAGTGGAGAGGTATCTGAGTGCCTAGATATTCAAAGATGAGTAGTCAGTGGAGAGATATCTGAGTGGCTAGACATCCAAAGAATTGTAGTCAGTGGAGAGGTATCTGAGTGGCTACACATCCAAAGAATAGTAGTCCGTGAAGAGGTATCTGAGTGGCTAGACATCCAAAGAATGGTAGTCAGTGGAGAGGTATCTGACTGGCTAGACATCCAAACAATGGTATCAGTGGAGAAGTATTTGAGTGGCTAAACACCCAAAGATGAGTAGCCAGTTGTGAGGTATCTCAGTAGCTAGACATCCAAAGAATGGTGGTCAGTGGACAGGTATCTGTGTGGTTAGATATCCAAAGATGAGTAATCAGTGGAGAGGTATCTGAATGGCTAGACATCCAAAGAATGGTAGTCAGTGGAGAGGTATCTGAATGGCTAGATATCCAAAGATGAGCAGTCAGTGGAGAGGTATATGAATGGCTAGACATCTAAAGAATGGTAGTTAGTAGAGAAGTATCTGAGTGGCTAGCCATCCAAAGAATGGTAGTCAGTGGAGAGGTATCTGAGTGGCTAGATATCCAAAGATGAGTAGTCATTGGAGAGGTAACTGAATGGCTAGATATCCAAAGAATGGTAGTCAGTGGAGAGGTATTTGAGTTGCTAGACATCCAAATAATGGTAGCCAGTGTACAGGTATCTGAGTTGTTAGACATCCAAAGAATGGTAATCAGTAGAGAAATATCTGAGTGGCTAGACATCCAAAGAATGGTAGTCAGTGGAGAGGTATCTGAATGGCAAGATATTCAAAGGATGGCAGTCAGTGGAGAGGTATCTGAGTGGCTAGACATACAGAGAATGGTAGTCACTTGAGATGTATGAGCAAATAAACATCAAAAAAATTTTAGTCACTGGAGTGGTATCTGAATGGCTAGGCATACAAAGATGTCAGGTCAGTGGAGAGGTATCTGAGTGGCTAGACATAAAAAGATGGGTAGTCATTGGAGAGGTATATGAGTGGCTAAACATAGTAACTAAGTAAGTAAGTAAGTTTATTCAGGTATACTCAAATACAGTTACATAGATTTTCATACACAGCAGCATATGTGTAGAGAACCTAGGAAAATCCAAAAAAGTCAGACAGAGTGACTTATTTCCATTGGGGTGGGTAGTCAGTGGAGAGATATCTGAGTGGCTAGACATCCAACGAATTGAATCATTGGGGAGGTGTCTGAGTGGCTAGACATCGAAAGATGGGTAGTCAGTGGAGAGGTATAAGAATGGCTAGACGTCCAAAGAATGGTAGTCAGTGGAGAGGTATATGAGTGGCTAGACAACCAAGGAATGGTAGTCAGTGGAGAGGTATCTGAGTGGCTAAACATCCAAAGATGAGTAGTCAAAGGAGAGGTATCTGAGTGGCTAAACATCCGAGGGATGGTAGTCTGTGGAGAGGTATCTGAGTGGCTAGATATCCAAAGGTGAGCAGTCAGTGGAGAGGTATATGGGTGGCTAGACATACAAAGATGTGTAGTCAGTTTAGAGGTATCTGAGTTGCTAGACATTCAAAGAATGCTAGTCAGTGGAGAGGTGTCTGAGTGGCTAGACATGCGAAAATAGGTCTTCAGTTTAGAGGTATCTGAGTGGCTAGACATCCAAAGAAAGGCAGTCAGTGGATAGGTACCTGGGTAGCTAGACTTGCCAAGATGTGTAGTCAGCGGAGAGGTATCTGAGTGGCTAGACATCAAAGGAATGGTAGTCAGTAAAGAGGTAAATGAGTGGCTAGACATAAAAAGAATGGTAGTCAGTTGAGAGGTGTCTGAGTGGCTAGAAATCCAAAGATGAGTAATCAGTGGAGAGGTATCTGAATGGCTAGACATCCAAAGAATAGTAGTCAGTGGAGAGGTATCTGAATGGCTAGATATCCAAAGATGAGTAGTCAGTGGAGAGGTATATGAATGGCTAGACATCCAAAGAATGATAGTCAGTAGAGAGGTATCTGAGTGGCTAGCCATGCAAAGAATGGTAGTCAGTGGAGAGGTATCTGAGTGGCTAGATATCCAAAGATAAGTAGTCAGTGGAGAGGTATCTGAATGGCTAGACATCCAAAAAATGGTAGTCAGTGGAGAGGTATCTGAGTGGCTAGACATCCAAAGAATGGTAGCCAGTGGACAGGTATCTGAGTGGTTAGACATCCAAAGAATGGTAATCAGTAGAGAAGTATCTCAGTGGCTAGACATCCAAAGACTGGTAGTCAGCGGAGAGGTTTCTGAGTGGCAAGACATCCAAAGAGTGGTATTCAGTGGAAAGATATCTGAGTGCCTAGATATCCAAAGATGAGTAGTCAGTGGAGAGGAATCTGAGTGGCTAGACATCCAAAGAATGGTAGTCAGTGGAAAGGTATCTGAATGGCTAGGTATTCAAAGATGAGTAGTCAGTGGAGAGTTATCTGAATGGCTAGACATCTAAAGATTGGTAGTCAGTGGAGAGGTATCTGAGTGGCTAGGTATTCAAAGATGAGTAGTCAGTGGAGAGTTATCTGAATGGCTAGACATCTAAAGATTGGTAGTCAGTGGAGAGGTATCTGAGTGGCTAGGTATTCAAAGATGAGTAGTCAGTGGAGAGTTATCTGAATGGCTAGACATCTAAAGATTGGTAGTCAGTGGAGAGGTATCTGAGTGCCTAGACATCCAAAGAATGGTAGCCATTTCACAGGTATCTGAGTGGTTAGACATCCAAAGAATAGTAATCAGTAGAGAAGTATCTGAGTGGCTAGATATCCAAAGAATGGTAGTCAGTGGAGAGGTATCTGAGTGGCAAGATATTCAAAGGATTGTAGTCAGCAGAGAGGAATGTGAGTGGCTAGACATACAGAGAATGGTAGTCACTTGAGAGGTATATGAGCAGCTAGACTTCAAAAAAATTTTAGTCACTGGAGAGGTATCTGAGTGGCTCAACATAGAAAGTAAGTAAGTAAGTAAGTTTATTCAGGTATACTCAAATACAGTTACATAGATTATCATACACAGCAGCATATGTGTAGAGAACCTAGGAAAATCCAAAAAAGTCAGACAGAGTGACTAATTTCCATTGGGGTGGGTAGTCAGTGGAGAGATATCTGAGTGGCTAGACATCCAACGAATTGAATCATTGGGGAGGTGTCTGAGTGGCTAGACATCCAAAGATGGGTAGTCAGAGGAGAGGTATCTGAGTGGCTAGACATCCAAAGAAGGGTTGTAAGTGGAGAGATATCTGAGTGGCTAGACATGCAAAGAATGGGAATCATTGGGGAGGTGTCTGAGTGGCAAGACATCCAAAGATGGGTAGTCAGAGGAGAGGTATCTGAGTGGCTAGACATCCAAAGAAGGGTTGTAAGTGGAGAGGTATCTGAGTGGCTAGACATGTAAGGGATGGTAGTCTGTGCAGAGGTATCTGAGTGGCTAGATATCCAAAGGTGAGTAGTCAGTGTAGAGGTATCTGAGTTTCTAGACATCCAAAGATGGGTAGTCAGAGTAGAGGTATCTGAGTGGCTAGACATCCAAAGAAGGGTAGTAAGTGGAGAGGTATCTGAGTGGCTAGACATATAAGGGATGGTAGTCTGTGCAGAGGTATCTGAGTGACTAGATATCCAAAGGTGAGTAGTCAGTCGAGAGGTATCTGGGTGGCTACACATACAAAGATGTGTAGTCAGTTTAGAGGTATCTGAGTTGCTAGACATTCAAAGAATGCTAGTCAGTTGAGAGGTGTCTGAGTGGCTAGACATGCGAAGATAGGTAGTCAGTTTAGAAGTATCTGAGTGGCTAGACATCCAAAGAATGGTAGTCAGTGGAGAGGTACCTGGGTAGCTAGACATGCCAAGATGTATAGTCAGTGGAGAGGTATCTGAGTGGCTAGACATCAAAGGAATGTTAGTCAGAGTAGAGGTATCTGAGTGGCTAAACACCCAAGGAATGGTAGTCAGTAAAGAGGTAAATGAGTGTCTAGACATCCAAAGAATGGTAGTCAGTGGAGAGGTATCTGAGTGGGTAGACATCCAAAGAATTGTAGTAAGTAAAGACGTATATGACTGGCTAGACATCCAAAGGGTGTTAGTCAGTGGAGAGGTATCTGAGGGGCTAGACATCCAAAGAATGGTAGTTAGTGGAGAGGTATCAGAGTAGCTAGACATACAAAAATGGGTATTCAGTTTAGCGGTATCTGTGTGGCTAAACATCCAAAGAATGGAAGTCAGTGGAGAGGTATATGAATTGCTAGACATACAGAGAATGGTAGTCACTGTAGAGGAATATAAGAGGCTAGACATCAAAAGAATGTTAGACACTGGAGAGGCATCTGAGTGGCTAGACATACAAAGATGTCTAGTCAGTGGAGAGGTATCTGAGTGGCTAGACATACAAAGATGGTTAGTCATAGGAGTTGTATATGAGCGGCTAAACATACAAAGGTCGGTAGTCAGTGGAGATGTATCTGAGTGGCTAGACATCTAAAGAATGGGAATCAGTGGAGAGGTGTCTGAGTGGCTAGACATGCAAAGATGGGTAGTCATTGGAGAGGTATCTGAGTGTCTAGACATCCAATGAATGGTAGTCAGTGGAGAGGTGTCTGAGTGGCTAGACATCCAAAGATGGGTAGTCAGTGGAGAGGTATCAGAGTGGCTAGACATCCAAAGAATGGTAGTCAGTGGAGAGGTATCTGAGTGGTCAGACATCCACAGAATTGAAGTCAGTGGAGAGATATATGAGTGGCTAGACATATAAAGAATGGTAGTCAGTGGAGAGGTATCTGAGTGGCTAGACATCCATAGAATGGTAGTCATTGGAGAGGTATCTGAGTGGCTAGACATACCAAGATGTGTAGTCAGTGGAGAGGTATCTGATTGGTTAGACATCCAGAGAATGGTAGTCAGTGGAGAGGCATCTGAGTGGCTAGACATTCAAAGAATGGTAGTCAGTGGAGAGGAATCTGAGTGGCTAGACATACAGAGAATGGTAGTCACTTGAGAGGTATATGAGTAACTAGACATCAAAATATGTTAGTCACTTGAGAGGTATCTGAGTGGAAAGGCATGCAAAGATGTCTAGTCAGTGGAGAGGTATCTGAGTGGGTAGACACAAAAAGATGAGTAGTCATTGGAGAGGTATGTGAGTGGCTAAACATACAAAGATAGGTAGTCATTGGAGAGATATCTGAGTGGCTAGACATCCAAAGTATGGTAGTTAGTGGAGAGGTATCTGAGTGGCTAGACAAACAAGGAATGGTAGTCAGTGGAGAGGTATCTGAACGGCTAGACATCCAAAGTTGAGTAGTCAGTGGAGAGGTATCTTAGTGGCTAGACATCAAAAGAAGGGTAGTAAGTGGAGAGGTATCTGAGTGGCTAGACATCCATGGGATGGTAGTCAGTGGAGAGATATCTGAGAGGATAGATATGTAAAGGTGAGTAGTTAGTGGAGAGGTATCTGGGAGGATAGACATACAAAGATGTGTAGTCAGTTTAGAAGTATCTGAGTTGCTAGACATCCAAAGAATGCTAGTCAGTGAAGACGTATCTGAATGGCTAGACATACGAATATAGGTAGTCAGTTTAGTGGTATCTGAGTGGCTAAACATCCAAAGAATGGTAGTCAGTGGAGAGGTACCTGAGTAGCTAGACATGCAAAGATGTGTAGTCATTGGAGAGGTATCTGAGTGGCTAGACATCCAATGAATCGTAGTCAGTGCAGAGGTATCTGAGTGTCTAGACATCTAAAGAATGGTTGTCACTGGAGAGGTATCTGAGTGGCTAGACATCCAAAGAATGGCAGTCAGTAAAGAGGTATGTGAGTGGGTAGACATCCAAATAATGAAATTCAGCACAGAGGTGTCTGAGTGGCTAGACATCCAAATAACGGTAGTCAGAGGAGAGGTATCTGAGTGGCTAGACATCCAAAGAATTGTAGCCAGCGGAGAGGTATCTGAGTGGCTAGACATCCAAAGAATGGCAGTCAGTAAAGAGGTATGTGAGTGGGTAGACATCCAAAGAATGGTAGTCAACGGAGAGGTATCTGAGTGGCTAGACATCCAAAGAATGGCAGTCAGTAAAGAGGTATGTGAGTGGGTAGACATCCAAATAATGGAATTCAGCAGAGAGGTGTCTGAGTGGCTAGACGTTCAAAAATGTCTATTCACTGGAGAGGTATCTGAGTGGCTAGACATACAAAGATGGACACATGTGCAACTCTTGGGTATCTTTATAAAGATACCCAAGAGTTGCACAAGTGTCTAATTTAACAACATGTCGGTTCTTTGAACCATTCATCTACAATACATACAAAGATGGGTTGTCATTGTAGAGGTATAAGAAAGGCTAAACATACAAAGGTGCGCAGTCAGTGGAGAGATATCTGAGTGGCTTGACATCCCAAGAATGGGAATCAGTGGAGAGGTGTCTGAGTAGCTTGACTTACAAAGATGGGTAGTCAGAGGAGAGGTGCCTGAGTTACTAGATATCCAAAGAATGGTAGTCAGTGGAGAGGTGTCTGAGTGGCTAGATATCCAAAGATGGGTAGTCAGTGGAGAGGTATCAGAGCGGCGAGACATCCTAGAATTGGTAGTCAGTTGAGAGGTATCTGAGTGGTTAGACATCTACAGAATTGTAGTCAGTGGAGAGGTATCTGAGTGGCTAGACATCCAAAGAATGGGAATCAGTGGAGAGGTGTCTGAGTTCCTAGACATACAAAGACGGGTAGTCAGTGGAGAGGTGTCTGAGTGGCTAGACATCCAAAGTTGGGTAGTCAGTAGAGAGGTATCAGAGTGGCTAGGCATCCAAGGAATGGTAGTCAGTGGAGAGGTATCTGTGTGGTTAGACATCCACGGAATTGTAGTCAGTGGAGAGGTATCTGAGTGGCTAGACATGCAAAGAATGGTAGCCAGTTGAGAGGTATCCGAGTGGGTAGACATACCAAGATGTGTAGTCATTGGAGAGGTATCTGAGTCGCTATATATTCAAGGAATTGTAGTCAGTTGAGAGGTATCTGAATGGCTAGACATCCAAAGAATGGCAGTTAGGGGAGAGGTATCTGAGTAGCTAGACATACAAAAATGGGTAGTCAGTGGAGAGGTGTCTGAGTGGCTAGACATCCGAAGAATGGTAGTCAGTGGAGAGGTGTCTTAGTGGCTAGACATCCAAAGAATGGTAGTAAGTGGAAAGGTGTCTGAGTTGCTAGACATCCAAAGATGGGTAGTCAGTGGAGAGGTATCTGAGTGGTTAGACATCCACAGAATTGTAGTCAGTGGAGAGGTATCTGAGTGGCTAGATATCCAAAGAATAGTAGTCAGTGGAGAGGTACCTGAGTGGCTAGACTTCCAAAGAATGGTAGTCAGTGGAAAGGTATCTGAGTGGCTAGACATACCAAGATGTGTAGACAGTGGAGAGGTGTCTGAGTGGCTAGACATCCAAAGAATTGTAGTCAGTGGAGAGGTATCTGAGTGGCTAGACATCCAAAGAATTGTAGTCAGTGGAGAGGTATCTGAGTGGCTAGACATCCAAAGAATGGTAGTCAGTGGAGAGGTATCTGAGTGGGTAGACATCCAAAGAATGGTTGTCAGTGGAGAGGTATATGAGTGACTGGACATACAGAGAATTGTAGTCGCTGGAGAGGTATATGAGCGGCTAGACATCAAAAGAATGATAGTCACTGGAGAGGTATCTGAGTGGCTAGACAAACAAAGATGGGTAGTCATTGGAGAGGTGTGTGATTGGCTAAACATACAAAGGTGGGTAGTCAGTTGAGCGATATCTGAGTGGCTAGACATCCAAAGAATGAGAATCAGTGGAGAGGTGTTCTGAGTGGCTAGACATACAAAGATGGGTAGTCAGTGGAGAGGTATCAGAGCGGCTAGACATCCAAAGAATGGTAGTCAGTGGAGAGGTATCTGAGTGGTTAGACATCCACAGAATTGTAGTCAGTGGAGAGGTATCTCAGTGGCTAGATATGCAAAGGATGGTAGTCAGTGGAGAGGTATGTGAGTGGCTAGACATACAAAGATGGGTAGTCAGTGGAGAGGTATCTGAGTGACTACACGTACAAAGATGGGTAGTCAGTGGAGAGGTATCTGAGTGGCTAGACATCCAAAGATGGGTAGTCAGTGGAGAGGTGTCTGAGTGGCTAGACATCCAAAGATGGGTAGTCAGTGGAGACGTATCAGAGTGGCTAGTCATCCATGCAATGGTAGTCAGTGGAGAGGTGTCTGAATTGTTAGGCATCCACAGAATTGTAGTCAGTGGAGAGGTATCTGAGTGGCTAGACATCCAAAGAATGGTAGTCATTGGAGAGGTATCTGAGTGGCTAGACACCCAAGGAATTGTAGTCACTGGAGAGGTATCTTAGTGGCTAGACATACCAAGATGTGTAGTCATTGGAGAGGTATCTGAGTGGCTAGACATCCAAAGAATGGTAATTAGTGGGAAGGTATCTGAGTAGCTAGACATGCAAAGAATGGTTGTCAGTTGAGAGGTATCTGAGTTGCTAGACATACAGTGAATGGTAGTCACTGGAGAGGTATATGAGTGGCTAGACATGAAAAAAATGTTAGTCACTGGAGAGGTATTTGAGTGGCTAGACATACAAAGATGTCTAGTCAGTGGAGAAGTATCTGAGTGGCTAGACATACAAAGATGGGTAGTCATTGGAGATGTATGTGAGTGGCTAAGCATACAACGGAGTGTAGTCATTGGAGAGGTATCTTAGTGGCTAGACATCCAAAGAATGGTAGTCAGTAGAGATGTGTCTGAGTGGCTAGACGCCCAAAGATGGGTAGTTAGTGGAGAAGTGTCAAAGTGGCTAGACATCCAAAGAATGGTAGTCAGTGGAGAGGTATCTGAGTGGCTAGACATACAAAGATGAGTAGTCATTGGAGAGGTATGTGAGTGACTTCACATACAAAGATGGGTAGTCAGTGGAGAGGTATGTGAATGGCTAGAGATACAAAGTGTAGCTACCCAGGTATCAGTCATGCTCCAATCTTCACGACACTACATAAATGATCTCCAGGTAGAGATGTAACATTATAAACATAGCAAAGTTTATTAAAGATGAATGTATTTAAGTGAAAATGGTAGAATTCAGGCAGACTGTGTATTCAGAATTTTCAGAGGACGTGGGAGATGAGTTTAAATTTTGGCAAGCGCCTAGCAGTTAATTTTGGTTGTGGCAATCTCAAAACGTATAAACATGTTTCTCAACAAACAAACCAAAATTGTAGGAGAAAAATTATCTTCTAATAATCCTAACCAAAGATCCTGGAAGATCCCAAGGATCAGTTCTTGGTTCATTCCTCTTCACACGTTGCACAGTATTTAAAGTACTGAATGAGTCCATTTCTTTTATAAAATGAATAAATAAACCATCAATTTTAAGTTTGACTGGACAAACCCTCATCATGTGCAGGACTGAATTAGCAATAGTGTTCTCTATTGCAAGATGTTGCCAGAAGATTCACCTCGTATATGCTTTGTATAAATTTGTCAGTAAAGATTGCCGGGTCACTCCAGACTGTTTTTATATGTCTGTGAGGTGATAAATTAGACACAAGTACAAACGTGGAAACGTTTCGCCATTGCATACCGAAACGTTTCCTCAGTAAAGACACTAAAGTGTTTCACATGTGTCTAATTCATCAACTTGTCTGTTCTCTGAATCATTTATGTACATGCCAGTAAGGTATAAGGTATGATAATGGAGGAGAAGAGCTTATAACAATCGTTACATCACTCAACAAGAAAACGTGACAGAGTTATCGTAACCAATAAGGTATGTGGTGTGATGGAGGAGGACAGGAGCGCAATGTTGCCAGCAACACTCACTACAGTTAGGTATCTTTATTTCGAAACGTTTCGCCTACACAGTAGGCTTCTTCAGTCGAGTACAGAAAAGTTGATAGAAGCAGAAGATACTTGAAGACGATGTAATCAGTCCATCACCCTTAAAGTTTTGAGGTGGTTTCGAAAATAAAGATACCTAACTGTTGCATATGTGTCTTACCTAACAATCTGTCGGTATTTTATACCATTTTAATGTTCAACACTCACTACTTCACTCAGTAACTCATGGAGGAGGGCAGGAGAGCAATGTTGCCAGCAACACTCACTACTTCACTCAGTAACTCATGGAGGAGGGCAGGAGAGCAATGTTGCCAGCAACACTCGCTACTTCACTCAGTAACTCATGGAGGAGGGCAGGAGAGCAATGTTGCCAGGAACACTGCAGAAGGCCTACTGGCCCATACAAGTCAGGTCTTCATCAAAACGACCCCTACCCAAAGCTACCCAAGAATACCCTCCCGTACCCATTGACACCAATCAAACCCAGCCTCTCCCACTCATATATTTGTCCAATCTCTTTTTAAACTCTCGTGTGAGGGTTTAATCCCCACATGATGAGACATCGTGGAGATGGTAGAGGTTGCCTTCCCCAACGGGGATCGTAGGGAGACTGGTTGAAAAGTGCAGGAGCGTCTGTGACTGTACAGGACGAAGTCTACAGAGCAAATGTGTGTATTTCTGTGAATCTAAATCTGAATCTGTGAATCTGTGAATCCCAAGGTCATAGCCTCTATCACCCTACTCGGAAGATTTTTCCACGCATCCACAACTCTGTTCGAAAACCAATACTTGCCTATGTCCTTTCTAAATCTAAATTTATCCAACTTAAATCCATTATTTCTGGTTCTTACCTGGTTCGACACCCTCAGTACTTTATTAATATCTCCTTTGTTTATGCCCGTCATCCACTTATACACTTCAATGATATCTCCCCTCATTCTACGTCTCTCCAGAGAGTGGAGATTTAAGGCTTTAAGTCTATCTTCATACGGGAGGTTCCTTACACAGTAAATCATTTTAATCATTCTTCTTTGTATGTTCTCCAATGAATCTATATCCATCCTGCAGTAAGGAGACCAAAACTGAGCGGCATAATCTAAATGAGGCCTCACTAGTGATGTATACAGCTGTAAAATAACTTTTGGACTTTTGTTACTTATACTTCTTGAGATAAATCCAAGTAATCTGTTGGCCTTGTTGCGCACACTAAGGTACTGCTGTCTTGGCTTTAGATTTCTGCTTACCATGACTCCCAAGTCTTTTTCACATTCTGTATGATCAAGTTCTACTTCACCTAGATTATAGCTTCGAGGGTTATTTTCATTACCAAGGTCTAGTACCTTACACTTATCCACATCGAATTTCATCAGCCATTTTTCAGACCAAGACATTAATTTATCCAAATCCTCCTGGAGTTCATTGGTATCCTTCTCAGAATGAATCATACAGCCTATTTTTTGTATCATCAGCAAATTTGCTCATGTCATTTGAAGTGCCTTCATCAGCGTCATTAATGTAATTTTTTTTTATATTTTATTTAAAACATGACATTACAAAAATATAATATATAAAACTCATGTAGGGCTATAACATTAACACAATCCTACTACAGCTAACATTACACACCACACAACTCCGAGTGAGTACAACCCCCCTTCCCTCTCTGTTCCCTCATCCCATCACTTAAAGGAAATCTGTTGGAGCTACCCAACAGAATTACATAATATGAACAACACTTATCTGGTATGTGGTACGTAAGCTCTACCCTCAGATACATCCATTTTCTTCCCACATTGTTGATGCAATCGACCACTACAGTCCATGCAATTCATTGCACAGAACATATTACACACTGACATATTAACCCCCCCCCCCGTGGTTATCCAACCACCCCACTATTCACAACCTAACAACCTACTACAAACAATGGATGTTACCTAATCTAATTTCACATATCATTTACCTCCCAACTATGATGTCTTAACCTTAACATTGATAAGGTTGCAAAGAAACATTGACTTAAAAACAGGTAATTTACGTGATTACAAGAAGTACACTTCATGTATTGTGATGAATGGTTTTGAAAACCGACAAGTTGAAGAATTGAGACACTTATGCAACACATGGGAATGTTTTTTGAAGAAACGTTTCGCCACACAGTGGCTTCATCAGTCCAGTACAAAGTAGAAATGGGTAAGGAGAGTAGAAGTATGAGGTAATCAGTCCCTCAACCTGGATTCGATGTGTTCAGTCCATCACTCTTGTAGTAAGTGCAGCATAGGGCCAGAGAGGTGGCTTATATACTGCGGTGAGATGAGTTGAAGCAGGAGGAGGCGGGATCTTAGTGGGACCTGCCACTAATGTAAGTAGGTCATCGTCCAAAGGTTTGGGCAAGCGTTGAAGTCTTTGTACCAAGATTCCATGATGTTGCAGTGTCTGACAGATGTGATGAATGGTTTTGAAAACCGACAAGTTGAAGAATTGAGACACTTATGCAACACATGGGAATCTTTATTGAAGAAACGTTTCGCCACACAGTGGCTTCATCAGTCCAATACAAAGTAGAAATGGGTAAGGAGAGTAGAAGTATGAGGTAATCAGTCCCTCAACCTGGATTCGATGTGTTCAGTCCATCACTCTTGTAGTAAGTGCAGCATAGGAACGAACGAAAGTTCAGGTAAGATCCCAAATGGGATGAGCGGGGAAGGCGGGACAGACGAAGAATAGTGCTGGAGAGGAGTGTTCTTAGTAGTAGAAATAGAGCCAGGGCTTAACCCAGCAGCTAAGTCGATCGTGGGACAGACATTGAGAACACACATAGCAGGCTCTTCTGTTGGGACTCCGGTGGGTGAGTGGGGAAGTGTGGACAGACGATGAACAGTCGTGAGAGGAAGGTCTTGAGTTGTAGAATAAAGAGCCAGGGCTAAACCCAGCTGCGTGGCACTGCGAGGCAGTGTAGAGAGGGCATGTTGAGGACATAGAGGAGAGAGCAGACTGCAGACAGTGCTCGCTGACTGATATGCTTCAGGCTGAGGTGAAGAGCTGGTTTGGACGTCAGGTGTTGGGAAGGGTGTTGTGTGTTTGGCTACACTTCGCTGGTGATGGAGCCACTCTTGAGTCTTTTGAAGTCTCTCTTGGACATGTGGAATAGTTGCATTCTGAGGTTGGAGCAGTTCAGATTCGTCACGAGGTAAGATAGTGCGTTTTCAAAAGGAATTTGGTGAGGTTTGGTGCAGGTGTACTTAACAGCTCCTTCTTTCATTAAGTGGAGCATATCAGCTGCGCTCATTTCGGTTGGGAGGTTGGGGGTGGTGTAGAAGGTTAGAGACCCATTAAAGGCTTGGCTTAGGTAACGGTTGCGTGTGGTTTCTTCTTCGACTACTACTTCGTCGTTGTCCGAGGGTTGTTCATAATGTTCTGGTACTATTTCGTCTTCTGTGACTGTGTTGAGAGGAGGCAGGGAGTGTTGGTCGGTCGTGATTTGTTGGGCTGGTGGCGGGTGGTGAGAGGTGGCAGTAGACGGTGGTGTTGGTTCTGGAGTAGAGTCTTGGTCAGAGATACGAGTAGGACCAGGGGTTGAGGTGAAGTTAACAATGTCTGGAATTAGCTTGAGGAGGTCTTGTGATGGTGGCGAGTCTGGAAAGTTGAAGTTTGGCATGTTGTTTAGGCGAAACAGTTCATTGATTGTCGTGTTGAATGAGCCAGGGTTTGCAGCATTATTAAGGTGTGCATACATCATACAGTATAGCACCTTGGATGGAACAGCGTCAGGAAGAGCAAGGAGGGACTGGCTGGGTGGAGATGATTGTTGTGTAGCTTGAAGGAGTTCGGTGGTATCTGATTGAATTTTTGCAATGGCGGCGTATGTTGGCGATTTAGGGTTGTTCTTCTTGGTTTCTTCAATGATTTTCTTAGACAGAACTTCTTTACGTAGAGGGCATTTTGCTGCAAGGGTGTGGTGAGTACCCTTGCAGTTGAGGCAGGTAGGAGAGGTAGTGGTAGTAGAACATTCCTTGAAGTCATGGCCGTCTTTACCGCAGTTTGTGCAGTACTTTTTCCCTTTCAGAGGACAGTCAGGCGTTGAGTGGTGATAGGAGTAGCAGGTCCAGCATGGCGAGATGTGGGCGAAACGTTCGGGTTCTATGTGACTTGGATGGATATGATAGTAGGAGATAGCTAGGCCGTCAGACAGTGCTCTAGTAGCCATCTCGATGTTGGAGAAGGTTAGCTTGATCATTGTAGAGGCGTTGGGGATTTTGGTGATATGTTCAATCGACGCCCAGGTATTTTGTTCCTCGATAGAGGTCTTGAGATCCTCAGTCGATAAAGAAGTGACGAGTTTGTCCAGCCGTTTGACGAAAACGGAACGTTTCGCCAGCAAAAAAGGTGAAGGGGAGATGGTGAACTGTCGGTCTCTGAGGGTTTTCATAGAAGTGTCGGCGATCAGCTTTGTGGCTTCATAATCGTCGGTACAAACGACGATGAATGAGTCTTTCGTCGAGTTGATGGCTGTAAATTTAACCTGTAGGCAAGTCTTTACAGCGGCAGCAAGGGCAAGTTTAGTAGAGTCATTTATTACTCCACTGTTGGGTTTGATCCTTACACGGTTTGCAAGCATCATGAAGGAGTAAGTCAGGCGCTGGTACGATGACTATAGGTTCCCCTCCCCGACGGGGATCGAAGGAACACTTCTTGAGGTGAGGAGCGACTGTGTCTTACGATGATGTGTTTGGAGTGGAGTGAGTTGAAGTGCAAGCAAAGCAAACAAGTTTAGGTAAGATCCCAATGGGATGAGCGGGGAAGACGGGACAGATGAAGAATAGCTCTGGAGAGGAGTGTTCTTAGTAAGAGAAATAGAGCCAGGGCTTAACCCAGCAGCTAAGGCGATCGTGGGGCAGACTTGAGAACAGGAATAGCAGGGACTGTTGCATTGAACTTGTTGTAGTTGAAGTCTTGAATCTTGAGTAGCTGGCAGCAGGCTAGGTCACATCAGAGGGTAGAACACATATGGGAGTTATAGGAGTAACTGAGGAGGCAGGTTAGCAATGGAGCCATTTTCAAACTTTTTGAAGCTGCTTCTAGATAGGTGGTATAATTTAGCCTTGTTGCTGAAGGTGAAACGTAGAGGCTTGATGAACTCAAGAACTTGGGTGAGTGTGAAGTGAAGCGGTGATTCACATGCATACTTGACTGTTCCAGCACCGAGGCTTTTGTAGAGTTCAGTACAGGTCATGGTGTCAGTATTTGAAGGAGAAGTGTAAAAGGTAAGGTTTTCCCATGAGGGTTTACTGGAGTCGTCGTTATCTTCCTCTTCTGGAGTGGATTCACTGGGAGAATCTACAATGGTGGTAGCAGGTGACTGAGGTTCGACAGGAGCAGCTGTGAGGTGTAATGGTTGTGTAACAGCAGGCTGGGAGAGGTGGGAGGCGGTGGTTGAGGCAACTTGATCAACGTTGTCAGCGGTGGAAGTGGTTATAGAAGTTACAGGAGCAGTTGCTTGGGCAGGAGACAGGTCTGCAGGTGCAGTAAAGTTCAGGACGTTGGGAAGGATCTTGAGGATGTCTTCTGAAGGTGTGGATTCCGGAAAATTGAAGGCAGGCATGTTGTTCAGACGGAATAGTTCGTTAATAGTGGTGTTGAAAGTGCCGGGGCTTGCTGCGTTTGCAAGGTGTGCATACACCATGCAGTACAGCACCTTGGAAGGAGCACCGTCGGGGAGTGGAGAGAGGGAGTTGCTGGGCGATGGTGCCTGTAGATTAGCGTGTAGAGTCTTGATGGCGTCGGTTTGTGGTTTGGTTATTGCAGCATATGTCGGTGAATTGGAGGTCTTCTTCAGAACTTTAGTTTTCTTCAATATGATTTCTTTCCTGAGTGGGCACTTAGCTGCAAGGGTATGATGATTACCCTTGCAGTTAAGACATGTTGGTGTTGTAGTAATGGTGCAGGATCTGAAATCGTGTCCATCATTCCCACATTTTGAACAAAACTTCTTATTCTTGATGGGGCAGTCCTTGGTGGTGTGATTATAGGAGTAGCAGGTCCAGCAGTGGGAGATGTATGTGAAACGTTCTTGTTCTATATGACTTGGGTGAATGTGGTAATATGAGATGGCCAGACCGTCAGAGAGAGCTTGGGCAGCCATGGAGATGTCTGAGAATGTAATCTTTAGCATTGATGTGGCGTTGGGGATCTTTGAGATGCTGTCTACCGAGGCCCACGTGTTTTGTTCCTCAATAGATGTCTTCAGTGCTTCAGTAGAGAGAGAGGTGACGATATTGTCAAGTCTTTTCACAAAGACCGAACGTTTCGACTTCAAGAATGGAGACGGGGATAGAGTGAATTGTTGTGTTTGTAGGGTCCTGATTGAAGAGTCGTCCATTAGTTTTAGTGCTTCCGTGTCATCTGTGCAGACGACAATGAAGGAGTCTTTCAGAGAGTGGATTGCCGTAAATTTGACCTGCAGGCAGGTCCTAACGACGGTAGCTAAAGCTAACTTCGAGGAGTCATTTATTGCACCATTCACAGGCTTGATTTTCACACGATTCGACAGCATTGTGAAAAGGATATCACGTTTGTAGAATATAAATTCTACACCCCGATGGGGTCGAAGAGAGGCTTCTTGTTTTGAAAACCGACAAGTTGAAGAATTGAGACACTTATGCAACACATGGGAATCTTTATTGAAGAAACGTTTCGCCACATAGTGGCTTCATCAGTCCAATACAAAGTAGAAATGGGTAAGGAGAGTAGAAGTATGAGGTAATCAGTCCCTCAACCTGGATTCGATGTGTTCAGTCCATCACTCTTGTAGTAAGTGCAGCATAGGGCCAGAGAGGTGGCTTATATACTGCGGTGAGATGAGTTGAAGCAGGATGAGGCGGGATCTTAGTGGGACCTGCCACTAATGTAAGTAGGTCATCGTCCAAAGGTTTGGGCAAGCGTTGAAGTCTTTGTACCAAGATTCCATGATGTTGCAGTGTCTGACAGATGTGATGAATGGTTTTGAAAACCGACAAGTTGAAGAATTGAGACACTTATGCAACACATGGGAATCTTTATTGAAGAAACGTTTCGCCACACAGTGGCTTCATCAGTCCAATACAAAGTAGAAATGGGTAAGGAGAGTAGAAGTATGAGGTAATCAGTCCCTCAACCTGGATTCGATGTGTTCAGTCCATCACTCTTGTAGTAAGTGCAGCATAGGGCCAGAGAGGTGGCTTATATACTGCGGTGAGATGAGTTGAAGCAGGAGGAGGCGGGATCTTAGTGGGACCTGCCACTAATGTAAGTAGGTCATCGTCCAAAGGTTTGGGCAAGCGTTGAAGTCTTTGTACCAAGATTCCATGATGTTGCAGTGTCTGACAGATGTGATGAATGGTTTTGAAAACCGACAAGTTGAAGAATTGAGACACTTATGCAACACATGGGAATCTTTATTGAAGAAACGTTTCGCCACACAGTGGCTTCATCAGTCCAATACAAAGTAGAAATGGGTAAGGAGAGTAGAAGTATGAGGTAATCAGTCCCTCAACCTGGATTCGATGTGTTCAGTCCATCACTCTTGTAGTAAGTGCAGCATAGGGCCAGAGAGGTGGCTTATATACTGCGGTGAGATGAGTTGAAGCAGGAGGAGGCGGGATCTTAGTGGGACCTGCCACTAATGTAAGTAGGTCATCGTCCAAAGGTTTGGGCAAGCGTTGAAGTCTTTGTACCAAGATTCCATGATGTTGCAGTGTCTGACAGATGTGATGAATGGTTTTGAAAACCGACAAGTTGAAGAATTGAGACACTTATGCAACACATGGGAATCTTTATTGAAGAAACGTTTCGCCACACAGTGGCTTCATCAGTCCAATACAAAGTAGAAATGGGTAAGGAGAGTAGAAGTATGAGGTAATCAGTCCCTCAACCTGGATTCGATGTGTTCAGTCCATCACTCTTGTAGTAAGTGCAGCATAGGGCCAGAGAGGTGGCTTATATACTGCGGTGAGATGAGTTGAAGCAGGAGGAGGCGGGATCTCCTACTTCAACTCATCTCACCGCAATATATAAGCCACCTCTCTGGCCCTATGCTGCACTTACAACAATTCATAAACCATACCACGGGCGGGATTTGAACTCGCGGTCAGAGAGTCTCAAAACTCCAGACCGTCGCGTTAGCCACTTGACCAGCTGGTCCAGTGGCTAACGCGACTGTCTGGAGTTTTGAGACTCTGACCGCGGGTTCAAATCCCGCCCGTGGTATGGTTTGTTTGCAATCGTGTCATTACTATTTCGTGAGACAATTCATAAACGCTTATACCTTAAATACCCCCCACAATCCAATTAATCTACTCCAGCTACTAACACCATATGCATAGTGTAAAACAGTCTAAAGGTAAATAATAAAAAAAAGGTACCTTACTAAATCATACTTATTTGCACAACAAATAAAAGGTAACCCCCCCTTCCGACACAGACACCCCCTCCCGTCACAGACACCCCCTCCCTTCACAGACACCCCCTCCCGTCACAGACACCCCCTCCCGTCACAGACACCCCCCTCCCGTCACAGACACCCCCTCCCGTCACAGACACCCCCTCCCGTCACAGACACCCTCTCCCGTCACAGACACCCCCTCCCGTCACAGACACCCCCTCCCGTCACAGACACCCCCTCCCGTCACAGACACCCCCCTCCCGTCACAGACACCACCCCTCAACATCTAACAATCGGTGAACATTCTATGACCTCCGGAACTAGTTACTCTTAGTGACATATTTGACAACCTTTCCTTAATTACAAAGGTAACATGCACCAATTCTCAAAAATGGTCCAAAAAAAGTAAAAACCCTCTATTCACAGCCTACCATATAGCGCTGGTGATAACAAGACGTCCACCGCTACTGCAAATCATTAACTGCTCCTGTTCCAACAAAATATGTTGCAAAATATATATTTACATAAAATAATACAATTTTATAATGCTATACGAAATACACTTAAATTACAATTGAAACATAAATTAAGAAAAAGGGAACATACAACAAGCATATATTTAATATATAAAAACTTCACTTCACATACATTGTCTCTACCTGTAACCTATAATCTTAACCAGGCCTTTGAAACAATATAGACAAGGCCTTATGTATCATAAAACAATCTCACAATATATAGAAACATTACCTCATTGCACAATGCAACTAGATACACTTGCCACCAACCCAAAATACAAAACCGGTGCCCTACATTCTGCGTATTACAACAGGGGAATCCAGACTTTGTGTCACCTCATACCATCAGACTTAAGTCATGCCGTAGTAACACCAGATTATACTATCTTTGTATAGCACCTTTGAAGACACTCCTACAATAACGTTCAATCATTCCCAAACACACAAATACTGCATGAAGTACCCTCACACACCATATATACACACAATAATGTAGTGCAACAACACTACTTATATATTTTATTCAAAACCGTCTAAAAACAGTGTGAAAAAACATATTATATAGCACCACCCAGACCCCACACACACCAAAAAAGACGCATATTTGTTATATTACAAAACATACCTCACATGCTAATACCTAAACACACTTCCACACTCAAGAAACTAGCCCGCCGCTACCCCTTACTTTATACTTAAATCTCTTAAATCCTTCAACCTAAATCTACGATAACCCTCAGTAAATGCTGTCCCTCTTCTTCCCCCATAAATATCCCTATTGCGACACTTAGTTCTATATATTGTAGCCCCTAACACTTTCGTCCTTTCCTCTACACCCACCTCCCTCATGGCCTAAGATGTATAAATAAAATCAGTAACCACATACGCCACCGCATTCACCACCTGCTGACTCCACCCACCTATATCTAAACTTAACACCCTCAACACCTGTAACCCTTCCCCACCCACTAACCTAACTACCCTACTTAACCATACACTCACATCTTCTAAACAAGTACAAAAGTACACCGAATGAAATATAGTTTCCGGACATCCACACGCTTTGCACTCCCCTCCCTTAATCTCCTATTAAATAACACAACCCCAGACGGCAAGATCCCATGTAAAAACCTAAACATAACCTCCTTAACACCTGGTTTTACACGCACTTGCTGAAGACATTTCCATATACATGTATTCCACCACGCATACACAGGGTATGCCCCCTCAACTGCCGCCACCACAGACCCACCCCCCGCCCTCTCAAGAACCCTCAATTTAAGCCAATCTGGGTCCCTCATCATCAGTAAAACTCGCAACATAGCCTCTCCAAACATTAAATCCCTACCCCTCCACCACTGATGCATATCCTTGTGCAGTCTTTCAAGCCTCCCCTCGCCCCCTCCCTCAAAAACCCCCTTTTTAAAAACACACTCAACATACGTTTTTCAAGAGGTATAAGCCCCAGCCCCCCTGGCTAACGGGAAGCGACACCACCCCTCTACTTAGCCAGTCACAACCCGATCCCCATATAAATCTGAATACTTGCAGTTGCAACCGTTGCACCTCTCGCTGTCTCAATGGATATATTGGCACCACGAGCCATAGCTTGCTATACAACAGGACATTTGTGACTATAACCCTCTGATGCAACGTCAGCTGCGCCACCATCAAACCTCCCAATCTTTTCAAAACCCTATCCACGGTGCGCCTCGAATTTCCCTCTTGTGCATCCCAATCATTCCTCACGTACACTATCCCACATATCAACAGCTGATCCATCACACTCCACCCGCACTCTACAGTCCCACCATTATGTACGCTATCCCCTAGATCCAAATACTTGGACTTTACAACATTAATTTTCATCCCCGTAGCCTCACCAAAAACGTCTATCACCCTACCTGCCTTATGTAAATCCCTCACATCCCTCACCGAAACAGTCGTATCATCCACATAACCCACTATACCCCCGCCCATTCTCCTGCAGTACCAACCCTCCCTCTCGCTATACTCCACCTAACTGCCCTATAAAAGGGTTCCTGAAGACATGCAAACAGTATTTGTGACAGAGGGCATCCCTGACGCAAACGCCTTCCATCTGTATGCTAACACCTAGTCTTCCATTAACCTGTACTCTCATAACTGCACCCAGATACAAAGCTTTTGCCCAAGAGACAATTTCCCTCCTGAAACCCAACCAACGCATGAAACTCCATAATGCATCCCTCTCTCCGCTATTGTAAGCAGCTCTCCAACCCAATGCCAAAACACCCCCGGCCCCCTCCCCCTGCTGCTCTATAAAACTCCTAATAACTCCATGCCCTTCATACATTGACCTACCCTGTATTCCATATTGTCCTCTATCAATTACTTTACCTAACATCTTTTTTATTCTATTCCCTAATATCCTTGCAAATAACTTATAATCACCACACATAAGCGATATTGCACGGTAATCCTCCACCGTGGTCTGTCCACCCTTCAGCACTAATACAACAACAGCAGTCCTTTGCTGCTCACGCAATTCCCCATCTTCCTTCATTACATTGAACAATCTGACTAAAAATCTTCTCAAAACTTCCCAGTTCCTAACATAGAAATCATTAGGCAACCCGTCTACACCCGGCACCTTAACTAAACTTGCACCAGCTATAGCTTGCCAAATTTCCCCTTCCGTAATCTGTCCTTCCAAAGTCTCCCTATCGGTACCATCAGGCTCACACTGCACATAACCTCCCATTTCATTTAAAGCAGCATCTTGTATACCCACATGTTGAGCATATGACCTAAACCATGCATCGAGATATCCACTCATACCCGCAGTCGACATTAATACCTGCCCCTCCCTATACCCTTCCATCTCCACATGAACAGTTAATCCCATTATCTCCGTAGCCACTCTTCTCTTACGCTGTCCTCTCAACACACATGCCGAAGGCCTATCACCCCATAACATCTCCAGCCCCTTCAAAACTCGCGCACCATCGAATTTTTCATTTTGCAAATCCCTAATACTCTCCTTTAATCGCTCAATATCTCCCACCGGATAACCAACGCTCCCACGTTCGTAGCAAGCTCTCAACTGCCCCTCATGATAAGATTGAAACCCATACTTCAACCTATTATATTCCCTCCCACTACGTACATAAAAATCCTTAATACTTGATTTTGCCACCGAGTCCCACCAACTAACCAGATCAACAATCCCAGGCACCTCTGCCTCCCAAAATTGCTTAAATGACTGTCTAAAATCTTCTTCCTGCAGCAACTTTACATTTAACTTCCAATACCCCCTACACCTTCGTGGCAACCCCTCCCAACTTATATCCACCAAAACAACCCTATGATCAGAAAATGCCACATCCAACATCCTCACACTATGTATTACTACTGTTCTGGGGACGTAAAAACGATCGAGCCTAGCAGCATACCCACGCCTAAATAAATGTGTGCTCAACGTCCCCCCCCCCCACAAATATCGATCAAACCCATCCCGGATAACAATTCTCCCAATATTCCCATACAATGCCCTGCCCCCCTCGGTTCCACATCCTTATGCCTTATCACACAGTTCCAATCACCTCCTATCATGGCTACCCCCGGCAATCCACGCAAGTAGTAAACAAGCACATCCCTCACACACACACACACACCAGCGTCATCTGTACCTGACCCCATAATCCATCCACACGAATCACCCTCCCCTCCCCCCTTCACAATGCCTGACAACCAACGGGCTAGTTTCCTTTACCAAGATAGCCACACCTTTCAATCTGACTGCATGCTCAACATACGCATTATATCCATCCACCTTCAACTCATAACCATGTCTATAATTGTTCTCCTGCAAGAACACGACGTCAACACCATGACACACCAAATACTCCCTAAACCATTCACACTTTCTCTGCGACCTCAAACCATTGATGTTCAAAGTCAAGTACTTAAAAAAAAACCAAAGGGGGTTTCCCTCTTGACACTACCGTTTTGTCACCTGATCGCCTCATTGCACCCCTATCCCTCCCCACCTTTTTGTGTACTCTTACCCAACCCCTGTTCCTGAGTGCTTTTGAACCCCTCTGCATGGCATCCGCCCATGTTTTCTTCCCAGAACGTTGTGCAGGCGTGAGCACTTCATCTGAATCATAAAGTGCTGCTGCATGCTTTCGCGTCGCACCTTCAACCTTCATCCCATCATGCTGCTCTTCACCATGATGAACCTCTACCTCCACCGTTCTCACCGACAAGGCAGCCTTGTCACACACCTTAGGACGAACTACCTTTGCCCCACCGTCCTCTACAGCAGACCCAAGATCCAGGTCCGTGCCATCTTCCTGACAAGGGCTCATGTTGCCCGAAATTTTCACAAACGTCGTCATTATCGATGTTTCCTCCTTGCTTTCATTCACTTCCGCGATGATCTCCTCCAGCGCTTGAACCACATCCAAGGAAGGGGAGTCCCCCCCACACGTAGTACCTGCCATCTTCTCCTCTTCCCTCTCAACCTCCTCACTCCATGACACACTCTGCGAAGGCAGTGCCGAAAACAGCTGCTCTTGATCCACTCTCCTCTCTGCAATGTCTCTTCGTTGTTGCTGGTCCTTGTCTCCACGTCCTCTACCACATTGCACTGCCAGGTGGTCATACGACCCACACAAACGACAAGTGCGTCGCTGCCCTGCATATGTCACAAATACCTGAGTTCTAAATTCTTTCATCACTACAAACGATGGTATAGGATGTCGTAGCGTCATCTTCACAGAGAATGTACCCTCAGGTATCCCCATATACGGACCAGCTGACCACCTTCCTGCAGTGACCGTGTATATCGTCCCGTATTTACTCATGGTGAACCATATGTCAGATGCATTCGCCTCGAATGGCACATTCCTTATCTTCACCCAAGTGTAATAGCTTGATACATCATGCATCCTCACCGTCACAGCATGATTCACAGGTATGGCCACTTCCTGGAACTTGTTCACCACAGCCTCGTACACACTCGCCGAGCTGAATTTAAGAAATATTCTTTGTGCCATTCAATGTGAGTCCACAAATCTCCTCATTAGCTATGCCGTAGGTTTCTGATTATTGCTGGCAGAAGTAACTCCATAGACGGCCCCGTTACAGCTCCACTGGTTAATTCAATGCAAACTGTATTAACCCGACGGTGGCAAGCCTGCGCCATGTTGTGAAAATATTACTGCACCCATTCAACACCAGGGGGCATCAGCAGCACACATTCTCTCTACTCAAGGGATGAGAGACGAATGAGGTCATTAATGTAAATTATGAATGATAGAGGGCCCAAAACTGATCCTTTTGGAATGCCCCTAGTGATAATCCCCATTCAGATTTGACCCTATTAATGGTAACTCTCTGCTTTCTGTTGGTAAGCCATGCCTCTATCTATGCAGGAACTTTACCTCCTATACCATGAGCTGCCACTTTTTTTAAGAGTCTCTTGTGAGGTACTCTATCGAAGGCTTTACTAAAATCCAGATGAGCAATATCATATTCTTTATCACTGTCTACTGCCTCAAATGTTCTGCTGACGAACGTCAGTAAATTTGTAAGGCAGGAACGACCTCTCGTGAACCCATGCTGAGATTCATTAATCAAATTATGCTCTTCAATGTGACTTCTAATAATGTCAGCAATAATTGATTCTAATAATCTGCCTACTATAGACCTCAGGCTTATTGGACGGTAATTAGAAGGAATGGACTTATCTCCTGATTTGAATATAGGAACCACATTAGCCATCTTCCACATCTCAGGCACAACACCAGTAAGGATGGATGCATTAAACACACTTGTTAATGGCTGACTAAGTTCTATCTTGCACTCTTTAAGTACCTTGGAAAACAACTCGTCGGTTCCCGGAAACTTATTTTACTTCAGTTTGTCTATCTGTTTGATAACCATGTCCCTCGTGACAGTAATATTAGTTAATTTGAATTCATCAGGAACTGAAAAATTTTTAATTTCTGGAATCTCATTTATGTCTCCCTGTGTAAAAACTGTCAAAAAATGGTCATTAAATAGGAAACACATTTCCAGTTCGCTATCCGTCAGCTGTCAATTCCCAATTTTCACAGGTCCTATTTTTTACTTCACCGTCGTCCTATACACTTTAAAGAACCCCTTTGGATTAGTCTTTGATTCATTAGCAACTCTAATTTTATAGTGTTGCGCACCCTTTCTTCACGCTCCATTGCATGCAAAAGTAAAAGGCTTGGTTAAAATAAGTTCTGTAATAATATATCGCGAACCACTTTATTACTAGCTAGATAAAGCAAGTTCGACTATATATTATTATCGGGTACGGTAGAAATCATAAAAGGTACTCTCAAGCAAGGTTATAGTCAGTAAGATGTTATTCGTCAGGCATTATTATTGTGTTATATTATATTGTATTATTATTATATTAGGTTAGGTATTACAAATGTGTGACCACTACTGGAGGGACCAAATGGTGGTTCCAGAATTGACGCCACGTGTCGCCTTCTGACCCAGCTGATGTCAGACTATGGAGTAGTTGAGTAAGTCAGTCAGCTCCTAGCTCTAACTCGGTACGGGTCCTCAACCCAAAGCTCTTAGCTCGTTTTAGAACTTTAAACCAAATCCATTGCCTTGCCTTTGCCATTAGTTCCATGAAGTCTGGTAATTCATTTCACTTATGAAAGATAACTGTTTTGTCACCCCAGACCTTTCTAAAAGCCATGAATGGTGAGATTAGTGTATTATCAATTGAAATTATTGTACATACTCTGTTAATAAGAATTTTCAACTTAAGATTAGGTTCCTCGTTGTATAGTATTATTTCATTTATAATTGTAAATGGTTATCTTTATTCACTAACCTGGTACCAATAAAACTAGATTCGTAATAAATAAAATTAACTTAAAAACTGGAGAGTTAATTATGCTCCTATTGTTACGGTGAAGATTAAGTCGTAACAATAGTCAGTAAGGTTAAACCTCTCCTCTTTTGATACGCCTATAAATTCCCCTTTTCTCCCCTAATGTATGCTTTAGCCTCCTGTTAACCTATTTGGGATCGTTATTATTGGACCTAATTTGTCTCTGGGGAATGTATATACTGTGCACATTGTACATTAATAAGAAAAAAAATCATAAACGCAGTTCCCTTCGGAATCGTAAGTATGATCATCGTCAATAAAATCATTAGCTAGATTACCCAAATCGAGATTAGACAGGTGTTCCCTAAGTCCATTAAAGTCGGCAGAACGAAAATCAGGGACTTTTACCGTATTATCGTTATTCTCACATTCCCATTTAATGCTAAAAGTGATGGTTTTGTGATCACTTGCGCCAAGCTCTTCAGTGATCTCCAGATTATTTACGAGTGTTTCTTTATTTGACAAGACTAGGTCTAGCAAATTATTACCCCAGGTAGGCTCTGCTACACTGCTTCAGAAAACAGTCATGAACTGTTTCCATAAAGTCGCTGAACTTTAGATTACCGGTCAAAGAATTCCAGTCAATTTGACTAAAGTTAAATCCCCTTACTATTACTATGTTATTGTGTCTAGAAGCCCTAACAATTTCGTCCCAAAGAAGTCTCCCTCTATCGTGATCCAAGCCGTCCCAAAGAAGTCTCCCTCTATCGTGATCCAATCCAGGAGGTCGGTATATTACACCCAGAATTAGTTTTTCTTGACCTACAAACTCGACCCAAACAGATTATTACTAATCCATCTATTTTTATACCTGTTTTTATGCAACAATTTATATTTTCTCATACATATAATGCAACTCTTCCCCCTTTCCCATTTTATCTACCCACATGGAACAACTTAAACCCTTGAATATTACACTCAGCAATCATATCCCCGCTCTTTAAATTATACCATATTTCAGTTATTGCAGTGACATCAAAGTTTCCAACACACGCTATCAAACGTAATTCATTAATCTTATTTCTTGCACTTCGACTGTTTGCATCAAATACAGTCATATATTTTTTCTTCTGCACATTTTACCTACTCACCTTTGCTCTTACATATTTTCTGTAATTATCATTGCCCAGCATTACTCCATACCTCCAACTAATCCTAGTTTAAAGTCCTAACAACACCCTCAACTAAGCTAGCAAGAAATCCCACACCTGCCCTGGATAAGTGAACCCCATCCCTGGCATACATGTCATTTCGGCCATAGAAGTGATTCCAGTTGTCAATGAATGGTACTGCATTATCCTTAGTGTTTGTCCAGCCAACAATTAATACCATTTGCTCTGGGCAACCATTCATTTCCAACATTCTTTCTAATTATGTTTATTGCTGGCCTGTACCTTCTAACTAAATCATCACTTCTACACTTGCCTACATCATTGCCTCCAGCACTGAGGCAGATAATCGGACTGATCCCATAACCATTCATGATGCTGTCAAACTGGCTAACAATATTCTCCATTCCAGCCCCAGGAAAGCAAACCCTCTGTCTCCTACTCCTGTCTTTTAAACAGAGGGCCCTACACATGTACCTAACCTGGCTATTCCCAGCAACAACAATGTTTTTACTTTCCTCGGTGTCGTTCACTGTGACGTTCCAAGCAGTCGACTCACATTCGTCGGGTAGCACAGAGAATGCGTTCGATGTTTCCACAACAGTTTCCACAGCAGTCTTTCTGCTTCATCGTTTCTACCTATCCATTCGTCTTCTTGATATTCAACTTAGTTGCATGCTGTCCGGCCACAGCCCAGGTTCCCTTTTTGACCTGAGGCCTCACAACAGAACTACTACGAATACTCTTGTTTTCCTCCATCAAGCGCCGTATCTCTGTCTTCGCTACCCTTAATTCCTCCTTAAGCTGCTGGTAAAATTGCTCAGTGGAGGGCATCTTGGTTCAGTCCAAAGAGAGTACACTAGACACATCCTCACCGAGCTAAGTACAGTTCAACAACAAGCCTGCTGCAGTGTTCCTCGTTTCTTATGTTCTTATGTACTAGAGAATGGACACTGAAACATGCCTTCTCAAATCTCTCCTTATACATTTGCCCAACCAATTTTTTATGCTACCCAAGCCATAGCTTTTGTAACCTTTCTTTTTCATGTACCAGCTGACTTTTCCACCACATATATAACTACTACTTCTACCTCTACTTGAACTAGACCTCACTTAAAGCCTATATATATACTCTGTGTCCATGTATTGCTTGTAATGACTTGACAAAGCTCCTGATGAGCGAAACGTTGCCACAATAAAATGTCACATTAGTTGCATTTTTGTTCTTTTACTTAACAGGAATGGGTTAAATTCCGATAGTCATTTATTGACAAATTCTGCAAATTGGCAAAGTCCAGTTGCAGATTCCTGGTCTACTTTGTACATTATTCTCTCTAATAAAGCAAGTTTAGTAATGAATATGGATGCATCAAACTATGTGTCTCTGCCTCATACTCCGAGCTATTAACTATTTTTTTTTATAAATTGTTTTATGATAAGCAAGCACTAGGAAACCGTTTTGATAGAAACAAGTCAAAAACTTTTTTCAGCGTTTATTTAGTAAATATTTTAATTAAGAAGACTATTTTAACTGCAAAAAATTAGTATTGCATTGACATTTAACGTTATTGTATCATAAGTTGCAGAATAATTAAAAACAAATGTTAATGTGTAGCATTACCAACACTGTAAATATTGATGTCTAACTTTAAATGTTCTGAAATAAACGTTTTATTATTACATAACGTAAATCATGATCAAAGGTACTTATATTACTTAAACTACAAAAATAGGTTCTTATATTATTTAAAATACAAGCATAGGTTCTTACATTACTTAAAACTTGGGTATAGGTACTTACATTACTTAAAACATAGTTATCAATGAGAAAATGGTATGGTGATACCGACAAGATGTGGAAAAAGACACTTATGTACAGTTCAGGACATTTATTAACTGGGAATACAGGAATAATGAAAATACAGTGAAAATCCCTGATTTTCGTTCTGCCGATTATAATAGACTTAGGGAACACCTGTCAAATCTTGATTAGGGTTATCTAGCTAACGATTCTATTGACGATGATCATACTTATGATTACGAAGGGATCTGCGTTTATGATTCTTTTCTTAATAATGTACACCGTGCTCAGTGTATATACATTCCCCAGAGAGAAATTAATCTGATAATAACGACCCCAAATGGGTTAACAGGAGGCTAAAGCATCTATTAGGGGAGAAAAGGGGAATTTATAGGCGCATCAGAAGGGAAGAGGTTAACCTTACTGACCAATATGTTCAGCTTAAAAGAGAAGTAAAAAAGGGGTTTAGAAGTGCTAAACGTGACTATGAAATTAGAGTTGCTAATGAATCAAAGACCAATCCAAAGGGGTTCTTTCAAGTGAATAGGACGAAGGTTAAGGAAAAAGTAGAACCTCTGAAAATTGGGAATGGACAGCTGACGGATAACGAACTGGAAATGTGTTCCATATTAAATGACTATTTTTTGTCAGTTTTTACACAGGAAGACATAAATGATATTCCAGAAATTAACAATTATTCAGTTCCTGACGAATTCAAATTGATTAATATTACTGTCATGAGGGACATGGTTATCAAACAGATAGACAAGCTGAAGCAAAATAAGTCCCCGGGGCCTGACGAGTTATTTTCCAGGGTACTTAAGGAATGCAAGATGGAACTTAGTCAGCCATTAACGAGTGTGTTCAATGCATCCATCCTTACTGGTGTTGTGCCAGAGATGTGGAAGATGGCCAATGTGGTTCCTATTTTCAAATCAGGGATAAGTCCACTCCTTCAAATTACCGCCCAATAAGCCTGACATCTATAGTTGGCAAATTACTAGAATCAATTTTTTTTTATTAACACACTGGCCGATTCCCACCAAGGCAGGGTGGCCCGAAAAAGAAAAACTTTCACCATCATTCACTCCATCACTGTCTTGCCAGAAGGGTGCTTTACACTACAGTTTTTAAACTGCAACATTAACACCCCTCCTTCAGAGTGCAGGCACTGTACTTCCCATCTCCAGGACTCAAGTCCGGCCTGCCGGTTTCCCTGAACCCCTTCATAAATGTTACTTTGCTCACACTCCAACAGCACGTCAAGTATTAAAAACCATTTGTCTCCATTCACTCCTATCAAACACGCTCACGCATGCCTGCTGGAAGTCCAAGCCCCTCGCACACAAAACCTCCTTTACCCCCTCCCTCCAACCTTTCCTAGGCCGACCCCTACCCCGCCTTCCTTCCACTACAGACTGATACACTCTTGAAGTCTTTCTGTTTCGCTCCATTCCATCTACATGTCGAACCACCTCAACAACCCTTCCTCAGCCCTCTGGACAACAGTTTTGGAAATCCCGCACCTCCTCCTAACTTCCAAACTACGAATTCTCTGCATTATATTCACACCACACATTGCCCTCAGACATGACATCTCCACTGCCTCCAGCCTACTCCTCGTTGCAACATTCATCACCCATACTTCACACCCATATAAGAGCGTTGGTAAAACTATACTCTCATACATTCCCCTCTTTGCCTCCAAGGACAAAGTTCTTTGTCTCCACAGACTTCTAAGTGCACCACTCACCCTTTTCCCCTCATCAATTCTATGATTCACCTCATCTTTCATAGACCCATCCGCTGACACGTCCACTCCCAAATATCTGAATACATTCACCTCCTCCATATTCTCTCCCTCCAATCTGATATCCAATCTTTCATCACCTAATCTTTTTGTTATCCTCCTAACCTTACTCTTTCCTGTATTCACTTTTAATTTTCTTCTTTTGCATACCCTACCAAATTCATCCATCAATCTCTGCAACTTCTCTTCAGAATCTCCCAAGAGCACAGTGTCATCAGCAAAGAGCAACTGTGACAACTCCCACTTTATGTGTGATTCTTTATCTTTTAACTCCACCCCTCTTGCCAAGACCCTCGCATTTACTTCTCTTACAACCCCATCTATAAATATATTAAACAACCACGGTGACATCACACATCCTAGTCTAAGGCCTACTTTTACTGGGAAATAATTTCCCTCTTTCCTACATACTCTAACTTGAGCCTCACTATCCTCGTAAAAACTCTTCACTGCTTTCAGTAACCTACCTCCTACACCATACACCTGCAACATCTGCCGCATTGCCCCCCTATCCACCCTGTCATACACCTTTTCCAAATCCATAAATGCCACAAAGACCTCTTTAGCCTTATCTAAATACTGTTCACTTATATGTTTCACTGTAAACACCTGGTCCACGCACCCCCTACCTTTCCTAAAGCCTCCTTGTTCATCTGCTATCCTATTCTCCTTCTTACTCTTAATTCTTTCAATAATAACTCTACCATACACTTTACCAGGTATACTCAACAGACTTATCCCCCAATAATTTTTGCACTCTCTTTTGTCCCCTTTGCCTTTATACAAAGGAACTATGCATGCTCTCTGCCAATCCCTAGGTACCTTACCCTCTTCCATACATTTATTAAATAATTGCACCAACCACTCCAAAACTATATCCCCACCTGCTTTTAACATTTCTATCTTTATCCCATCAATCCCGGCTGCCTTACCCCCTTTCATTTTACCTATTGCCTCACGAACTTCCCCCACACTCACAACTGGCTATTCCTCACTTCTACAAGATGTTATTCCTCCTTGCCCTATACACGAAATCACAGCTTCCCTATCTTCATCAACATTTAACAATTCCTCAAAATATTCCCTCCATTTAACTCTCCATTTAATAACTCTCCTCTCCTATTTTTAACTGACAAATCCATTTGTTCTCTAGGCTTTCTTAACTTGTTAATCTCACTCCAAAACTTTTTCTTATTTTCAACAAAATTTGTTGATAACATCTCACCCACTCTCTCATTTGCTCTCTTTTTACATTGCTTCACCACTCTTTTAACCTCTCTCTTTTTCTCCATATACTCTTCCCTCCTTACTTTACTTCTACTTTGTAAAAACTTCTCATATGCTAACTTTTTCTCCCTTACTACTCTCTTTACGTCATCATTCCACCAATCGCTCCTCTTCCCTCCCGCACCCACTTTCCTGTAACCACAAACTTCTGCTGAACACTTTAATACTACATTTTTAAACCTACCCCATACCTCTTCGACCCCATTGCCTATGCTCTCATTAGCCCATCTATCCTCCAATAGCTGTTTATATCTTACCCTAACTGCCTCCTCTTTTAGTTTATAAACCTTCACCTCTCTCTTCCCATCTACCTTTTACTCTCAGTGTAGCTACAACTAGAAAGTTATCTGATATATCTGTGGCCCCTCTATAAACATGTACATCCTGAAGTCTACTCAACAGTCTTTTATCTACCAATACATAATCCAACAAACTACTGTCATTTCGCACTACATCATATCTTGTATACTTATTTATCCTCTTTTTCTTAAAATATGTATTACCTATAACTAAACCCCTTTCTATACAAAGTTCAATCAAAGGGCTCCCATTATCATTTACACCTGGCACCCCAAACTTACCTACCACACCCTCTCTAAAAGTTTCTCCTACTTTAGCATTCAGATCCCCTACCACAATTACTCTCTCACTTGGTTCAAAGGCTCCTATACATTCACTTAACATCTCCCAAAATCTCTCTCTCTCCTCTGCATTCCTCTCTTCTCCAGGTGCATACATGCTTATTATGACCCACTTTTCGCATCCAACCTTTACTTTAATCCACATAATTCTTGAATTTACACATTCATATTCTCTTTTCTCCTTCCATAACTGATCCTTCAACATTACTGCTACCCCTTCCTTTGCTCTAACTCTCTCAGATACTCCAGATTTAATCCCATTTATTTCCCCCCACCAAAACTCCCCTACCCCCTTCAGCTTTGTTTCGCTTAGGGCCAGGACATCCAACTTCTTTTCATTCATAACATCAGCAATCATCTGTTTCTTGTCATCCGCACTACATCCACGCACATTCAAGCATCCCAGTTTTATAAAGTTTTTCTTCTTCTCTTTTTTAGTAAATGTCTACAGGAGAAGGAGTTACTTGCCCATTGCTCCCGGCATTTTAGTCGCCTCTTACGACACGCATGGCTTACGGAGGAAAGAGTCTTTTCCACTTCCCCATGGACAATAGAAGAAATAAAGAAGAACAAGAGCTATTTAGAAAAAGGAGAAAAACCTAGATGTATGTATATATATATATGCATGTGTGTGTCTGTGAAGTGTGACCAAAGTGTAAGTAGGAGTAGCAAGATATCCCTGTTATCTAGCGTGTTTATGAGACAGAAAAAGAAACCAGCAATCCTACCATCATACAAAACAGTTACAGGTTTCTGTTTCACAGTCGTCTGGCAGGACGGTAGCACTTCCCTGGGTGGTTGCTATCTACCAACCTACTACCTAAAATTATAGTTGACATTATTAGAAGACACCTTGAAGAGCATAACTTGTTAAATGAATCTCAGCATTGGTTTAGGAGAGGTCGTTCCTGCCTGACAAACTTACTGACGTTCTTCAATAGAACATTTGAGGTAGTAGACAGTGATGATATTGTTTATTTGTATTTTAGTAAAGCCTTCGATAGAGTACCTCACAAGAGACTCTTAAGAAAAGTGGCAGCTCATGGTATAGGAGGTAAAGTTCTAGCACGGATAGAGGCATGGCTTACCAATAGAAAGCAGAGAGTTTCCATTAATGGGTTCAAATCAGAATGGGGCTTAGTTACTAGTTGCGTTCCACAAGAATCAGTTTTAGGCCCTCTCTTGTTCATAATTTACATTAATGACCTTGATGAAGGGATTACGAGTGACATGAGCAAGTTTGCTGATGATACAAAGATAGGCCATATGATTCATTCTGAGAAGGATAGCAATGAACTGCAGGAGATTTGGACAAATTAATGTCTTGGTCTGAAAAATGGCTGATGAAGTTCAATGTGGATAAGTGTAAGGTACTAATCCTTGGTAATGAAAATAACCCTCGAAGCTATAAACTAGGTGAAGTAGAGCTTCATCATACAGAGTGTGAAAAGGACTTGGGAGTCATGGTAAGCAGAAACCTAAAGCCAAGGCAGCAGTGCCTAAGTGTGCGCAACAAGGTAATCAGATTACTTGGATTTATCTCAAGAAGTATAAGTAACAGAAGCCCAAAAGTTATTTTACAGCTCTATACCTCACTACAGTATATAAGCCACGTCTACGGCCCTATGCTGTACATTCTACAAGATTGATGGACTGAACACATCGACTCCAGGCTGAGGGACTGATTACTTCATACTCCTCCTTTCCTTACGACTTCCTCTTTGTATTGGACTGATGAAGCCACTGTGTGGCGAAACGTTTCCTGAATAAAGATTCCCATATGCTGTGATGAATGGTTTGAAAAACCGACAAGTTGAAGATTGAGACACTTATGCAGCATATGGGAATCTTTATTCAGGAAACGTTTCGCCACACAGTGGCTTCATCAGTCCAATACAAAGTGGAAGGCGTAAGGAGAGGAGGAGAATGAGGTAATCAGTCCCTCAACCTGGAGTCGATGTGTTCAGTCCATCAATCTTGTAGAATGTACAGCATAGGCAAAGCAAAGCAAACAAGTTTAGGTAAGATCCCAATGGGATGAGCGGGGAAGACGGGACAGATGAAGAATAGCTCTGGAGAGGAGTGTTCTTAGTAAGAGAAATAGAGCCAGGGCTTAACCCAGCAGCTAAGGCGATCGTGGGGCAGACTTGAGAACAGGAATAGCAGGGACTGTTGCATTGAACTTGTTGTAGTTGAAGTCTTGAATCTTGAGTAGCTGGCAGCAGGCTAGGTCACATCAGAGGGTAGAACACATATGGGAGTTATAGGAGTAACTGAGGAGGCAGGTTAGCAATGGAGCCATTTTCAAACTTTCTGAAGCTGCTTCTAGATAGGTGGTATAATTTAGCCTTGTTGCTGAAGGTGAAACGTAGAGGCTTGATGAACTCAAGAACTTGGGTGAGTGTGAAGTGAAGCGGTGATTCACATGCATACTTGACTGTTCCAGCACCGAGGCTTTTGTAGAGTTCAGTACAGGTCATGGTGTCAGTATTTGAAGGAGAAGTGTAAAAGGTAAGGTTTTCCCATGAGGGTTTACTGGAGTCGTCGTTATCTTCCTCTTCTGGAGTGGATTCACTGGGAGAATCTACAATGGTGGTAGCAGGTGACTGAGGTTCGACAGGAGCAGCTGTGAGGTGTAATGGTTGTGTAACAGCAGGCTGGGAGAGGTGGGAGGCGGTGGTTGAGGCAACTTGATCAACGTTGTCAGCGGTGGAAGTGGTTATAGAAGTTACAGGAGCAGTTGCTTGGGCAGGAGACAGGTCTGTAGGTGCAGTAAAGTTCAGGACGTTTGGAAGGATCTTGAGGATGTCTTCTGAAGGTGTGGATTCCGGAAAATTGAAGGCAGGCATGTTGTTCAGACGGAATAGTTCGTTAATAGTGGTGTTGAAAGTGCCGGGGCTTGCTGCGTTTGCAAGGTGTGCATACACCATGCAGTACAGCACCTTGGAAGGAGCACCGTCGGGAAGTGGGGAGAGGGAGTTGCTGGGCGATGGTGCCTGTAGATTAGCGTGTAGAGTCTTGATGGCGTCGGTTTGTGGTTTGGTTATTGCAGCATATGTCGGTGAATTGGAGGTCTTCTTCAGAACTTTAGTTTTCTTCAATATGATTTCTTTCCTGAGTGGGCACTTAGCTGCAAGGGTATGATGATTACCCTTGCAGTTAAGACATGTTGGTGTTGTAGTAATGGTGCAGGATCTGAAATCGTGTCCATCATTCCCACATTTTGAACAAAACTTCTTATTCTTGATGGGGCAGTCCTTGGTGGTGTGATTATAGGAGTAGCAGGTCCAGCAGTGGGAGATGTATGTGAAACGTTCTTGTTCTATATGACTTGGGTGAATGTGGTAATATGAGATGACCAGACCGTCAGAGAGAGCTTGGGCAGCCATGGAGATGTCTGAGAATGTAATCTTTAGCATTGATGTGGCGTTGGGGATCTTTGA